>NW_005362269.1:7161157-7205023 GCF_000412655.1 Myotis brandtii
ATGCCCTTGACCCGAATCAAACCTGGGACCCTTTGGTCCATAAGTGGATGCTCTGTCCACTGAGCCAAATCATCTAGGGCTATTTATGTAACAACTTTTGAAAAAAAATTCCTTTTATAATATTGACACTTTTTCTATATTTAGAAGTTCAAGTGAACACTGAAATTTTTTGCAACTGAGTGGAACTTTGTCCTCCATTTGGACAAAATACCAATATGGCTGTGGGCCTGCTGTCTGCTCCTGGGGTGGGACCATGTGAGTTACAGGGAGGGAAGAGATTTCTGGAATGTTGTCCTGTAACTGTGGACTATCTTATTGTAATTGTTAGGATTCTACTTAGTTGTAACAAACTCACTTAGTTTGGCTTAGGGAAAAAAAATAGGCATATTTAGATAAAGTAGGGGATACCTTATAGTATTTTTGATCCCTGCTATCTATCTACTTTGCGTATGGTACCTACATATCGATGCCTTTTAGGATATCACCTCTTCTCCATGTCAGTCCATGGGCTTCAGTAGCACTGGCTTTCCTTCTGTCAACAGCCTGGCCATGTGATTCAGGTCTATCTGCCAGAACCTCACATTCCCCCAGGCCCTGGGTATTGGCTCAGGATGGCCAGTTTGAGCCATTGAGAAGCATTAAGACTTTTACTGGATATCCTGTAAAAGGGTCTCACTTTTGCCACTGAGAATAAACTTACCAGAGTAGGGTGCTGGGAGATTCTGGGAGCCATCTTCTGAGTACAAGTGATGAGCCTGCCCAGAGCTTAAAGAAAGCGCTATTGAAGCACATGGCGGAGCAATGGAGAAATAGAAGCAGTTGCATTGCTTGAGGCCTGGATCAAGCAATGCCTGAAGCTGGACACCTCCCAAATTGTTCACTAATCTGAAATAGTCAACTCTCTTGCTTCAGTCAGTTTGGGTTGAAATTTTCTCTCCTTGCAACTGACAAATAGAAGGATGCTCAATTCTGGCTCCGCCTCTGCCCTTTAACATCCAGGCTTATATCACCAGCACAGAAAATTCCAAACTAACAGTCTAGTGCTTCAGTTTATGGAGGTGGCTCTGACCCTACTAGTATCACTTGCAGAGCTTTCAGAAAACATTGCAATACCTCTCTCCTCTCCCCAGAGTACTTGGATCTGGATCTCTGGAGTGGGAGTTCAGGCTTTGGCAGTTTAGCAATGTCCCCTACCTGATTGTAAGGGTAGCAGGTTAAGAATCTAGTGTGAGGGACTATTTACAAAAACGGGCTCTCCTGGTTGGTGAGCCAACTCATCAGCAAGGCTGTCTGCTCATCTTGATTTGGGATGGCAAAGGCAAAGCCAGTGCTCAGGTGTCCTGGGACAACATTCCATCTCCTGTCCCAGAGTCCCCGAAAGCCTGTCTCTATGAGCTGGCACTCATGTGCACATATCACCCCTCTCCTACCACACCGTGCTGAGGCACCCATGTTAACCTCCTTTCATCTTGTCCAGATGAGGCTAAGCAGGGAGAAAAGGTGGGGCTGTGATTCACCAGAAGTCTTACATTAGAAGGTGGGGAGGAATCAGCCTCCTAACAATGAAGATTTTCAAACGTCCCCGCATGGCTCAGGTGTCACTGTGTTCTGGTCACTCATGGTCAGAGAGTTGGCATCATCCAGCATGGACCTGGCTGCTGGAGTCCCAGCCTTGCCCCGTGGATCTGGGATGCAGGGTGTGTGGGAGAAGCAGTGCCTAGTAAAGGGAACCATTGTGAACTGGATAAACACTCCAAAAGTTGTCAAATACAGTAATTTTTCCCAAAAGAGAAATGCTATAGGTGGAGACAAAAGGGACTATAGTAGGATTACATCCCCTGTATTTCTCATCAATCGAAATCAGCACTCCCTTCAAACCCTCCATCCATGATGACATGTTCTGTATGAGGAAAAGAACATTGCATTTGGGAGAAGAAAGAAAGAAATGATGGAGAAATATGGCAAAAGAAGTATGGGTGAAGGGCTGCAAGGACCTTGGAAAAGTGCTGGAACCTGCTTAGAAACAAAATCTTTGGAGCCCAAGTTGCCAAAAGAACAGAGGGTGCGGCAAACCTACCTCCTTATCCCAACCGATACCATAAACGTCAGCGGGAGAAAACCTGAGTTTGTTTGAACAGCTGGAGTAGGGAGTTAGTGTAGTCCAGCGGCTCTGTCAGGCTGCCCCTCCCAAGAGCAATTAACCCCAGCATCAGAGAATGACTGGCCTGCAAAGGGCCTTGGTGCCGGTCAACCCCAGTTCCTCGCTCACCTTCCCCGTGGGGTATGGGAAGCCCCAGGAGGGGAAGAAGCTAGTTAGTGGCGGGACAAGGACTAGCCTCGATGTCTTCTGACTTTGGACGGTGCATGTTCGACTTAGAAATAGGATTTACCAGAAAGAGCCCCAGTGAATCCCTCCTCCTCACCCCCTGCCAAATGAACCCGTGTCCCCTCTTTTGAGACAGAAGAACATTCTCTTCCCAGCTGCCGCCCACCGCTCCCAGCAGGGTCAGCTCTAAGTAAGGCTATGAAGTAGTCACTGGACCTGCAGACAGATTTCATTTGTGAAGAAAACAGCACGCTCACGATGAGATTACACAGAGGACTCTCTCCCATTCTGTCCTGCTGCGGGATGGCTATCATCGTGTGTCATTTAGGCTTTTTCTCTTTTTAATTTTCTTTCGTTCTTTTTTTCCTTTTTTTGAAACAGTAAAACCACATTATTTCAGATTAGTGAGAGCATGTCCACATGGACTAGTGACTATGATAAATTTGACTGTGTTTCCAAAGAAACATGTTTTCATTATTTGAAAATGTGCTCCACAAACCCAGTTAGGTGACTCCATTTCTTATAAGAAGTCCTTAAGGTGTCTGTTGAAGCAACATACACTCAATAACTATTTCTTAGTGCCTGCTGTATGCTGATGAGATTGTTGGTAGAATTGCAAAGATGAAAACTGTTCGTCTCTGTGTTTAAGAAGTTTACAGTAGAGTGGGTGGTAGAATAATTTGTTAGTTAAGATGAGAGTTTTTTGCAGGATACCAGAGTCTCTAAAACAATTGATAAAATGGACTTTTTTCATGCAGCTTAAACATCTGCCAATCTTGTGCCTCGGAATTTTTTCTTCATGCTCTCCATGCCCTCAGCAAACCTTTTCATTATGGAAAGTATATAGAGTAAGATCAGCAAAGCCCCAATTGGAGGGACTGCAAATTCTGACTCAGTGGGGCAAGTTTGGATGAGGTATTATTCCTTGCACACAGTAACCCCTGCAGAGCACATAACCTTTCTTGCACCAGAATAACAAATCTAATGCATGTGTTTGCTGGTCTGATAAAGCTTATCTCTCTGTCCTAATCTCTGCAAAAGGCATGAGGGTATGTCTTCCTTTGGCCCCATCTCTAAATCCCCTCTAGCCCTGAACTCCCAGCCTCTCCCCAGGCGGCAGGGAGAAGGGGCCCCTGTTATCTGGCTTTGCTGATATGCCAAGCTAATGGCATGAAGCTGTCTTGGCTGTCCAGAATGGAAGGAACAGAACACCAATTTAAATCATGAAAAAAAGTCAGTGAATCTATCATCATTAATCTTGCTGTCAGTTTTAATTTTGGGGACATTACCTCACTCAACACCAGTTGAAAAGAACTGCCAAAACCGATGATGTCATCATCACCAGCCACATCTGACCCTGCCTGCTGATTCTCAGAGCTCGGAGCAAGTTAATAAATCCCCTGGCACTTGGACACACAGTAGAGTTTTATTACAATGAAGGTATAACCCGTGATGTTGTTTCAATTAAATGGCCTGAGAAAAATACTTTCTTGTGTTTAGCAAAACTGTAAAACATAATTATCCTCATGCAGTTCATTGTGCTGACGTGATGATTATATATTCTCTTCTTCATCCTCTCTCTCTCTCTCTCTCTCTCTCTCTCTCTCACACACACACACACACACACACACACACACACACACACACACACACAGAGTCTCAGAGAGGTGTGGAGGGAATTCCAAACATGGCTCTAAAGAGGGCTGAATATCCCACACAAATACCTTTTCTAGGCCACCACCTCTGCCTGCTGGCTGCATGGCTGCAGAACGGCACTGGGGCTCGCAGGAACTTCTGTGGGAAGAGCAGTTGAGGGAAGCCTGGGCTTGGTTGGCATTTGAAATCTCAGGGCAGAATCTTGACTCTTAAAAGGGGGCGGATACACTGGTGAAAACCTTGGACACCCACAGCTGCTGACTCAAAACTCAGAGCTCGTGGCTCTTCAAATATGTATGAATAATTCCCCTCGACATGTTTGCTAACTGCTAAAGATATTAGTTTTTGCTGCTTCTTACTCATGGCCCATCTGAAGTCCCCTGACCTGATCCTCCCGTGAAGTCATCCTGCTGAGCGGCATCATGGTGTCAGGGGCATTGCCATGGCGTCGGCCGGCACATGGGCCGTAAACACAGGCCCTGGTGGGGCCCTGACGGTGCAGCTGGAGGAGAGCGGGGTGCTAAGGTGAGAGGCCTCCCTCCTCCCAACCCAATTTTCTTTTAAGCAACACGGCAAGTTCAGAGGACGTGGCACTGGGTACATGACGTCGATGTTTCCAAACACTCTTTGGTGGTAATTATCTCCTCCCTTAAGCACTGTCTATGTGATAGGATATTAGGTATGTGTGGCTGAATGCATGTATACATGGACACACACACACACATTTTGAAGCTTTGAGCATGGTGAGAGTTGGTAAGCATCAGAAACCTGGCTCTCCCCATAAGTCCTTTCCCTTGGAGTTATTCCACGTGACTCTTCCTAAATTCCTATTTTCCCCCACCCCAGCGGGCTCCCCTAAATGGCCCTCATCAATCATGCCAAATGGTACAGTTGGCTTTGCACAGAGCACAAATGAGGATGAGGGAAGACCCCCAAGCTCATTTTTCATGCCCATCTCCAACAGGAACTGGTCCTCGGTCTCCGGGGGTGAGCGAGCAGTACACAAATTCCCTGTCCCTTTTGCCCTCCCAGATGGAGGCCCATGGGGATTCTTTATTATTGTTTTTCGTGGTCTAATATAAAGTATATCCATTCACAAGATACATTGCCTGACGTAAGAATCCCTAACTGTGTCCTGTTAACAATCCCTGCTGCTTATGGGATATTATCTTGACATACTTGTTAAACCTCAATAAATATGTTCTTAATAACCATATGGTATTTAACATATAATAACTGTCATATTAGGACTAAATTAAATTCTTGCTCATGAAACCGAATTTAAAGTGTGACCAGTCTTTTCCTGGCTAAGAAGGGATTTGACATAACCATAGTACGGACATTTCTTTTGGAGAGAAAAGACTGTTTAAAAGTCATTTGTTTTGATGATATGATTAAAGCAAAATTGCATTTAAAAAATTCATACATGGGAGATCGAAGTGAATATAACCTACAGAGGAGTTGTAAAATGCAGGAAATCGTCAAGTTAAAGGGCCACCTTCAGAACACACTTATTTCCTGCCTGGATCCCACAGACTGTGAAGTGTGTGCTAAGGGAAAGGCTGGGGCTTGTCTCTCTCTTTGTTCTTCCTGTCCTTCTCCATTGCCCAACATGAAAGTAGTGGACAATGCTCATTTTGGACAAAAGAGTGAAGAACAAAAATTAGGTCACAAAGCACTCACTTCCTTTATCGCTGACCCCTCTACCCTCTTTATCGTTGCTTTGTCAGTTTTACTCATTTTGTCCCCTGTTTATGTTGTTTCCCACCCACGTGCCATGCTCTAATATTTTCCTTGACACTTTGATAATCCCCAGTGTGAGGGGGAACAGGCAGAAGGAGGCTCGCTGAGGACCAGTTGGGGAGATGCGTGTCATGGTTGTGTTTTGGATGATGGATTTTGTTCAGGCAGGGAGATTGCCCAAAGGGCTTTGGAGGTGTAAGAGGCAGAAGGTGGTGTAAATCTTTGCCTGGGAAGCAACCTACTCTATGGGGTTGGGTGAAGCATAAGTGAGAGAAAGCCCAAGTGAGAGTAGAACAGGAGTGAAAGAGAGAGATTGAGAGATGGAGGCCAACTGCTGGAGGAGTCCAAGAGGATCCAGCTGCTATCAGGAAAGGCTGTGTGGAGGAGGTGGCACTTTATCTGAGCCTCTAAACCAGGGGTGGGCAAACTTTTTGACTCGAGGGTCACAATGGGTTCTTAAACTGGACCGGAGGGCCGGAACAAAAGCATGGATGGAGTGTTTGTGTGAACTAATATAAATTCAAAGTAAACATCATTACATAAAAGGGTACGGTCTTTTTTTTTTTAAGTTTTATTCATTTCAAACGGGCCGGATCCAGCCCGTGGGCTGTAGTTTGCCCACGGCTGCCATAGATTCATTTTCCCCTAAAGTAGTTAGAATTGGTTTCTGTTGTTCTGTTGCCCGACCGAACAATGATACATCCTGCATATCAGATATTTACATTACAATTCATAACAGTAGCAAAATTACAGTTATGAAGTGGCAATGAAAATAATATTATGGCTGGGGGTCACCACAACATGAGGAACTGTATTAAAGGGTCGCGGCATTAGGAAGGTTGAGAACCACTGCAGCCTTAGGAGGAGTCACAGTCGTCCTGGTGAAAGCAGAGGTCACATGAATCTAGACCAGTGATGGCGAACCTATGATACGCGTGTCAGAGGTGACACGCGAACTCAGTTTTTTGGTTGATTTTTCTTTGTTAAATGGCATTTAAATATATAAAATAAATATCAAAAATATAAGTCTTTGTTTTACTATGGTTGCAAATATCAAAAAATTTCTATATGTGACACGGCACCAGAGTTAAGTTAGGGTTTTTCAAAATGCTGGCATGCCGAGCTCAAAAGGTTCGCCATCACTGATCTAGACAGTGTCCTATGGTTCCCAGCCAGCCGCTTCAGCATCACTTAGGAACTAGTTGGAAATGCACGTTCTTGCCTGCCAACGTCCAGATCTATGGAACCAGAAACTCTGGCAGTATGGTGGAGCACTCTGTTTTATCAGACCTTCAAGTGACTTAGGCACATGCCAGAAGTCTCTGGAACAGGCTTCCTCAACCTCAGCGCTGCAGACATGTGAGGCAGGATATTTCTTTGTTGTGGGCACTATTCTGTGCCTTGTAGAATATTTAGCATCCATGGCCTCTACCCACTCTAGTGGGCCAATAGAACCTCCCCCCCTTCACAGTTGTGACAACTACAAATATCCACAGACATGACCAAATCTCCCCAGGGAGCAAAATTGCTCACCCTAACTAAGAATCTTTGCCCTAAGAGAAAGAACAGCATATGATAATGATGGCGGTAGGGATCCGAGTAGGTTTGAGAAGTAATGAGTGCTCCAGCATGACGAGCCTTCTAGGTAAGAGTATAGAAATGTTGGAAACTAAGCTACAAAGGAAGATTCAAGGATGAGTTAGGATACCATTGAATAGTGGTAAGTTTGTTGAGACTTATTCACAGGGCACTATGGAGTCACTGACAAGTTTAGGTAGAGTGTGACAGATCTAAGTCTCTGCTTTGGAATACACTAGATTTGAGCAGTGACTTTCAAACCGTTGTGAGAAATACAGTTACGTAATGGCTCATGGCATAGACATACACCTTTAATAAACTTTTACAAATGATGTTTATGTTATTTGTAATCCAGTCTGATTTTTTCTATTCTCTTCTATTTTATTTTTTAAATGCTGGTCATTACACACTACATGATTTCATAACCACTAATGGACAATGCCCACTGCTTGAAGAACACTGGCTTAGCATTGAAAAATTGAAAGACATTGGAAGCAAGGGAGCAGAGAGATTGGGAGGCATATTTCAAGTGCCCGAGAAAATGCAACCCTAGTTCCAGGGTGGGAATGGGACAGAGGGAAGAGCTGGCAGGGAAGTTTCAGATATAGAGACTTCAGGAAGAAGGAAAAAAAGTGTGGATTTTATCTATTTTCACAATTATTTTTTGAGTGCCACCAACATAAATAGATGCCAAAATAATGGAGTTGGGAAAGTTGTTTTTGCTTTTATTTCCTTACTAATTTTTGGCAGGGAGGACATGATGTTTCTGGCTATGGATCTGCAGAGTTCGAGCTGCTTAGCATGGTAGAAATGTCCAGAAAACCTCAGGAGATGTAGGCTGTGGCATGGAATACTTCGGGTCAGGGGTGATGTGTGGATTTATGAGTCATGCCCATTCGAGGCCTGGTGGATGAGGTCACCAGAGGAGGAGAATGCGGTTTCTGAGACTAATAGCTTCTCCCTGTATATTGATATCTATCTGAGTAATAATATTCATTTCTAGTGTAATAAAGACCCACTCAGCAGATGGTATCACATCATAAATAAGTCAAAGCAAACCCAAGGTGTGGATTTTATCTATTTTCACAATTATTTTTTGAGTGCCACCAACATAAATAGATGCCAAAATAATGGAGTTGGGAAAGTTGTTTTTGCTTTTATTTCCTTACTAATTTTTGGCAGGGAGGACATGATGTTTCTGGCTATGGATCTGCAGAGTTCGAGCTGCTTAGCATGGTAGAAATGTCCAGAAAACCTCAGGAGATGTAGGCTGTGGCATGGAATACTTCGGGTCAGGGGTGATGTGTGGATTTATGAGTCATGCCCATTCGAGGCCTGGTGGATGAGGTCACCAGAGGAGGAGAATGCGGTTTCTGAGACTAATAGCTTCTTCCTGTATATTGATATCTATCTGAGTAATAATATTCATTTCTAGTGTAATAAAGACCCACTCAGCAGATGGTATCACATCATAAATAAGTCAAAGCAAACCCAAGACTCGATCCTTGCCCTTTGA
The DNA here is from genome assembly GCF_000412655.1 of Myotis brandtii. Taxonomy (NCBI): domain Eukaryota; kingdom Metazoa; phylum Chordata; class Mammalia; order Chiroptera; family Vespertilionidae; genus Myotis; species Myotis brandtii. The sequence continues at coordinate 7,169,977 of NW_005362269.1, forward strand.
GAGGCTATAATTCACTCAGGCCCCCCTGGCTTGAGCCGCATGGTATTTTCATATTTACTGAGCACCAACTATCAGCCACAGACTATCCTAAGTCCTAAAAATAAAGCAGAGAACAAAATCAACACCCCTGCCAGCATGGAGCTTATTCTCTAGTAGAGGGCTATGGACAGTAAACAGATCAAACAAGCAAATGAACAAATAACTGAAATATATAGTATGTCAGGTAATGGTCAATGCTATGGAGTAAAATAAAACAGGGAAGGGGAGGAAGTGCCAGGTGGAAGAATTGCAACCTTAAATCAGGGGAGTCCTTGAAAAACTGGCCATTGAGCCCTCTGCGAGTCCCGGGTTTTTTGGAATGACTGACATGACCAGGGATAAAAGCATGAGTACTGATGGTTTTGAGGCAGAACATGATGGAAGGTTATGAGGTGGGAGGGAGGCAGGAGGTGTGACTCTTGCTAGGACTACTCAGTTTGGGCTTCTTTTTTACTTCTGCTTTGGAGGCATGGAGGCCCTCCACCTTGGTTTCTGCCTTTTTCATCTCATGTGGTTCCATTGACTAACTCTCCCTTTCCAATCACAAAACTCTCTGAACGTGGGGATCTTAGAATTTACTCTGGCCTAAGGGGCCCTGGTCTCCTGTTCTAGGTGATTCTGTTTGTAGCTGCCTCTGGGGCACTGTTTCTATGGGATGTTAAAAATTATACATGAAGCCCTAACCGATTTGGCTCAGTGGATAGAGGGTCAGCCTGTGGACTCAAGGGTCCCAGGTTCGATTCCGGTCAAGGGCATGTACCTTGGTTGCGGGCACATCCCCAGTGGGGAGTGTGCAGGAGGCAGCTGATCGATGTTTCTCTCTCATCGATGTTTCTAACTCTTTATCCCACTCCCTTCCTCTCTGTAAAAAATCAATAAAATATATTTAAAAAATTATACATGAAAATAGGATTCTGCGGTCAACCGCATTTGGGAAATGCTGGGCTAAACAAGTTTACCAGGATTGTTGACTGTACACTTTACAAAATCTGTAATGTGCTGCTGGGCATGCAAATCTCCACAAAGGAAACAGAACATGTGTGGTTTTCCAATCTTATTGGGCCATGGAAACCCTTTGTTATGGAAATTCTCTCAGAAGACTGTTGTTCCAAGTACACACTTTAGGATACAGTCAACTGCTATATTGTATGATGATGGACAAATCATTTAGCCCTTCTGAACCTTACTCTCCTCATCCATAAAATGAGAATGTTGGTCTGCTGCCCAAAGAATGTCAACAGTACCACGGGACTCTCAGTCCTTGGCCTTGTTCACGATTTTATCAGTGACTTTAGTGAGGAGAAAAGGGATAATTATCACATCTGGAGATGACACAAGGTTGGGAAAGGTGACTAATAGGTCAGGTGACAGAATCAAGACTTAAACGTCTCTTGACATGTTAGAATAATAGGCCAGACTGATCTGTAGAAAATTTAATAAGGATGAATATCTAGTCCTGCAAATAGTTTTAGAAAATTGATTTTTAAAGTATGAGATGTGGGAGAGCAGGTTTGACAGCAGTTTATATGGGGAAAAGACCTGAAGGTTTTGATTGACCACAAGCCCAAGACAAGCCATCAGGGAATGTGGCTGCTCTAAAACTGAACCCAATGAGGCTTTATTGACAGAAATAATCCTATTCTGAGGGAGCTTAGGCCTCTTCTGGGGATGGCTCTTCTCATCAGTTACCACCTGGAGTATTAATATCTAACATTTTTTAGTGCTTATTAAAATTTTTTTATATGCATTGTGCCTGGTGTGTGTCATCTGATATAGTCTCTCCCCATCCCCCCCCCCTCCAATATACACATCAGGTGCTATTATAATCATTTCCATTATACAGATGTGGACATTGGGGTTCAGAGGCCACCCCAAAAGTAAGCTATAGAGCCTGGATTTGAAAACAGGTGGGCTCTGTCCAGGACCTGGGTTATGCTAACTTCTCTTAGGATGACAAGAGATCTGGGGATCATAGATTTGATGGAACAAGTGATACTTTTTAAAAGGTTAAATGGCTAAAGATGAGCACAGTCTCTTAACACAAAAGCTCTTCAGTTGAAGAGGCATCAATTCTTGCTTTGCTAATTCATTGGGTGGAACTGGGAATGGCTAGTGGAAGCCACAGAGGGAGATTTTAATTTAATATAAGAAAAGACTTTCTAAGGGTTAGACTAATTTAAGTTTTAGATATATAGACTTAGAACAAGCTTTACTTTCTCTGACAATAAACCAGCTGAGTCAAAAGGTAGAGGTCATCAAGCCTGTCAGCCCTTTAACTGAAATATGTGTAGAAACAATGGAGGTGTGATCTACTGCCTAGGGGGCTTGGGAGGAGGCCAGGGAGGGTTCATGATGAGGAGATGCTTGAAGTACCAGCAGGAATTAATTCAGGCCAACAAGAGAAGAAAGGACAAAACTAGCAGAGGAAGTAATAGGATCAACTCCGCAAAGGCCCACATAGTGTGGTCACAGGAAAACCTTCTACCTCTCAAGTTGTTCTATGATTGGATCATTGGCTATCTATTACCTAAGGTACCCAGGATGATTTTAGGTGGATGGCACAAACTCCAGACATCAAATAAGACTGATTTTGTAATAAAGAAAAGTTTTTCTCCCCTGGCTGGTTTTGCTTGGTGGTTAGAACATCAGCCAGCAGACGGAAGACTCGGGTTTGATTCCCAGTCAAGGGTCAAGGGCAAGTACCTGGGATGCAGGTCTGATCCTGGCCTAGGTTGGGGCATGTGCCAGGGGATAACCAATTGATGTTCCTCTTCCCTGCTCCCTCCCTTCCACTCTCTGTAAGAATTAATGGAAAAAAATATCCTTGGATGAGGATTAACAAACAAAAAAAAAGGTTTGTTTTTTTTTAAAAAGTTATCTTTTAAAAAAGTTAATCTTTGTGAACATGTCAAGGAGAATGTCTTAGATTCATACTGATATGCAGACTAACTGCCTTTTAACAAAGAGAGCAGATCTCAAATTTTTCTCTCTGTGCCTCAGTTGTCTTTTCTGCAAAATGAGGGCTGACAGGGTGACAATAGGTACTAATTCATAGAGGTGTGGTGATTAACTGACATATTTTTTGGAAAGCATTCCAGATCAGGGTGGGCACATACTAAGACCTCAATAAATATTGCATGTTATTATTTTCATTTTTGTTGCTACTGTCTTCCTGGACAGGCAACACTTATCTGGCTGGGAATGTAATAATATGGCTTTGTTTTTATTAAATTCATTTTTACAGTTAACAGTTACCTTCTGTATATTGTAACTGATACTAGTTTCTTTTAAAATTAGATTTATAAAAGTAAAGAATAATAAAAGTGGTACATGGAAAAAGCACAGTCATGCAGGCAGAATGGGAATGAATACAGTTTGGGAAATGTGGACCTGGATGATCTCTAAGGGTCTTTGCAGTTCTAAAAGCCAAAGATTGTACCTATGCAGGGAGGCCCAGAGAGAATAGGAACTTTACCCAAGGTCACTGGCCTCATTAATGGCAGAGCTAGGGAGCAGATCCAAGACCTCCAGATACTTAGCCTCATGTTCTTCTCTCTGGGTCTTGCACATGGTCCCAAGCCCTGGTACTTCTCAGCTGAGAGAGCCCTGTCCTGGCCTTGCCCTGGTAGAAGGGGACCAACAGGGGTGCAGCCCTAAAGAAAGCTCTGCTCTCTCCTTCGGACTGCAGCAAACCCTGAACCATGTCCTAAAAGCAACAATTGCCTGTGGTAGTCTTACTCATTCTCATTGAGTCCTGACACCACATTCAAAGCTGGGAATTTGGGTGGGCCTAGAGTGAGTGCCTTTAGTATTACTGCTGTAATTCAAAACATCCAAATTATTATTTTCTCCATAAGATGCAGCCAGGAGGGTGCTGTTAAATGGGGGAGAGGGGGGAGTGTTTGTTAAACTAGGCGTTCCAACAAAATGTCCTCCTTTGCCATTAAATCATAGCATTTCTAAATGAAATGATATTTTTCAAACTTTGGCAGTGCCTGAAATTTGGACATTGTGCAGATTTTTTTCTCCCTTTCCCATTTCATGCTTTTTCTCTATGTGATCCAGAGAATTATTATTTGCTGGCTTTACTTTTCTTGTTTGCCTTTCCTTATGACCCAAGTTCTCCACCTTCCCCAAAGACCTCAGTTAACTTGATTTTCTGCCCACAACTTATCATTTTAGTGAATAATGAGGGTGATAAATAGAGTCTCAAGAGAGTACACCCATTGCCCAAATGGGTTGCTTCCCAGTGTCCCCTTTTTCTAGTGTTAATTGTGAAGGGCTTCATGGAAAGAGATTTGCTTGTTACCATGACATCCTCAACCAGAAAATGAATGAGGGTCTATTGATATGATAGTTAACTCCACAAAGACTGAAGCCGATCAATAAAATCTATGAAAAAAATTGCTTCCACCATATTAACCCCTCTACTGGACAAGTGCAAGCAATACCAACGTCTACCTACACATTCTCCAATCACCCTTGGTTCCACAGGGCAGTTCTGCGTGGAGTTGACTTGCTGAGTCCCAGCTTGTCTCTCATTTCTTGATCTTCAACTGGCAAGGCCTGCACAGTTCATCTGGGTGGCTTCTGCATCCTCTGCCCCCTGTTGGAGTACAAAGCCTAGGATCAGGAGCTGAGGAAATCCATTGTCAGGCTGGGTGTGTCTGAGCCTACAGCTGGGCTGCTCTCCTCCTGTAAGACCCAGGAGACACAGAGTAGGACTGAGGTTGCAAGACAAAACTCCCTGCATTCTGACTTACATTAGGAAAGACAGCCCTGGTGACTTTGGAGGGACGGTTTGATTGCTCCTCTGCTCTCTGGCCTGGAAACACACCAGGCTTCTTGGTCAGTGTCTCTCCATAGGCTTGGCTGTATCTGTTCGGGGGCCTCCTTTTTCTGCCTTTTTGCCAGCTCTCCTTTCTTAAACAATCATTTAGGCCTATAACCTAACTTTGGAAAGTTTGGACTCAACACTCAGGGCACAGAAATGAGAAGAGCAACTGTGTTCCCTGGCTTGGCCTGGGAATAGGATGTTCTCATTGATTGAGTATCTTGGTATTCATTCACTCATTTCTTCATCCGTTGAACAAATATTTATTAAGAATAGTGTCAAGGACTGTTCTAGAAATGATCTATGAACAAAACAGATAAGAATTTTCATTCTTGGGATTAAGACCAGTTTCATCATTTGCAGGGCCCAGTGCAAAGCCCTTAGTTCCAAAATTGGTAAGGATTTCAAGATGGCAAGAACAGCATATTAAAACATGGGCCCTTCCAAGTGTGGGGCCCAGTGTGACTTGCAAGGTTGCACACCCATGAAGCTAGCCCAGGTAGGGATAAGGGGAAAGTTAAGATGTGCACCGCAGCTAGATGGCCAATGCAAAGGATGAGACATAATAAATCTGTTTTCTACAGGAGTGACAATAGTTGGATTCTCCTTTGCTGATTCAGGGGTCAAGACTATTTTTCTGGGTATCAGGCCATCATTAGATTGTCATTAGTCATTGCACAATTATAGTCTTGGCTTTGTGAGCTCTGAGTAGCTGGATGATGGCTTACAGAGAGTCACTATGCTTGTGGATTCTAAAAGGAATCACGATCCCACAGAAATGATACTTTTTAAGATTAAACTGAGTAGAGTTCGTATGATTGCTTCCCATAACCTCCTAAAAATCCTCTACTATCCAAACAGAGAAAAGTAAGCATACCACATGAACTGAAATTGTGACAGCTGCAGTTAATCTGGTAACGTGGGACAACCTGTTTTAAAGGGACCCCAGCGGAGTACAACGCAGTAAATGGGCGCAGGGGTTAACTTCTCAGAAGATCCATATAGATGCTCAATGTGATTTTTAATACATTAGCCATAAGCCATTCGTGAATGGTTATTCCATTGTTTCCTGAATTTTAAGTCCCAGGCTTATGCCAGCCCCTTCTGTTACCCCTGTTCCAATGTTTCCCTTCCATCCAAAAGTAATGAAAAGAGAGCCAAGGCTCTGACAGTCAGATTTTGTTAACTTCACTTCTGGGAAAAAAAAATACAAAAAACCCAGGAACATGATTCCGAATTTCAAGCCCAACTGACAAGGAGGGAAACTGGAGTGAGTGAATGTGCTGGCATACGTATCCCGGAGTTTTATGAAAATAAAATAAACCATGTCATCTTTGGAAATGAAAACCAATTGAGTAATAGCACTGTGCAGGAATGGTGTTTTTCTCAAGGTGACTCTTTCACAACTTGGACTACTTGGGGACAAATATGTTTGACAAGCGATGAGGCTGGTCATCATGGTCTAGTCCAGTGTGTAGGGAGATCATTGAATGAGGAATCAGAATAGCTGGTTTTGAGTCCTCTATCTGCCATTATGTCAACTTCCTAGCTCTCTGAGCTGTTTCTCATCTTTAAAATGAAGGTGGTAGGAATCAACCATTACTGAATGTTATTATGAGGCTGAAATTAGCAACATAGGTATATGAAAGTACTTGTAATCTGCAGAGCACTTGACAGATGTCGGGATATTATTATTGTTATTGCTGTTCCTATTAGTTTTTGTTTTCCAAGGTGAGCTCTTTAGGAGGCAAATGCAAACATGGGATGAAAGAGCCATTGCAGGCGGAGCCATCTGATCCTTTGCTTTGGGGGAAGTGGATAAATTACCAGATTTTGCTGGGCAGTGATGGTGGAGGGCAGCTGAATCCTGTCACAGAAAATTTAAAGGCCCTCCCCTTTTTCATTTCCCTCCATGAACCTCTGCCTGTAGTAATAAAAATCCCTGTGTTTGTGCCTGTGTCGCTTCATTTTAGGAGCTTGACTTTTATATGAATCTTTGTCCCTATGTGGGACTGCTGAGTATTATTTCCGCCTCATCTTACCGATGAAGAAAGGGAAGTGTGTGACATTAAATGATTTGCCCAGGTCACCCAGAAAGTCAGTGATGGAGTCTACGAAAAAAGAGCCCATTGTTATTCCTCGTTCTCCACTCCAGCTCCCAGAGGAAACTCTGCAAAGTGCCCAGGATAGTCCGATATTCAGCCCTCCTTCTGTGCCAGGACCAGGAGCCATGGTCATCCCTATAGGGCATGGGATTGACCTCCCCACCCCATTTGACTGGGAGCGCTTTTTTTCCTGCAAGACCAACACAGGATTAGCACACAGGATTAGAAGCAATATCTACTGTGTGCAGAGCCCTGAAGGCTAGGTGCTGGCAGACACTGTGAGGGGACCTGCCACACTGACTGTGGAAGCACAAGCGAGGAACCTAGAAAGACCTACCCTGGAGAGCCATTTACACCTGGCTTTGAACCTCAGGGTAGCCACTTCCCAGCTGTGTGACTTTCAACAAGTTACAGAACCTCTCTGAGCCTCAATTCCTTCACTTTTAAAATGGGCTTTTAGCATCTACCTCAGGAGGATTGTTGTGAGAATTCCCAGAGCCTATACATGTCTGTAACTGTGGGCATACGTGAAGAATGAGATTGACAGGAAGGACGGGAGGGAGACCAGCACATGCTTAGCACAGGTTGGTAGTGCAAGAAACATCATTTCTAAATTTCTTTTCCTGAATTGGCCAGCTATGAATCCTGACATTCTGGACCATAAGCCACTTTTCAGGGGCTCTCATAAAGAATTATGCACTACATTGTATTCACAGAGAATTATTTAGTTCTTAGAGAGAAACTACGGGGATGGCCCCAGAGCAGGTGAGGCCTCAGGCGTTGTGTCCCCTTAGGTCCCTGTACTCCTTTTAAGAGGGCTCAGTTGCTATTATTAGTACTTGTTTTAAAGTCTGTCTTCTCTGCCAGACTCTCAGCCCCCTGAGGGCAAGGACAGTGTCTGTCCTGTTCATGACTGTCTCACCCACACCGACCTTACTGCCTACACGTTTAGGGAACCAATAAATGTTGCTGATGCATGATTGTGTGCAAGGTCGGCAGGAGTTAAGTTGAGGAGTTAAGTTCTGGGTGCTGGGTTTAGAATGGATGACTAAGAGGATAAGCACACTTCAAGTCCATTTCCATCTTTTCAATATTGGTGTGTACAGGACAACCTGGTTCTTACCACAAGAACCTTGAGTCTGGCAGGACCTTGTGTTCACTCATTCATTCAACAAAACACATTTTAGCATCAATTACATGCGAAGGACTATCCGGGTGCCAGGATGCATATTGGAGTGACATAAAGAAACCCAAATCCCTATATTCCAGGAGATTACGTTCTAGTGGGAGAAAACAGACCACAGACTAATAACTATACCATGCGGCAGGAGCTGTGGAGATCTGTGAAGGAAAGTGAGGCTGGGTGGGAGCGCTGGGAAGTGAGAGGGGTGTTGTTTCAGATGGAAGAGAGACTAGATAAAGGGAAAAAGAGCAGAGGCCCCAGGCCTTGAGGGGCGGAGCCTGTGGTACCAGAGGGAGCAGTTGGAGGTAGAAGTTGACTGTCCTGATTGGCATTTACTATGGTGGAGGATGGGAGCCCGAGGCGGGAGGGGCAGCTATTGGAACCAGTATGGGGATTGTAAAGAAAATACATTTTATGCTTGTCAATCTTGCTCCAGGCAGTCCTGGCTCCTCTTTCAGGCAAGTGCAGGTGACCATTCTAGTCCTTGGGCTAGAGAAACAGCTGTGGCTTTGTTTTATACCTCGGCCAATGTTCTCATGACTTTTTAATGATGGAAAATGCAAACCTGTAGGAATGATTCCCACACTACCTGAAGGCTGAACACCTAGTTATGTTACCGGGTTGCTGCAGGCCATAACTCCTTGGCTCTGGGAGGGGATAAGCTGAGAAAATAGCCCTTGGGAACCAATTGAGGCAGATGCACACCAGCCCCCCGCACCCCCCACCCCTGAATCCTTCACTGATGAGCAGCAGGAGAGCCTGGGCAGGGAAGAGGAGCAGGCTGCTCCCCACCAGCAGCGAGGCAGTTAATCTTCCATCTGAAGAAATTCACAGGCAGCTAAGAGAGGACATATTTCCAATTTCTCCTGAGAGAAGCTGAAGGGAAAGTCGCACCTCCCAGTTGTTCCTGGTTCACGGCGAAGAGCCTGAGAAATCACAGGAGGAGGAGGAGATGTGAAACAGCTCCTCTGAGGAGCTCCGAAGCGCAGTGGCAGCTGGAAAACCTTGCTTTCCTCAGGTTTCCAAACTTCCTCAGCAAACTTCGCTGTTGGTCTCCGTCTGGTGTGAACTGATTAATTCCTCAAAATGATGCGGGAGTCGCAGAGATCCAGGCTGCTTTTCTCTCTTCTGAGGCGAGCAAGAAACATATCTTGTCACTACCTTCTAGTTTGGGGGGATGTTTTTTTTGTTTGTTTTTTCATCTGACCCTTTTCCCCATAAATATTTGTGCGGGCAATTTAAAATGGCCAAGTGAGGCTGTATGTACCTGGGACTCATTTGCCCTTATTACCTTTTTTGTTTGTTTTGTTTTTCACACCCTGTCTGCTTTGGCCACAGGACACCCTCATCTGCTGATCTAAAGAGCTAGTATTCCTGTGCTCCCCAGTCCCAGAGGTGATGCTGTGCTTGGTAATAGTTGGGGCTGAGGAGGTTGATCTGGACTAGGAGGGGCTAAGAGAAGGTCAAGTAGGTTGAATGGCTGTTCAGTTTTGAAATGATCTCTTAGTGTCTGGTGAATATTCATTGATCCAACATTATTTGTATTAAGTGCTGATATGTGCTAGGTGTTGGGATTACAGAAATGAATAAAATGTAACCCCCAACTTCAAGGGGGTCACAGATTGGAAGAACAGTATGAAAATAGAAGACCCATGGTGGTGGGGGTCCACCCAGAAGTCTGTCCCTCCCTCCCTCTCTCCCTCCCTCCCTCCCTCCCTCCCTCCCTTCCTTCCTTCCTTTCCTTTCTTCCCACCTCTCTCTTCATTATTTATTATTGAGCACCTTACCTATAACAATTACCACTTAACAAACGGCACATAAGAACAAGTTGTTACCCTCACACATTGAGGTTTTAGTATTTAATATCTAATGTTTTAGTGAGAAATGGTTTATATTAGAGGACCAAATAGCGGAGCTTCAGTTTTCACCCCTCAAGCCACAATCTCTGGAAATACCTCAGAGGCCTGGAAGCAGTTCCTGAGGGCGGGAACTCAGGTTTTCCAATTCCCCTCCACTTCCTGTTTACCCAACACAGAGTAACAGCTCAATAAGTATTGAATGAGTGAGTGAATGAATGAATAAAATATTCACCTTACCACAAAGTGGCAGCGAGACTTGACAATCCACCAGAAAATTGGATCTTCATTGGCGGCCAGACCAGATAACTTAAGCCACGGTTGGAAAATTTACTTTGGGGTTTGAGTTGTATGCCGTAGACATAACTCACTAAAAATATGTGGCTTTCCTGCCCAGGCAATTTCTAGACCCATCTAGGAATGACACTCGCTCGAAGTATTCTGACAGCTCCTTTGGCAACTTCTTTCACTGCTTGAAAGTTGGGTTTTAGGAGAAAGAAAATTTTACCAGTTCTTACCTGGAATGTCCTGGTTATGCCCAAGGAAGCCTGAAGATGACTTGGGTGGGGGCCACTATGCCTCCTGCCCATGCCAATCCCATGCCCTATTGCTACAGCCCTGGGCCTTTGAATTCTGGCTTGAACTGTCTCATGGGGCTGGTGTGGTGGAAATGAGGGAAGAAGATTGAAGTTAAGGGATTGAAGGGCAAATATAAGTAGTGTGATCTTGAGCCCGCCCGGTATTAGTTTGTTGTTGCTGCTGTAACAAATTACCACAAACTTGGTGGCTTAAAACATTATAAATTTATTCTCTTACAATTCTGAATGAAAGAAGTCCAAAATGAGTGTTATCAGGGTAAAAGCAAAGTGTCAACAGGCTCAGTTCCTTCTAAAGCAGTGGTTCTCAACCTTCCTAATGCCCCTACCCTTTAATACAGTTCCTCATGTTGTGGTGACCCCCAATTTCATTGTTACAAATTGAACATAATTAAAGCATAGTGATTAATCACAAAAACAATATGTAATTATATATGTGTTTTCTGATGGTCTTAGGTGACCCCTGTGAAAGGGTCGTTCGACCCCCAAAGGGGTCGCGACCCACAGGTTGAGAACCGCTGTTCTAGAGGCTCCAAGGGTGAGTCCATTCCTTACCTCTTCCACTTCTAGAGGTGTGGGCATTTCTTGGCTCCTGGCTACATCGTTCCATTCTTTGTTTCTGTGGTCACATTGTTTTCTCCTCTATTATAGTCAAACTCCCTCCACATCCCTCTCATAAAGACCCTTGTGATTACATAAGATCCACCCAGATAATCCAGGATAAACTCTTCATCTCTAAATCCTTAGTTTAATCACATATGAAATGTCCTTTTGCTATAAAAAGTAGCAATCACAGGTTGCAGGGATTAGAATGTGGGTATCTTTTGGGGAGGGGGGTCATTAATAAGCTTACCACCAGCCCTTTAGTCTTGCTGAAACTATATGTATATATTACTGTGTAGTATTCCATTGTGTGAATAGGCCACACCTTATTTACCCATCCTTTTATTGGTAGATATTTATATTGTTTAATTTGGGGCTATCACAGGCAAAGCTTTCATTAACATTCTGGTACATGTCTTTTGGTGGACATAAGCAGTCTTTTCTGACAATCAAGAAAGTCCATCATAAAGAAGAAAAATATTGAAATGCAAAGCCAATTCCACCTTTAAATACATTCCACAACAAATTCCATCCAGGTCTAGATGTGGAGTTTTAGAAACACAAGACACAAGGAAATATTCTTATCCAAGTTCAGAAGGTCAGCTCCAATTCAGTAGAAGAATGCCTGAGAAGTTCACAGTCAATTTCATGGTCATGCTTTTATGTCTGGGGAAAGAACTCCGGTGTTCAGTAGGAGCTGCAAGCACCCATCAAGTGTACTAGCTGATCCACATCAGTTAGGATAGAAGGCTCTGGCAAGAATGGAATAAGACTCTGGCAAGTCTCTCTCAAAAAGGTGGGTGGGTAGTGGTAGAGGGCAGAGTTCAAAGGCAACTAGGGAGCACTGTGGTTGAAGAGAAAGCAGGAGGAGTCATTGGCAGCTTAAGGCTATGGAAATGTTGAAACAATCCATGTCAGTTTATTTTACAATCATTCCTCAGAGTTTCCATCTCACATTGGATTTTTCTGGGGCAGATTAAGAAGGGAAATCTATTAATGTGAATCTCATGTTACTGCAAACAGTTGGAGATCTTAATTGGGCGGGAGTGAGCAGGTGGTCCTTCCCAGTCAGCTATCCTTTCACCTGTCAGTCAAATGAGGAGTGGGCCTCCATCGCTCATTAGCAACCATTTGTCACCTCGAACAGAGCTTTGCAAGGGTTTCTTTGAACTTTGTTTGGGATTGATTTTCTGCATATGCTGAGCTGTTACTGACAAACTGTGGGCAACTGCTCCTCAGTATCAAATGTATTAAAAGAAAGGGTGATAGGATTTTAATAGCCTCCAAATTACATAGCCTGGAAGGGTAGGATTCTTTCCCCACCCCCAATTCACCCCCAGACCCTTCATTTTTTGGCATTGCATTATAGTGAATAATAAGAACTTTATTCTTCTTAAGAAAACTGTCTTGAACTTTTGATTTTGTTTTTAAACTGCCACTGGCTCCGGACTAAAATCGATTCATAACAATGCTTCACTAAGAATGGACTTTGTACCATGGTTTTGTCTCTCACCTTTCAAGGAATATTTAGGACATGGACAGGCCTTTGTATTATCAAGGGCTGGTTTGGCATGCTGCCCAGATGGTCCTACAGATGCTCTTTTAGCCTCTTCCATTCTGATCCCTCTTAAGGTCAGGGGCTAGGGCTGGTTTGCTCAATACTGTATCTCAAGTACATTCCAGTGTGCCTAGCACAGAGGTGATGCTCAATAAATGTTGAGTTAATTAGTTGATTCAAATAATAACTATCACTTTTGCCTTGAGGTTTAAGGGTGATGACATGTCGTAACTCACCGTAGCCAAGGAGAGTAGCCCTAGTTCATTAATCAAATAAATTATTGGGAGGAGCCAATTTTTATTGATTGATTGATTCATTTTACTGAGTATAAGAGTAAACTTATACATTGTGGAAATTTGAGAAAATATATGTAATTCTTATAAAGGTGTGATATCCCCTCCCACAGAGCAGGGTCATGTTTCAAGGAGCATGGGTGGTCCAGCCAGAACTATTCATCTTCACCCACCTGTCTGTCAAATGCAGAAAGACATTGAAGAATTCACAACATGTGAACTCTTATTTAAATCTCTTGTGCTCATTTCTTCTCTAGTACCAGAAAAATTTAGAGACTCTCTCCCTATCTTCCTTCTCTCTCTCTCTCTCTCCTCCCTTTCCCCCCCCTCCTTTTTCTCCTCTTCCTCCTTCTCTCCCCGCCCCCTCCCTTTCTCCAACAGAATATTCTCATCTCACTGCTCTGTTTCAGCCAACAGCTTTCCAGTGCCCATGCACCTGCCACATGGGAGGGTAGTTCCACTGTGGTTCTGACTACCTTTTCTAGAGAGAATCTGTCTGAGCAGCTTCAGTTGTTTCTCGGACAGCCAGGGAGGATGAAGGGATGGAGTTCCCCTGCCACACACACGTTAATAATTATCATCCCATCTCATAAAAACATATTCAACAATTAAGTTTATAGTTAAACCTCACCATACACAAATAACCATTTCACACTTTTTTGTAACCACACTATAAATTACAGTACTGCCTCCCACTTTTTAACTTAGCATTTTGAGCATTTTCCCATGTAATTAAATAATATCCCAAACCATGGTTTGTAGGGGCTGCCAATATTCAGTCTTATGGAGGCGACATTGTTTTAGACAATCCTTCTATTGTTGGGCATCTGGATTCATGTGGGTTTTGATCTTTCTCTTCAGTTCTATGCCATAAGGAAGGCATTGGTGCTAAAAAGTTGACTTTCATTATGAACCTCGGTCTCAATGTTTACTATACACATTTTCCTCTTGCGGGTTTGGCCTCCTGGGGGTCAGAAACTGAAGCTGTAATCAGTGGAAGCCAAGCATGCTTGCTGCCAACTCAACTCACATTAGGAAGTTCCCAAACCTCCTGGGCTGTATCTTTCTTTAGAACCTGACAGATCCAGGCATCGTGCAAATGAAATAGGATGAGCCAAGCCAAACCTCCCCATCTTTCAAATTTCTGAGCACCGGTTTGGAGCAGCCAGGGGACTTTTAACACTGACCTCTGGTAGAAAAATGATAACACACTTGTGCTAATGGACCTGGAAAACACCCAATTGCTAGAATCAGTGTAAGGGGGGATGGGTGGTAGTTTGCATTCTCAATTTTATTAGTTTGGTTCACTCTACCAGATTTTTATACTCTGTTCTTTAGGAGCAATGGAATGCCTATAAACTCTGAAAATTACACTGAACTTTGGGAATTGATCCAGACTCCAGTTGCTAAAGAAATAAAAGACTGAGAGGTGCTGGCTGGTGTTCCTCAGTGGTTAAAGCAACGGCCTGCACACCGAAGGGTCACAAGTTCGATTCCCGATCAAGGGCATGTACTGGGGCTGCAGATTCTATCCCCAGCCCCGGTTGGGGCTTATGCAGGAGGCCACCAATCGATGTGTCTCTCTCACATCGATGTTTCTCTTCCTCTCCCTCCCTCCCTCCCTCCCTCTCTCCACTCTCTCTATTAAAAAAAAATCAATGGAAAAAAATATGCTTGGGTGAGGATTAACCAAAAAGAAGAAAAAGAGGAGCTTGTCAGAAGTCAAGCTTCAGTTTGGAGCATGACACTCTTCGTATGCACAGCCCCCTGAGACTATTTATAGGGGAGATGAACAGACTTTTGTCTCAGAGGGCATTTGCCATGTGCTGTGCATATCTCACTGCTGAGCAATCACTTGCTGGCCAACCTGGACTTTCAGTAGAAGTCAACACAGGTCCCCATGGAAAACCAAGCTAACCCATGGGAGGCCTTCAGCGTTGGTTCTTGGCCAGAATCACGTTTTTAGGTCATCAGAGAACACATCACTCTTTGGAGTGTTCTCTTTTACTGTGGCGGACGTGATGCCATTTGGTTAGGGGAAAGAGGTTGTGAGTCATCTCCCTTGGTTTGCTTACAAAGGCGGCCATTCTGGCACCACGTGAAAATAAGAAACACATGTGGAAAATACGACCGAAACTGGGATGGTGACATTACTAAGTGATCAGGTTGGGTTGTATGCAAGACAGGTGTGAATGGGGCACTGGCGTCCAACGGCTGTTTCTTCGTAGACGTGTTGTAATTTCTTGACACTAAACATGGACAAAGCAGAGATTGTGTTAATTGGGAATGACAGCCTGTATCCTGCCTGTGCTCGTGTTTAGTTCAGGTTGACAAAAGCTGACTAAGCCAGATACTGGGTGCTGGGAATCCAGCATTGTTTTTGACGCTGACCTACCCTTTTGTCCTAATATTGGCTCCTCAATGAGGTTATGCTGGTATCATTTTTAATATATTAAAAAATTGTAAATACCTGACCTTTTAGCTGCTGAAGAGGCCGTCATACTCTAGTCATCATAGGTATGGATTCCTGTTTTGCATGTTTTCTTCATATCTTCTTTTATTTCCATGCTTTTTTTCTTTTTCATATTTTTAAATTCAAAAAACACCAGAATCATTTTTTAGGTTGGAATTATACATCATTCCATTGTTTTAAGAGCCACTCTATTGGTCAGACTTCCATTCTTCCCATTCTGTGTTAATCTACATTGTTCTTGCTTTAATGTTATGGCAACTTTGGAGCCCCAAGGAAACCCTAGGGTATTCTCATGATGCACTTTCCAGACCACTCACCAAATGCAGACTGACACAGAAACACTCCTCTAAAAATTTAGTCCAGGATGGTCTATGGCAGATCTTGTAGCCATCTGCACTGAGGCCAATGTTAAAAGCAACCATTTGAATGACTGTATAAAAGACATGTGGTATCTGTACTGAGCTTGCTAGTTATGATTGTAGCACATCTGTGGTGTTAGAGAAACAGCAGCCCTATTCCAAACCTTGGGCACTCTGGAAATTCCCCCGTTCACCTCTTTGTATTCCTCTCCAGTTTCTCATGTGCTGTCCATTGAAATTAAGTTCTGAAAGTCCTGATTCAGTTAGATATCACCAGAGAGTTAAAGAATGGAATTCATAGATTAGATTTTCCCATCTGTACTGTGGGAATAATATTTAACTGCACGGCACCAGGCCCTGGAAGAACTGTAAGTTAAAGATAACTAGACGAATAAGGTTACGCGAGTTCTGACTAGAACGGGAACTGAAGAGGTGGAGTAGGCAGCTTCACAAAACAATTTGGAGCGAGCGAGCGTGAGAGGAAACTGAGGTAAAATTACTGATGGCTTAAAATATTGACTCTTCAGAATTTTTCTATATAATAAACTGGACAACCTTTAGGAACCGAAGGATTGATGCTAACAATAGGATATCAGACCCAGTGACAGGTGGAAGGAATCATGTGGGGACGGGGTCTTGGCACAGAGCTTTCAAGTCAGGGAATAAGCTGTCCCTGGTAAGAAGCCTCTTTACCCTGAGTTTTGATAGGCAATGCCCCTGGGCTCTGAATCTTTGAAATAAGGCAACTTTTCAGAACGAGTAATTAGTGCCCGGCTGCAGTCCTGCCCTCGAGCCTGGGCCTCAGGACCACTTTAGAGCTGAGGTTGCTTTGTCACAAAGTGCTTCAGGTGATTGTCAGAAAACATCCTCCCTGGGCACCCCTTTCCCATCCAACTGATGATTTTTAATCTGGGGAAATGTGGGAACTTGAGAAGGGGGTGCAAGGGCAGCTTTGAGCAATGAAATCTGCCCAGGGTTCAGTTGGAAGTGGGTTAGACCAGACCATGCCCAGTGCAGGCTTCAGAGCAGACACAAGGATGTGGAGGGAGACACTGAGAGGTCTCAGTATTGAGCTGTAGTCACTGGACATGGCTGACCCCAGGTGCCATTATGTAGGTAATTTGGGAGGTGGCTGATGGTGCTACCTATAAAGTCTGCCAGTAGGAAATGAGCAACAATTCCAGATAGGCAAACACCATTTTACTATATTTTAGAAACTTCCTTGATCTGGCTTTTGCCTGCTTTCCTATTCCATCTCTCACTACCCTTCCATCATTCATTATATACCAGATGTAATGATTTTGGAATACGTCAAGTTGGTTTCATCCTTCAGGTTATCTTCCATATCACCTCCTAGGACTATGCTCCCCTAATCACTCTATTTAAATTACCCTCATATTACCCCAGTCACAGAAATTATATGGGATTATCTTATAAAGTTGCCTGTTTATTTCTATCTTGCTTCTAGAATATAAATTCCTTTGGGATCAGGGGGTGTATCTATTCTGCTCAGCTCTGCCTTCTGAGTGCCTAGAACCAGTTGGCACAAAGTCACCGCTGAGTAACTAGTTCTTGCATGGATAAATGAATAAGTGTATAAACAGGGGAGCCAAAATGGGAATTCAGCAGTAGGTGCAAAGATAGAAAGCTTTGTGATATAAAACCAGGATCTAATCACAAAGAATTAAGCAAGGAAACAGCTACTGGGACCAAGTAAAATGTCAAGCAGGGCTTAGCAGTAAATACTGACTTGAAGAAAAGACACTGGCCTAGGTATCCTTAAATACCCTTTATTAGTGTTCACTTATAGATGGATAGCCTGGGGTATGGCTGAGCCTGGAGTGGGGACTAAATCGTTTCTAGAGGCAGATGGCGTGAGCTAGAAAGCTAAGTGGACATTGTGAACGAAATGGCAAATCCTGGGCTAGCATCGGTGCTGCCACACCCATCTCTCCACCCGTAACAGACATCACTAATAGATCCCAGAATCTTTACTGCTAATCCAGCAACCACCAACTATCAAAATGTAAACTCCATCAGGGCATGACTTTTGTCTCTTTTGATCACTGTTTTATTCCCAGCATCTACAACAGTGCCCTTTTATTTGTAAGTAGGCAAGTATGCAATAAATATTTGTTGAATTAAATATTTGATGAGTGACTCAATCAGATTTAGCACATGAGATATATTTCATTTGCTATCCCTGACCTAAAGCAACAATGTAAGGAATTAAAGCTGGATTCAGGGAATTGTTGTCACAAAAGAGTAACAACTCATCTGATGGTCCTAAAGAAGTGTTTCCATACTAAGAACGGGCAGCTGCCTCATCAGCATCCTCAAGGACAAAGCCTGGGCTGTTCCTTCATTTAGAGCAGCGGTTCTCAACCTGTGTGTCGCGACCCCTTTGGCAGTCGAACGACCCTTTCACAGGGGTCGCCTAAGACCATCCTGCATATCAGATATTTACATGACGATTCATAACAGTAGCAACATTACAGTTATGAAGTAGCAACGAAAATAATTTTATGGTTGGGTCACAACATGAGGAATTATATTTAAAGGGCCAGAAGGTTGAGAACCACTGATTTAGAGCAACTCAGCAAAGGTTCAAGATACTTTCACTTTGCGCCAAATTATACTACTTAGCAAACAACAACAACAACAACAAAAAACAAATCAGAAAACAACACACACACACACACACACACACACACACACACACACACAAACCCCCGCTATAGCTGTATTTTTGGTAATTGTCATATGCTGCGAGGATGCCAACTGAACATTTATTTACTGCCTACTACACGCCTGTGCTGTCCTCCACAATGAGGTTTGGAGCCCGAATCTCTGCTTCCAAAGAGGAAGATTTCCCCAGCAGTCATTTCCCACAGAGTGACTGTTCAAAGGGAGACTTTCCGGCAGTCCGTTTATATATTAACATACTACTTATCCATCAAAGGGCTATCTCTGGGATTGCACATGAATTTCATATAAAACGACGTCATCTCTTTTTCCTCGTTTATTTTACTCGTTTATTGTTTATTTGAAATCAGTATATTTTGAGAACCTACGCGTCAGCCCTGTGCTGGGGATACATGCACGAACAACAATATTCAGCCCTAAGTCCTTTTTGTGGAGATTACATTTTAATAAGAAAGATGGACAGTGAACAAATCAAAACATAAGTATGTAATCTCATCTCAGACAGTGCCAAATTATGTGTTTCAGTAGAGCCGTGGAGACAGGAACTTGATTAGCATGGCTTGAAGAAAGAATGGAATGTTAGAAAATAAAACAGCCATCTGGGACACTTTAAAAATGGGGTTTGTTTTGCAGGGAGGCTACGAAAATTAATTGTAGCTATCGGAGTATTGGGGCCAAGGATTTTATGAAGGTGAGAGATGGCTCCAGAGCGGATGGCAGTGATCCATTGGATGGAGAAACTTTGCAAAAGAGGGAGTGGATAGTCCCAGGAGCAGCGTCTTCGGAGACTCAAGAGGCTGGGATGCAGTAAACGCATGCCCCTCTCCAGGCCGTACATACCGTTTCTCTTGAGGAAAGTGAAGGGCCTTCCTTACATGACACCAGCCTGTCCAGGAAGTGGGCGGTTCTGCTTATTCTTGTTCCCATCTGTCTGTCTTTATGTCGGCCTGTTGGGGAAACTGAGGTAGGTCCGTATGTGGCTCACAGCTGAATCCTGGGATGCCAAGAGAAAGGAGGAGAAATTCTTGTTCTCAAGGACACCCCTGTCTGGTAGACTCCTGGAAAAATGTATCATTTTCCCCATGTTCCTGAGAGATTTCTCTTGGAGAGTGGCGTGTCCTCTTAAGGGGTTTGGTCAAGTCATTTTAAATCCAGATTTTTATTAACCTTTCTTTCTTCCACACCCATTCTTGAGCGTATTACCTTGAATTCAGAATCCAATTAAGTATGCTTGGCTAGTAACTTCACCATGAAAATATCTCAACCTATTAAAGTCTTGAATGAAGTATTCTGCTTTTGACACTCCCCACAAACCTCATAGGATTTGAGAAACTTGAAGTATGCAGAGGAAAATCAGACTAAATGCTCACATATATTTTATTAGAAACACTTCTTTAAAAACATGAAGACAAGAAAAAAAAAAGACCAAATTCAATTTTTGAGCCGGGCACTTCGTCTTCTCTGCACATAGCTCCATTCTAAACAGGAAAATAAAATCAGCTTTGTTCCTGTGCATGAGCTTTTGACGTTTTTTTTTCCCTCTTGAAGTCTGTGAATTATTAATAAACTAATCTCTCTTTATAGTTCAATCTTTGGAGATTTAAGTGCTCACTCAGATGCACAGGGAAGAGATAGAGTTTTAGTTCCAACAGCTCTCTGGAGATGCTGGCCCTGGAGGTAGCTCCAAGTCTTTGGTATCAGTCTTTGACTCCACTGGGAGTTTCGGATCATTTCTAGAACTAGTCCGTTAAGACCACTTAATGCCCTGCTTAAGGAGGGCCATTTCTGCCAGCTGACTTTATGTTCTCACTTTGCTCCTGAGATAGTTTCTCTGTGTGTTTACAGCATATATATGTGCATTATCTCCCTGCATAGTTATACTTGATGGATTATTTCTTGGTGGGTTGAATTAGAAGGCAGGGATTTTGATAACAGAGGATGTCCAGTAGATTGGCAGCAGTTGTAATAAGATAAGCCACATAGGGAGCTTCCTCCCTCCTCAGCGAAGCTTAGAGGAGAGAGCTTCTGGATCCATAGAGGAGATAAGTTGGCATAACCGAGAGCTGCACAGCAATAGAATACGCTCTGCAGTAGGTTCCTTCCTTCACCTGAGCCTGTTAAAAGGAGCATCTGGGTGGCCAGTGGTCAGAGGTGAGGGATAGAGAATTCCTCCATCTGCTGGGAGCTCACATAATCCAACTGAAGTCACTTCCAACATTATAATTCTACTGCTTCCTGGGATCACAATGAAAATTGTCATTTTTCTCCCTTCCCTAGCATTAGAAATTGTCATTTTTCTCCCTTCCCTAGTATGAAAATTGTCATTTTTCTCCTTCCCCTTTCCTCCCCTCCCCTCCTCTTCCTTCTAGCAGGAGAAACTGAGACACTGAGTTTAGCTGATTGCCTGAGGTCCTGCATACTGTATGAAGGGACTGAGCACGCTTTCCCATCTATTTGATAGACCTTAGAGCAAACATGTCAAACTCACAGCCTGCCAGCCATGAGTTTGACATGCTTGCCTTAGAGGGATTCAGATTCTGGGAGCGGTCTTCTGTCTCTCTGATCTCTGGCCTATTTATTGGTCAAAAGGCAGAAAAAAAGAAAACCATCTAGCAAACACAGGCCAAGGTGTCTGCGCCAGTTCCCAGCTCTTCTCTCTCTGGACATTCTCTGAGGGAAGTGGCTTCAACACTGAACTCCCCCCTCTCTTCATTTCCCCTGCCTCTCCCCGTAACAATCTGGATTCCCGGGATCCGGTGCTCAAGTGAGAGAGTCACCAGGCGCCATGTTGAAAGAGATACTTAGCCGGAGCTCTGAAGAATTGAGATTCCACAACAGTAACAGGAAGCTTTCCCACCATTGCCAGCTGGTGCAGACAGCAAACTTGCCTCTCTCCCAAAGAGGCCTGGATCAGAACCTGAGCTATAAAGAGGAAGGGGAGCAGGGGTGGGGGTGGGGGTAGGGAAAGGCCGAAGAAAAGAAAGCATTTCCTTTTTCATTTTTACAGCCAGTTCTATTCTGGGAATTTATTTACTTTTTTGTTTGGCTCTAGGGGTTAAAGGGCTCACAGTAATGGAAACTGGAGGTCGCCGATTTATTGCTCTTCCTCTGGACTCTCTGGGCCGATTTGTTTGGTGGTGAGTATCAGCTTCCTCAGCCTTTCTCAGCCAGGACCTCAGCTTCCTCCAGCCCCAAGAGCTCCTTCTCTCCAAGACCTGGGAAAACTCAGTGAGCTGTGGCCGGTGCTGGGCTCTGCCAATCTGAGGCTCAAGTAATTGTCCATATGAAACACCATCTCCTTTTACCAACATTTGTCTTTTTCTTTAAGGACCCAAAAAGCTTGGGGATGAAAGACCCGTTTGTCAAAGAAAAACTTTTTTTTTCATATTTTGTAAGATTTTTAGCCTTTCTAAATTTCTTTTTAAAGGGTTTGGTTTTTCTCTCTGTCCTCAATCCAACTCCTTTGCTTTCTCTAAAGACATATGTCCTTGTCCCAAAAACGTGTGTATGAGCCCTTCCCATGTCTTTGTAGAGGTGGACTTGGTATACTTTGCATCCTGTATTTTTTCTGGAAGGAAGAGAATATCTCAGGAATGGAGTGGAAAGTCTCTCACAGGCACTGTGTCAGTCAGGGTTCTCCAGAGACGTAAAACCAGGAATTGGCTCACATGGTGGTGGGTCTGGCAAGTCTGAAATCTGTAGGGCAGGCCAGCAGGCTGGAAACTCAGGCAGGAGTTGGTAGTACAGTCTGAAGGCATCATTTTCTCTCTTCTAGAAATCTCAGGTTGTCCTCTTAAGGTGTTCAACTGATTGGATGAGGGCCACCCACATTATCAAGGGCAATCTCCTTTACTTAAAGTCAGCTGACTGCAAACAAGAAAAACAAAAAACAAAGAAACAAAAAAAGTCAGCTGACTGCAGATGTTAACCACATCTACAAAATACCTTCATAGCCATGCCGAGATTAGTGCTTGATTATCACTGGGTCCCAAAGCCTAGCAATGTTGACATAAAATTAATCATCCAGTGCACCACCAAGTCCTCTCGTTTATATTTACTAACTCTCTCTCAGAGTCATTCACTCTCTCTCTGTGACTCCACTCACCATGCTAAACTCAGCTGCCATCATTTTTCCTGGACCACTGCAATGGCTTCCTAATTTGCCTCCCTGCTTATGCTTTTCCCAAACCATTCTCCACCCTGCAGCCAGAAAGATCTTTTTGAAATGTGCACCTGATCCTGTACTCCTCTGCCTAAAGCCACTCAATTGCACCTGCCTGCATCTAGAATCAGTCACAACTCCTTAACAACCACGTAGAAGGCTCTGTTTGTGCCTGGCCTGTGCCCACTTCTGCAGCCTCCTCCATGCTTTCTGCATTCCACCCACACTAGCCCTTCAGTATCTTGTGTTCATCCCATTCCCTTCTGCTACAAGGCCTTTGCAAGGGCTGTTCCTTCTGCCTGACAGCTGGTCCCCGCCCCTTCGGCTTGGGTAACTCCAGTTTATGGCTATCAAAGTCCACCTTATTCCCTTTTCCCACCACTCTGACCAGATCAAATTCTCTGATTATATATTATAGCCCACACCTCTCCTTTGGAAGACGTATTGCACTGGACAGTTCACATCCATTTGTGCGATTATTTGATTAATATCTGCATCCCCCACAGACATTGCTCTGTGCTGATAGCAGCGATGACTAACTTGTTCACCACTACTCTTCTTGTATGGTGCTGATATATGGAGGGTACTCAATAAATATTATCAACTGAATACATGAATGAATTGCTCAAATTAGGATGGAAGTCATGGTTACATCCTGCCCCTCCCCTTGACCTATTTCGCATTCTCTCCACTCCTTGAATGCAACCACAGTTTCCTCTGACTTAGAACCTTATATCTCATTTGGGCACCGAGACTAGGAGTTTTAGAAATGGCCAGGAAATCAACACTCTTGACTGCATTTCCGCTCATTTGGCTGCTCCATTGGACTTGCTTGGCACCTAGAGGTGCCATATACCTAGTGTTTCCAGTCCACCATACAATTTTATAGTTTTGAAGACAATCCCAATATTTTAAAATCAGGAGATTTCACCTAAAATATAAATTTATGAGTTCTCATTAAAATGAAGAAAAAAAGATTGTCCCATACGACAAAAATCGACTTGAATTAAGCAGCAACTGTCCATACAGGAAAGGACATTGACCTCCAGACCAGCCCCTTCCAATAGGGCCCCTCATTTAGATTATCATTCTGGCTCCAAAGTACATGGGAGTTTGAGGCCCCAGCTATAACTGATAGTAAGTTACCAACAAGCTCACTTTTTCCTCTCCTCTTTCTCTTCTCTGTGATAAACTCTAAGGAACATGCTCTAGGGGCAAATTTCATAAAGAATTATGAAAGAACAATCTGATATTGTATCTAACAATGCTGTCTTCTATAGGCTGTGGCCAACCACAGCAAGGTCATAAAACTAACCACCTCTACCATTCACATAACCTTTTCGATTTGGGTGGCCAAGGATAAAACAAAACTGTGAATTTACAGGCAGGTTCTCTACAAAAAAACTAAAGCTATGGCCGCAGTCGTATATCAGTTGCTTTTGTCTGTAGAATGGGAGTGAACATTCTTAGCAGTACTGACAGCCAAAATGGCACAGTATGAAGGCCATGCACACGCATCTTTCATGGCCTGACTTCTCCCGGGAACTTAAGTAAATTCCCTGAGCTCATGACCTTCCATTGGACACAATACAAAGGGTCATTATTTGCTTGATTCTCATGCTTACAGGGGAAGAAAAAAAAAGGAAGTCCAGATGAGAGTTAAAAATAGGCCATGTGAATTTAATGCAACTTTCTCTGGGATCATAAGTCTGGTAAAAGGAAATAAAGAAGGAAGAAAAAATAGACACCATATTAAATGAGCTTCCTGGAGGAATGTTATTTGCTCACAAATGTTTATCCAGAGAACTCCTCAGACTAATTCCTCATTAACAAAGTGTCCTGGAATGTAGGCGGAATCCATCCTTACATCCTCAAAGGAAACTTGAGAGCTGACTCAGAAAAATCCCGGGCTTAGGACCATGTTCCCTGCTCTGTCCATCTTCCCCAGTTACTCTTCTCCCGTGTTATTAAGTATTTTCTCATAATATCTGGGGCACCTATGGATAATGTTCCCACCTTTCTTCAAGTCAGAATTTTATTTTGCATCATACGGCTGAGTTAGAAAAGAATACCCATACCGTTCCCAAATTGCAGGGGAAAGGAGCCCCTTCTATTTTGCAGATATGATTCGCTTCTAATAAACAAAGATGGTTTTCTGCAGTTTGGCCTTGGGGGAAGGGCTGAATCTAAACTTCCAACTCTGCCTCTGAAGCATTATTTCAATCAGGGAATTATGTCGCAGGTGGAGACGTGTCCCTGGGAAAGAAAGCATCTGCTCCCATACAAATGTCATCAGTAATAAAGAGAGATGGGGAAGCCACGTGATCCAGGAATTGGATTGTGTCCATATCAGATCTGCTTTTCAGTTGTAAAAACAGTAAGTTACTCTCAATTATTCTTATGCACTCGGCGAAACCCCTTTCTTAGCTGTGCCAGGGTCCAGAGAGAGACACACGAGAAACTGGCGAAGGCTTTAGAAAATGATCAGTTCTCAATTCTGCCTCAAACTCCAAATGGCACTTCCTGGTTCAGAAGCAAGAGGCTTGGGGGAAAATAAGTTTAAGCTCATAAAAACACTCAAAGGGCATACTGGTCATCAAACAGCTCTGAGCAAACTGCATTTGCAAATGAATCTGAAAACATGTGGATTCAATTTCCCTTGAAATGCCCAGAGGTTAAAAAATTAAGGGGGGAATGTTTGGCAGAAAGAGCCTGGGGTTTGGCTATGTGCACCAGTTTCTGAAAAATAAATTGATTGTTTTGCCAGAGAGAAAAATATTACCTGGTCCCCCTTCTCAATCACATCCCTAACTTAATTACCAATGGCCCCGCTTCTCATTGTGCCTGCAAAGTGGACCGGAGTGTTGAACTCATTGGAAAGAAAGAAAGCTTTATCCATTCCTAGGGTGGCCTTGTGCTCGGGGGGGGGGGCCCAGAATGTTAGGACTGTCACAGATTTCAACTCAGGGACATAGTGGCAAGAAACCCATCTGCTAGCAAAGTTGTTTCTCCTCTGCCTGTTGCCTCCCATCTGCCTCCACTCATCAAGTGTTACCCCTCTTTTTCCTTCCGCCAACCCCCCCCCAAATAATACTGGTTTTTATGACCAAATAAACACAGGCAAATGTGGAACTGCTTTAGAGCAAATCCAAACTGTTTTTAAAAGATCATGAAAATAGAGTGGGTGTGTGGGGGGTGGGGGAACTACATCTGTGAAAAGGCAGTGATTAGCCTTAAAACAATGTGAGGCCAGCGGCACCGAGTCCCATTACGGGATGATGTGCAGTGCCTGTGAGTGGCTGTTCCTGGTCTCTGAGGTAGCATGGTGGTCACATGGCTCCGTTGTTGCCATGGCAATAATCTGTAATTGTGCAGAAAATCCACAGAACTCTGGAACAACTCCTTAGTGGATTGGGCTGAAAGAAAATCAAACCTGTGAAAGCCTGAATTGATGTGGCCAGGAAAGTGTGTTGGCCAAGCTGGTCCAGTCTAAGCTGACCTGATTTTGCAGATTTCCTTCCCGGGCCCCGATCTAGCTCTGGTGAGCTCCCTCCTCGTGTGTCTTTTTCACTTGTGCATGTTTATCACCGGTGAGAGGTATAAATGCTAGTCATAGAGGCAGATGCTCCGGCTCACTCCTTAGCATTTTGAGCACATAGTTGGAATCTACAGGTTGGGAATTGTGGCTTTTTTGGCTGCCCTACTGTTGTTGAAACCCTTGACTAACACTGAGGACCAAGGCTATTTGTACATAAAAACATTTGAGTGTCCACAAGGTCAGGTGGGTATTTTTCCTTCCAACAAAGGCACCAGGGACACACTGGGCAGGAGATGAGTGCAGCAAGGATGTGTTGTTCCTGAAGTTGCTTGGCAACAGAGTACACACACATGCACAACACACCCATCTGAAGGCATGCCAACACTCGCCTTCTTTAAGACTAGTTAATACAAACCATGCCCGAAAGGTGGCTGGGAAAGAGAGTAGGTAGCATTTCTCCCTCCTGTACTAGATACCGTATGCTGTTTACACACGTATCAGCCATCAACCCCAAACAGTTGAGGGCATGAATGAGTGTGGGGGCCCCTGACAGTAAATGGAGCAGGAAGAAGAGTCAGACAAATCGCTCTCATGTTCCAAACTTCAGTGAGAATCCCATGGGAAGGCGGCTTCTGAGTAGATCCCATGAGAACATCTGGGATGAAGATGCTCACGCCAGGCCCTAAACCCCGTCTCATTAGTAATGATGCTTCTTTTTTTCTCATTTATTTATCCTCTCATATACCACAAGTATGATTTGTGTTCCTTTTGCAAGTTTTCCTACTGGGAGCAGGCAAAGAAATGTGGAGAATAAACATCGAGTGGTATATTAGGATGCTTTCTCTGGGTACCCAGTCACTTGGGGTCACTCAGCTGCAGGCAACAGGATTTACTTAGCGTAATTTAAGCAGAAAGGAATGTAATATAGGAAAATGGAGGAGTAGCGGATTTGGGCAAAAGCTTGAGAATCAGGATAGAAATCTGACAACTTAGGGGTCTAGATGGCGAGAAAAAAATGAACAGTCTGATCATAGTTTGCTACTAGAATATTTAGCTCCCACTATTTTTCTTTTCTGTCCTTTTTCTCAAGAATCAAAGTCTTGGAGAAAAGAATTCCAATGGCCTAATTGGGATCATAAACCCAGTTGTCTCTTCGGGTTGGAGGGTGGTGGGCATGAGAGGGAAGGAAGGATGTGTACAACTCGTAGAGTCTCATCAAGGTTACTCAGAGTGGGAGAGGGATTATGTCTCAGGATGGAAATCAAAGTACACTTGTGTCAGGAAGGAGATTGGATGTTGTGAGGGTCATGGTGTTGACTTGGTGAAGAGAGAACCCACCAAGTCCAGCACTATAGCTCGGAGGAGAGTTGAATGGTGGAAGTGCCAGTCGCCCGGCTTGTGGTCGCATGCCTGAGCAGAGAGGTTTGTTAATGAGAATTGGAACAGAAAGGTAGGTAGGTGAAGAACGAGTGAGAGAGAGTCTAGACCAGTGGTTCTCAACCTTCCTAATGCCGCGACCCTTTAATACAGTTCCTCATGTTGTGGTGACCCCCAATTTCATTGTTACAAATTGAACATAATTAAAGCATAGTGATTAATCACAAAAACAATATGTAATTATATATGTGTTTTCTGATGGTCTTAGGCGACCCCTGTGAAAGGGTCGTTGGACCCCCAAAGGGGTCACGACCCACAGGTTGAGAACCGCTGGTCTAGACTTTGTGTGTGGCATCCTCTTCCAGAAAGAACACGAAGAGTCAACAACCTGACCTGCCACCAGCCATGCTGGGGCCGACTTCCCGCTTATCAAAGCTCTCAGTTAATGTCCACTTCTCAGCATGTCTGGTTGTGGGTTGAAGTTGACTGATCAGCAAACTACTCAATTGTAAGCCCATGTCCTCCCCATGATGCCACTAATTAAAATGGAGATTGTGTCGGTGCTCCCACACTCCATGGAGCTCTACCTCCTAAAAGCCGAGTTTGTCACAACAATTAGCCAGTTGTCAGTAGGACTCAGTCTCCTTTTTCCTTTCCCCAACCCTGTTCCTGTCTGGTGTGAATTTACCTCTGGAAAATCTTTCCTCAGGATTATTGACCCCCACTCCACCCCATCCCCTGAGCTGTGAGAAAGAAGCACATGAGGCAGGAGCTTTGAAATGCAACCTCAAAGTGCAGTTATGTGGACGTCTCAGTGTTCTGGAATGCTCTGACCTTTTGTCCTGCCAAGCACCACTTTCTCTAAAATCGCATCATGAAGGGTATTCCTACATGCACTTAATTTTTAAGAGGAGAGAGAGAGAGAGAGAGAAAAAAAAAGACATGGCTCCATCCCCGTCCATCTGCAGGAGAGCTGCCGTCCAGACACCTGGGACAAACGCAGCCTTGTTTTCTTTTCTGTCTTGATACACATAATGGGCCACTTTGGTAATTTCAGCTGTCAGTGCACTAGTGTGTAACAGGATGATGCTTCCATGTGCGAGAGGGGAGAGAGAAACGATGTTGAGCAGCACCATGGTGACAGGCAGCAGAACGGAGCGGGGCCTCGTTACACAGCCCCAAGCATATCCCGAACTCTATTGAATGCCAAGTCCGTGGCTTCCTGACTAGCGAAGGGAACTTTTGTAAACTGCTCAAGGTTCAGTTCAAGCCTCCATTAGTATTAAAATTGATACCCATGGCCCGAAACAGGATGACACTTCAGGCTTCCTTCCAGAGAGACTGCCAGTTAGCCTCCGGCAGAAAGCTCCCTGCCCACACTCCTCCTGATGCCCCTTCTCCCTTGGAAACAGGCAGCTCTAGATGCCCTTGCCTTTCAATACAAACTTGTCCATCTCGCAATTGATGATTCCATTGTTCCCCCCACCCCAAAAGAAACTAATAAGTTTCTCTATCAAAATGCTTTCTTTTCAAAACACTGGTACACATTTAAAAGTTTCTAAGAAAGTCGCCCTAACCGGTTTGGTTCAGTGGATAGAGCGTCAGCCTGCGGACTCATGGGTCCCAGGTTCGATTCCGGTCAAGGGCATGTACCTTGGTTGCGGGCACATCGCCAGTAGGGAGTGTGCAGGAGGCAGCTGATCAATGTTTCTCTCTCATCGATGTTTCTAACTCTCTATCCCTCTCCCTTCCTCTCTGTAAAAAATCAATAAAATATATTTTAAAAAATAAAATAAAAGTTTCTAAGAAAGTCACTTTGCACCCAATTGTAGAGGGTCAGACAGATTCAGTATCATAAATGAGAATAGAATGTAGCTAAATGTTCCCTACAACACAATGGTCAACTGTTGTGACTCTGGGGTCAAAAAGATCTTGGTTTCAGTTCTGAAATTACTAGTTAATGTGTATTTTTGGGGTATCATTTTCCAAATCTGTGAAATTAAAACAGTGATAATGTCTCCCTCGGATGGTTTTTTTGGAGGATTCAGTGAAATTACCCACACAGAGCACCACTGTTGAGAGTTGTATTAGCAATCTGCATCTTGGGTAGAACTCCTGAGCATGTGACGGGTGAGGGGGAAAGAGTTTCTGGGGATCTGGAACCCAGTGCCATGCGGGCAGTGCATCAGCACTGGCCTCTCCATGATCCGTGTCCCCATCTTACCCAGATCTCTTTGCCACTCTGTTCCCGCCACTCTACCCTTGATATGGTCATGACTTCAGTCCTGTATCTCCTACAGGGTGGGCAAGCTGTCCACGACGGGGTATGGCAGCTGCAGATGACTCACTCAGTCTCACTTACCAAGGTTCTTTATCGCACATGGCTTCCAGGTATCACTGGATGACAAAAATGGAACAGGAAACAATCTCTCTCTCTCTCTCTCTCTCTCTCTCTCCTCTCTCTCTCTCTCTCTCTCTCTCTCTCCCTCTCTCCCTCTCCCTCTCTCTCTCTCTTTTTCTCTCTCTCCCCCCCCTACCCCCCCAGAGCCATCCTGTTAAGCATCCACACACAAACACATGCTCTTAAAGTTAACACTCAATGACTATGCACTTATTATTCCCTAGTGGAGAATATTGTGTAAATTCCACACATTAGAGATTGATTTAGGTTGGGATGACAAATTGATATCAGTCAAGCTCAGGTCAGTTCAGTGATGTAGGGATGGAGTTCACCAGCAGGCAGTTTCTTCTAACCTTAGTGCCTTTCTCACAGTCCACACTGCAAGCAGGGAATAGGGACTCGGCTAACAAAGATGTTAAAAGGCAGGACAGAGCAATATTAGGGAGATGATGGGTGGAGAGCAGGAAACAACACGGCTAGCTCTTACACAGGCTCAGATTGCTCACTGTCATCTACAATAAATCTGCTGAAAATGTTAAGGCAATTAAATAAAATAAAGAGAATACAAATGTGGAAAAAAGCTATTGTAATTGGATATTCCAGACTCAAGACCCAGGCATAATGTTTTTATAATAGTATATATAAGAGAGTGTTCTATTCAATAACATAACAAGGATTAAGTAATTGAACAACATTATTTCAAAATATTTTCTGGGTTGGCTCTTATGTCTCAGTATCTCAAACACACACACAGTTCTAGTTATGGGAATCTGCAGTGTTAGGACAATGAGCTCCAGCCCACAGAACATCTGGCTTCTACCAGTGTTCCCAATATCTTGTTTTTATAAGCAATAAATTTGGAGGGCCAGGTTTGCATGCTTGGGTCATTTGATTTACTTGATGCACAGATAATTTTGGCCACTTGTTATAGCTGCTAGTCAGAGGTACCTGACTTCAATCCCTCAGAGTGGAAATGGTTCTGTTCTTTTCATTTAGTCACCTAAGTATTTTTTAGGTCCTTGGTGCCTTCATAATTCTTTGTGATGGGCCATGACTCAGTCATTTACAAAAAAATATTTATTGAGAACCAACCATGAGGCAAGTTCCCTGCTTTCACCAATTTACAGTCCAGCAGGGGAGACAGATGTTAGACAAGTCCGCACCTAAATGGTTATTTGATTACAGTTGTGAAGAATGATTCAGGGGAGAAGAATGAGGTATTACAGGGGGGATGCTCAGCTCTCAGCTGGTCTGGAAGTTAGGCGAGGCTTCTCTGAGAAAAGCAGTGTTTAAGACATTTAAACCAGTGTCTGACTTGGTGAAAAGAAAAGGGAAGAGATTGGAGGAGAGATGGGCACGAGAGAGAGAGAGAGAGAGAGAGAGAGAGAGAGAGAGAGAAAGAGAAAGAGAGACCAGTATGTGCAAAGGCCTAGATCCAGAAGGGATGAGACACACTGAGGAGCTAGAGGAAGGCCAAAATGGCCAGAGTGTGGGCAGCTACAGGGATGAGAGTGAGGAGGTAGGCAGGGTCTTGCTGAGGACAAAGGTAGAGGGGGAACCTAGATCATGTTCTCAAAGGTACCATCTAATAGAGAAGCAACTCCTCTCAGAAGTAAATTTTGTTAAGTAGGCACTCAGAAAATATTTACCTACTCTCAATTGCTACTCTCAATCTGTCCCCACTATTGGCAAAAGAAAGAAAGAAACACAGTTCAAGGAATGACCTACTCATGGTGGGTTGGTACAAAGCATAAGGCATTTCTGTTTTATCAGTGTTTCCCAAGTTTCAGCCATCACATCTTATTATGATGTGATGTGACTATGGGGGCTGAGCAGTGCTGAGATCTGCAGTTGGTACTCTGGAGGTGCAGGAGTTCCAGGCTGGGGAAAGGCCTGCGAACCAGGAGATCCGCTGGTGTATGTTCCAATCTGAAAGCTGGCAGGCTCCAGACCCAGGAAGAGTCAGTGTTCTAGTCTGACTCTTCCCTCTTACTCAGCTTTTTTGTTCTATTTTGATCTTCAACTGATGGGGTGGGCACCTCCCCCCTGTATGAGGGAGGGCAATCTGCTTGACTAAATCCACCAAATCTAACATTAATCTGATCCAGAAGCACCCTCACACACACACACTCAGAGTAATGTTTGACCAACAGTCTGGGTACCCTGTGGCCCAGTCAAGTTGACACATAAAATTCACTATTATGCAGCCCTAATAATTTTTGCCACACTTATGTAACATCCATATCCTAATTTATACAATGTTCTTTTTTTAAACAAAATTCTCCTTTTCTTAAACAAAGTTTTTCCATTTGTCAATGGAATGTTAAATCAACACTGTAAAGGAAATGTTCGTATTACCTGTCATAAATTGAAAGTATGCTTAAAATAAATTAAGAGTGATAACAAAACAGTGTTATTCCACACTTAATAATCTCTGTGGTCTACTGGAGTTCTTAGCCTATGGCCTCCTCCATTATATAAAATGAGAATTAGCAAGAGTTAGAATAAAAAGATAGGCTAACACCAAACTGAGATGTTGCCTTGACAGTGTAAGTAACGTCAAGTCAGCGTGCCACATAAAAACATCCAAAAGCCACTGGTGGCACTTGGCCCACCCTTTGAGACACAAAGTTATTTTCTAGGTAAATATAAGCCAAAAGCATACAGTCTTAACTCATTGAAGGAAAGCAAGCAAACCCTTGCCATGTTAGTGAACGTGAACCTCACTTTTTGGAAATGTTGTAGACACTTTGATACATCAGGCAATTTTTCTTAAAGACAAACATTCTTATAGACTAATGTCTCAGAGATCCTTCATCTGGACCAGAACTTAGCTCTCATGGACTTTGAGACTAACCTGACCAGCCAGAGAGCATGACCTAAGCGAGAACCTTGCCATAGGGCTGGGCAAACAGGGATGGTGTCATGGAATCTGGGGTACACGGGGTGGTGGGTGACTACTTATAGAGGTCAGGTAGAACCTGACAGCAGTCACAGGAAACTGTGGTGAGTATTCAGCAGGCAGCAACCAGCGTTCAATAGGCAGAAGCTCTTGCATTGTTGATGGTCATTATAATTTTACATATAGGTGCCAGCCCATCATTGGCATCAGCAGAGTCAAGCTATTGGCAGCAGGGACTGGGAAGGACTTGTGAGAGCCAAGGAAGAGCCAGGTCCCAGAGGAAATGGCCTATTGGGCTGTTATTTGGTCAGAGCCTAGGGCACTAGGAGGATGAAGAGAAAGATTCAGTTATCCAATCTGTAGGCATTTGGCCACCCAGAGTGATCTGGGAGTTGTACAGCTCTTACTTATAGTAAAATGTCAGTGCAGAAGAGAGACTGACCAGGTATTCGTTGCTATAACCACAGTATAACTAGTCTGGGCCAGTGGTTCTCAAAGTGCAGTCCCTGGACCAGCCGCAGCTATATCACCTGGGGGCTTGTTAGAGAAATGAATTCTCTGGCTTCACCCCTACCAGAAACTCTAGGGGTGGGGCTCAGCAAGCTGTGTTTTAATAAGCCTTCCAGATGCTTCTAGTGGGTGCTAAAGTTTGAGGACCACTGGTCCGGGGAAGGGGTGAGTCCAGGTGTGCCCAGCTAGGGGACAACAGGGCTGTTCTCCTGGCCGGGACACGCAGGTGTCAGAACACAATCAGGACATTTTCCAGCTTCAGTTTTGATTTCTCTTCTCTTGGTAGTGGCTTCTCACCCTCTAGCAGTCGCTTCTTCTGCCCTGCTGCTCGTTTTGTGCACACAAAGAAACATCACACCCCGACAGGTGATGAGAGGACTCTCTCACTCATCATGGTTACTTTTTTAATCTTAATTTTTTTTAAGTAGATACCTGGATACTTCTCCTAATTTGTCTGATGTGCTGGAAAATTGTACAAATAGGCTCCTTAGGTTGTTTGTTTGGTTGGTTTGAATGCAAGGCCTCCTTGGTGTTATATGCCTAATGAGGCAGTCACTGCTGCATCGCAGAGGACAGCCTGCTGCTTCTCCCTCCCAAGCCAGTATGCAGATGTGGAGTAGTTCTGGTGAACAGGGGTTATTTTGCAACAAAGATCTGGTGGAGGGAGGCAGCATAGGAGATCGCAGGAGAAGTGTGTGGCACAGACCATGGATCCAGATAGACCTGGATTTAATCTTGGCTCTGTTACATGTTTGCAGCTAAATCTAGGAGAGATTACCTACTCTCCCTTGAAATAGTAATACAACTATTTCATAAAGTTATTGGTAGGATTTAAAGAGGTGATGTGTGCATGTAAAATACCAAGCTTAAATTAGTTGCTCAATAAATAGAAGTGAAAAACTTGTATTATTCCCTAATCTCTCCCATGTTTCTTGAGATCCATAGTGGGGTAGTTTACCGGTTACAGTCTGAGAGATAATAGCCAATATTTACTGAGTTCTGCTCAGTTAGACGACTTTACTGCATGTCACTGAAACCTGACTCAAGCCAGTGTAAATGATAAGAAACTGTATTATCCTATCTAATAATAGACAAACATGGTAATTAACCGTACCTCTGACATGCTTCCCATTGGCTAATCAGGGCGATATGCAAATTAACTGCCAACCAAGATGGCGGCCGGCAGCCAGGCAGCTGAAGTGAACAGGAGGCTTGCTTGCTCCAGTGATGGAGGAAGCCAAGGTTCCCCGCCTGCAGCTGCTGGGCTCTGAGCTTGCACTCTAAGCAACTATGTTGCAATTATAGAAGCTAAACAATCCCCAGAAACCTGCTTTCAGCCAGCCGGGCCTCAGAGCTGGAGTTGCAACAGTGTTTCAATTATAGAAGCTAAACAAAGCCCAGATACCTGCTTTCAGCAGCCGAGGTCTCAGAGCTGGAGCCGAGCCTCAGAGCTAAAGCCGGCTCTCAGCTCCAGTGACAGCCATAGAAGGTAAATAAATCCCAGAATAAAAAATAAAAGAAAAAAAGGAGAGGTTGGGAGCTTCAGTCACCC
>NW_005362269.1:7205353-7210213 GCF_000412655.1 Myotis brandtii
GCCAGTACAGCGGTGGTGGTGGGAGCCTCTCCTGCCTCCTCAGCAGCGCTAAGGATGTCTGACTGCAGTTTAGGCCTGCTCCCCGCTGGCAAGTGGACATCCCCCGAGGGCTGCTGGGCTGCCAGAGGGATGTCTGATTGCCATCTTAGGCCCAATCCCCCGGGGAGCGGGCCTAAGCCAGCAGGTGGTCATCCCTTGAGGGGTCCCAGACTGCGAGAGGGCACAGGCCGGGCTGAGGGGCCCCCCCTCCCCCCTGAGTGCACAAATTTTTGTGCACCGGGCCTCTAGTGTCATATAACAGGAAATCCAGAGAAAGGAGGCGTCCCAGGAGTGACACAGTCAGGGATCCAGCTCTGTCTCTCTATTATGCTCTCGGTTCTGACCTACTCTGTATCTCAGCTTCCTCCTAAGACTGGCTTCCCTCATGGTCACCAGATGAAGTTACATGTCCCTTTGCTCACATCCTTCAAGGAAATCATGTCTCTTCCCACCAGTCTTATTGAACTGACATGGGTCCTATTTCCTTCCCAAGAATAATAACATGCACTGATTGGTTGTTTGTCAGGAGTCTGGGGTTTTGATCCAATCACCGGCTATAGTAATCCAGTTATAGTAATCAGTTAGTTAAACCGGAAGGAATGTTCCTGAACGTGGGGGATAGTACCAGCTTCCCTTAGTGTCTTGGGCTGAGTTTTGATGGAAGGATGAGTAGCTAGCAATAAAGAAAAGGAGAGCCAGCTAGGTTCACTGCAGTTTTCTACATCCCAGGGACTGTGCTAAGCATTTTACATTTATTTTCTTATTTTCTCTCCACAACCACCTTAGGAGATGGCTCTTTTATATAGATAAGGAGGAAGAAATTCAGAGAGGCTAAGTCACTAACTTGCAAAACTGGAATGCAGACTCAAGCTCAGGAGACCCCAGGGCCATGCTCCTGACCTCTGAGTTGCCTCCTTGGCTGGCCTCTTTGGGGTGGGACTCACACTTTGGCCTCACTGTGCGGGGTGTCTAGGATCCTGGCACTAGCCCAGCGAGGTGGACTCGTTTTTACCCCATGCTGAGGAATAATGGGAACATTCTGGAAAGAACTTGAGCTCAGCTCTCAGGTTTCTACAGTTATTTGTCTGTTGTTACCAAACACTAAAGACTTTAAAAATTCACTGTGGTCATATAGGCAGGAAAAATGACCTCATGCTTGCAACCGCAAATCCAAAAATGCTCTGGAATCTGTAAGACGAACTGCATTTTAATTAGAAGAGAGAAAGAGCAATGAAGACGGCCCTTGGATATTTTTTCAAACCCTCCCTTGGCTTGCCTTCAGGCCAAAATGTGACAAGTGCCCTAAATCTGATAACAAACACACACTTCTGAAATCATTGTTAGCTTTCCTAAAAAGAAAAAAAAAATCACATTAGTTTCCTGTTACCAGTAAGAGTTCAAGAATGTGCAGCCTGAAACCCAGCACATGAGAACACAGGGAACCATCCCCATTAAACATTAAGGAAACATGGAGCTCCCGACCCATTTTCCTCTCTGCTTAGAAGGTGTTTTATGATGTCAGGTCCTCAGAACTTTGAACCCGGCGATATTAAAAGGCTGGCACTTTATCCCTAAAATCTGGTCATGGGTTATTGTCCAGGTGTTATTCTCAACCACCGGGTCAAACCTCCCAGCTGATGAGCAAGTTGTCACAACTGACAGTGCAGAGCAGTAATGCAGCTTCCACAAGCTGCTCCCTCCCAGGCTCTCTGAACAGCAACACTGGCCTTTGGTGCAGCCACTGCCTCATCGAAGGGTGGCGGCAGGGAAAGGAGAGGAGAGAACCTTATGTGCTTATTGTGAGGCACACTTTCCTGAGAACTTTTATGTAACATTATCTCATGTAGGTACTCGCCACAAGCCGGTGTGGTATCCATCCTATTTTATAGATGAGCACACTTACTGAGACGTAGAGAAGTTAATGATGCCTATGTTAGAAGGGCGTCACCCACAGCTAGGAGAATATGCAATTAAGGATGGTTAAAGTAAGAATCTGCAAACTCTTTCTGTAAAAAGCCAGATAATAACTATTTTACACTCTCTAGGCCAGTGGTCGGCAAACTCATTAGTCAACAGAGCCAAATATCAACAGTACAACGATTGAAATTTCTTTTGAGAGCCCAATTTTTTAAACTTAAACTATATAGGTAGGTACATTGTTATTAACTTAATTAGGGTACTCGTAAGCTGGCCTTTGCTAAAAACGTCCTCAATCTGATTGAGGTACGTTCCCTGAGGTCGACCCCTTCCAACTCTCCCATCCACACTCGTCTTGTATACTTGTTTCTTCTATCTCCTTTCGTTCATCCTCTCTATATGTCCAAACCATCTCAATATACCTTTCTCAATCCTCGACACTACATCTTCTTTCACTCCACAACGTTCCCTAAAATTAACTTAATAAACTTTACTTAAAAAGTTTTAAGTCAACTTCGCACTGTACGTGCGCACCCGCACGTGGTATTTTGTGGAAGAGCCACACTCAAGGGGTCAAAGAGCCGCATGTGGCTTGCGAGCAGCGGTTTGCCGACCACTGCTCTAGGCCATAAGGCCACTGTCAGGATCATATAACTGCTGTAGAATGAACACATCCAGAGAGAAACACAAATAAAAAGCGTGGCTCTGTTCCAATAAGACTTCACTTATAAAAACAGGCATTGGGCTAATCTGGCCTTTGCGCCATAGTGTGTTGATACCTGGCTCCCAGCAATGTCTCTCAAACTGTCTGCAACAAATAACCAGCTAACTTGCCCTCTAATTTTCGGTGTATTATGGACTGATACTTATGTAAAATGCAATGCAATTAATTATAAAATTTGAACATAAATTAAAATTTTTAGTACTATTAGATTCAATAGACATAAAAGTGACTCTATCAGACTGTTGTAAAAATTTATAAACACTCTCAATTTTTGTACCTAACATGGACCAGAAAGAAATAGTCCATGGCATGGCACCATTCTATGATTGACATATTGAGTAGCCAGTGCTTTAAGGATTAGGATTCTATTACCTTAACTAGAGGTCTGGTGTACGGGTGGGGTCCCTTGGCCTGGCTGGTGATTAGGCCTGATCTGGGCCAGTCGGGGCTGGTGGCAGGGGGTGTGTGGCAGGAGGTTGGCCAGCCATGGGAGGTTGGCTATGGGAGCGCATTGACCACCAGGGGGCAGCTCCTGCCTTGAGCGTCTGCCCCCTGGTGGTCAGTGCGTTGTCATAGTGACCAGTCGACCAGTCATTCAGTCGACTGATTGTAACGGTCCCTTAAGCTTTTATATATAGAGACTAGCAATAAATGCAGATGTGGACAGGTCCAACTGTTAACCATCTCATCAAGGACCCAGATTTTTTCTGCTTCTCAATGTTTGATCCTCAGTTTTTATCTGTCTTCGTGGTTTAAGATGGTGGCCATAGTCATCACTGCACCTTCACACAACAGTGTCCAAAGCAAGAAGGAGTAAGGAGGCAACGAAGGCCCTCTACTTGGACTAAGGTTTTTATACGAGGCAGGATTAAACCTGCCCCGAGCAGCCATCTGCTCCTATGTCTCATAGGCTATGGATCACATGACTCAAATCAATCCCTAGGAAAGGGTAATAGGGAACCCATTGTTGGCTTAGCTCAATTGTGAGTTATCCCCTCGGAATGGGCCCAGAGCAGGGGTAGGCAAACTTTTTGACTCAAGGGCCACAATGGGTTCTTAAACTGGACCGGGGGGCCGGAACAAAAGCATGGATGGAGTGTTTGTGTGAACTAATATAAATTCAAAGTAAACATCATTACATAAAAGGGTACGGTCTTTTTTTTTTTTTAGTTTTATTCATTTCAAACGGGCCGGATCCGGCCTGCAGGCCGTAGTTTGCCCACGGCTGGCCCAGAGCCACCTGATCAAAATTAGAATTTGCTAAGCCCAAGAAGGATGCCAGCTCCAGGAATGTGCTTAAGGAAATCTGGCTATTTGTTTAACAGCTAGGGCCTGCAGTCCTTATCTGTTCCACCCATAAGCTGTGCTCCTTCTCTTCCACTCATCTATTCCAGTGAAGAATTCTCCTCTTATGGTGCTTGCTTTGGGATCTGTGTATACTTAACCATTTGTGTGGAGCTTTAAAAATTATAGTGGGCTTCCATGTGTTTTATAAAACTTGCCAATGCTTACCTGTTTGTACCAATATTATGTCAGAGGATGGAATTTAAGTGTATGGATGATGGTTGAGATTATGTAGCAAAAGGAGGCAGCGTCAGAACTCTGGCCTAGGGCTTCGGACACTCTTCAGTGAGTTTGTTCAGAGGTATTTGACCATTTTTTCCTGCACTGACCTACTAGCCGCATCCAAACAACGGTCAGCCAGTGTAGGCCAAAGGTCAACATAGGCAGTTATTGGTGTGAATTAACTGGTTGCGTCAACAGAAATGATCCCCCCCCCCCTTCTTTTTTGACCATGTTGATCTGGATGGTCTCATGGAGGGTGACTGACTATCCTGAATTACCTGAAGCGAAGGGACTTCCTGGGATGCAGGGCTTCCAGTTTTAAAACCAGGACAGTCCCAGTTTTCAAAATTTTTAAAAAATTGTTTATTTAATTAAATTTAATCGTTAGGAGAGGGAACCCCAGTTTTCAATTTTAACACAGAAGTCATTCCAGGAAATGGGGGGTAAGTTGGCCACCCTAGTTTCTGGCCTCTATCTACTGTCAGAATGTGCTTTTGTCTATTTTTTGGCATGCTAAGTTCACAGGCCCCCAGTTTTCCTGGAAAATTAATAAACAATGTGTCTAGCTTTGTCTTGTGAATGACTTTTTTTTTTTTTTTTTTTTTTTTTTTTAA
>NW_005362269.1:7210242-7225311 GCF_000412655.1 Myotis brandtii
CAATTAAAATGTCTAAATTAAGAGAAACACGGACACGTCTTAGAAATTCTTTGTTTCTTCCACAGCTGAGGATTTCCTTGGGAAATTTTTAGAAGTAATTTTCCTTGATTGTGAAGAGAGGCATGCAGGAAGACCTCATAAATTTTTATTTCCGCTTCTTTTCTATCTGCTACCAAGCCCAACCAGGCACGTGGCAGCCGGTCTGACAACCCACCGTTGAGCTGAATGTATTTAAAGATACTTCAGCCTTTTGCTTATCCACTGCTGGTCTTGGACTGTCTATTAGAAATCACCGAGGGTCCTTTAGAGAATAAAAATAAATAAAAAATTCCTGGGCCCTACACCATGTCTATATTGGGAGGTAGGGGTAGGGAATGGATTTGGGGCCCAGGAAACCTTTGCTTTCCACAAAGTTCCCAGGTAATCCTGACATGCTACCAGCTTCAGAAGCAACTGGCTGGAATATGTCAGTCAACCTGTCTGAGTGACAACTAAAATTGTAATTACGCTATTAAAACAGAGAACCTTACAAAATTGCTCATCTTTGCCTTTCTTCTTTTCTCTCCCTCTCTGCCTTTCTTTTTCCTTTTCTTCTTTTTCTTCAATGGTAGAAGCTCATGTGAACATTGGGGGCAATTTTAGGAAATGGAATGAAACTTACAGATATTTGAAGTGAATTTAAATACACCGTTTAAACATTCAGAAGGCTGTTTGCCGCGTAATGTCTGTAGGGACGTGAGGCTTGAACAAAAGCTTGGAAGGAAGAAATCTCTGTGATTATCCCTAGCAAGGGACACCCCAGGCTGCCTTATTCTTCCACTATCTCCATCCCTCTGGTCTTCTTCTTCTCCCCCCGCCTCCATGGTCCGCACCCACCTGAGGATCAGTGGACAGAGGAGGTCTGATTTACGTTGCTCACTATGTCACCAGTCTATCGGCTGAGTCAGGCAGCAGAGATGAAAATTAGTGACAATTCCCAGCCTTGCTTTCTGTAATTTGACAAAAGCAAGCCCCATAGCAGTAAAGGTTCTAGTTAAGGCCTCTTTAACGGCTCAGACTGATTTCATTCTTTTTTAAGCCACCAGAATAGTTAATAGATTGTGTGGGACAACACGATTTCCACTGGGGCGCAATCAAAAAGGAAGCTTCTCTCCGCGCCTCCTTTCATCTCTCTCCTTACATCAACCTGAAGCCGAGCGGAGGCCCCCGGGGACGCCTGCTCAGCAGCTCTGCCTCCCACAGAAGGGAGACTTTGCCTAGACAGCTCCAAAGAGTCCCGATTCAAAGGTAAAACAATTAGTACACATTAATCATCACAAGGATGGTACTAAAAGCATAATCCTCTTAGAACGGGAACAAATTACACTGAAAGTAGCGCTATAAAATCAAGCACAACAAGACCACACTATCAAGGAAAAGGAGAGGACCCTGCGCTGAAGCCCAAATCTGGCTGCCACAGATTTGGTCTTGACACAAGTTACCCTGCCCTCTTCAGGTGGCTGTAAAAACCAACGGCTCACCATACGGTGGCCAGGTAGCCATCTCCTCACAAGGCTAGAAGCTCTGGGAACATCTGGTAGCTACAGTTACACAGCCTCATGTCTGGATGGTTTTCTAAGGGTGGAAAGTTGCCCCCAACGCCTGGAATCAGCCCACCTAGGACTTCTCCAGGAAGAGAGGAAGACATTCCTTTTCTGCAAAAGGAGGATCTTTGTCCACATTTCCAAGTGAAGCCAAGATTGTTTTAGACAAGGAGTGTCTGCTTCCTTCACTCCCACCCGAGGCTCCCCTGCCTCCTTTTCTTTTTTCTGAGCTTCAGCCTGTGAGGTGAGCGCTGTCTGGGGAGAAAAGTCACAGGATGCAAAGACGAATGCTGCTGTCACACTCGGTATCAGCTGCGAGGCTCCGAGGCTGGGCCCAACAGGAAAGGTACAGCATTACTTACAGCCATTGTCCATGTGCTTGGAATCCAGACCAGGCCGCAGAGGTATCTTCCCTACTTCTCTCAAGTGGTTTTCCATGGCCCCATGGCATTTTCCTTGCATCTCCCCAAATCCTCTGTCCTTTTTACACTCTCCCGGGTTCCCAGCCATATCCCAGTGTCCCTTGTCATTGGGACAGTCCCATTTCAGATCAGTGTCTTTCTTCTTTGAGCCAACAAGGCTCTTTTGCTCTGGATCCTCAGAGCTCCATAGTAACAGCTGGGCACCAAAAACTTTTACCGCCTCTTTGCGCAGCTGGTACACTATTATGTTGGAAGAGTTCCTTCCCATCAAAAGTACTGTGAGGGAATCAACAGAACAGAGAACCCCTCCTGCCGCCAAAGGTGTGTGGAACTTGCTATTTATTTGCACACTAAAAGAGAATGCAATGGTCCTAGCCCGTTTGGCTTAATGGATAGAGCATCAACCTGCAGACTAAAGGGTCCCAGGTTCGATTCCGGTCAAGGGCATATGCCCGGGTTGCGGGCTCAGCCCCCGGTGGGGAGTGTGCAGGAGGCAGCCAAGCAATGATTCTCTCTCATCACTGATGTTTTTATCTCTCTCTCCCTCTTCCTTCCTCTCTGAAATTAATAAAAATATATTTTTTAAAAAGAGAATGCAATGCTTAAAGTCAGGAATCACTGGTGGACTTTCACACCAATGTGGGGACTATCTTCCCAGAGCTTATAAAGCTAGAAACTCTTCCAGATATAATCAGATTTCTTACTAGGGACAGTTTACGAGCTCAGTTCTTTTCATTTGTTTGGAAGCTCATACTGCTAGTTAGATGTTCAATATTTGTAACTATCCATTTTTGTTCTCACCTTTCTCCACATTCTTCCTCTCAGTATATCACTACTGGAAACAGATAACATGATGCTAGGAGGAAGGCCAAGGACTCATTGGCCCAAGCTGAGACCGTTGCTTGCTAACTCCCCGGGGCGCTCCTCGCTCAGTGTTGTGTGTCTGTAGGACACATCAGGGAGGTGTTTGGTTTACTTGCCCATGCCAGAGTTCAGGCCATGTGATTACGAACTTTGTGCCATTTCCAAAATGGAAAATATTCAGCTTTTGATGAGATTATTAGCTCGCCTCTGTCCGGGTCTAATAAATGAAAACCAGATTTGCATGTATAAATAACAATGGAGTGCTGAAATGATTTATTTAGTAAAGTTACTGTTTTGGAAACCAAATCAATGTGTCATGTCAAGATCCAATCTGCCCTTCACTCACATGGCAAAGGAGACTTCTCCGGGGTCTACTAGAAAACAAAGAAAGAAGTTGGAATCCTATTAATAGTTTACTC
Source organism: Myotis brandtii (assembly GCF_000412655.1). NCBI lineage: Eukaryota > Metazoa > Chordata > Mammalia > Chiroptera > Vespertilionidae > Myotis > Myotis brandtii. The sequence continues at coordinate 7,213,531 of NW_005362269.1, forward strand.
CTACCACAGTTACAGTGGAATCCAGCTCTGAGAATGAAAGCTTGAAATAATGTTTCCGAGAACATCCTGATAATAGCGTGTGCTATTTTTTATTGTATTCAAGACACACATGAATAACTCTCCCCACCCCCTGAAGGAAAGGAAGCAAAGCAAAGGGCAACATATTTTCCCACTGTGTGAATTTCCTTCCTCCAGTAGAAATAGTTGCAATTGGAAGGCAAATCCTATGGTCATTACATGTCAGAACGCTGACATGATGACAGCTTCAGAGGTGTGTTGGGCTACACTTGTGCGTGCTCTTTTTAAAGAAGACAATAGGCGTTGAAAATTAAGCACTGCATCAAAGCCTTCCGAGTCCACTGAGAACGAGTCTATGGAAAACTCAAACCATGAGGCTGGGCCATTTCTGCATAAATTGTGTGGAGGCCTAGGTGCATGGGAATCGCATAGTCTAGGATGCTCTGGAGGCAACCAGAGTAGCATTTCAGAGCCGGTGACTACAGAACCATCTGCAGTCGGTCCGAGTCATGCTTCTGGCATTAAACCAAGGCTTGTCATTTGAATCAACTCTGTTAATGCGGAGGGACCTCACTTGATGCCACTCGGTCTGCAGTGGGCTTGGATAGTGGATAGTGCCAACCAGAGCCCGTGATGAGGGAAGAGAGTTGCCTTGGACCTTACCCCACTCTATTACTTACCAGGCGCATGGCTTTGAGATAACTGGTTTGATTTCGTTGAGCCTCAGTTTCTTTGTTTGCAAAATGGGCACAGTAATATCTAACTTGCAAGAGTATTGAGAAAATCAGAGACACTGCATGTGAAGTTCTAGGACATAGTAGGGACTCAGTAAATGGTGCTGTGTATGTATATATGTATGTAAGTATGTATGCTTAGTTGTTTGTTTACTTATTTATTTACTTACTGCAGCACCCACTTCATCTCTTTATAGCAGAGACTCTTAACGTGGGGTCTACAGAGATGAGGGACCTAAACTGAAATTATAGGCAAAATCTCATGCAGATGTGCATTTTGCTGAAGATGAGTGTTTATAACTTTCATAATATTCTTAAAAGGGGTCTGTGATCAAATGAAACATTAACGTCACTACTTTCTGATTTGGTCTCACCTATGTGTTGATCCCACAGCATGAAATGAAAAACAAAAAAGTTTGTAATTTGTGATTCTTTTCCCATTATATGTATGGCTATAAGTTATCCTCTAAAGTAAAGCCTGCATGTTATGGATATGTGGGTATGCACATGTACATGCATACTTGTGGGTTTATGGAATGCTAATCTTATAATGAGCCACAAGTTTACTGAGAAAAGATAGAACTGTGAGACCAAAGAAGTGGATGACAGATGGTGTAGAGCCTGGATGATCTGGGGAGCGCACGGAGGGCAGAAGCAGAGGAGACATAGAGAACAGAGTAGGGGCAAGGCTGAGCGCCCATTGGGGTCCATTTTGCTGGGGACTCATTGGACACAGAACCCTAGTGGACTTGGGGGAGGGTTGCTGCTAGGAGTGTTTGATTGGGTGCCAGGTATAAAGAGGGTCTGGAGGGATCAGCAGGAAGGAATGTGTGTTCTCATTAAAGGAGATACCATAACATGTTCTGGAAGAGAGAAATAAATGCCCAAGGTAGAGGAAAATTATATAAATCAGATAAAGTAAGTCATAATCCAGCAGGCAAAAGACTCAGAGATTTAGAAGTAGAAGAGAAATGCATAGACCTATTGTTTTCCACTTTACTGGCTCTCTGTGGCTCAGATGCCAAGAGTTGAACTTGCCTGAGGGCACCCAGTGCTGAGGAAGGGTCCCGTGCACCGCAGGTAGGCATGTCCTGTTAGGCTAGGTGGGGATGAAGACCAGAACTTGAGTTTAAAAATATATGTATGTATTCATATACACACCTACACACATATACACACACCTAAGTATGTATGTGCATTACTCCAGTTCTTGATCAAACTTCGTGAGCTTCTCAACTACAGGATATAGCAGTGTGCATGCATATGTACATACATAAATGTAGCAGCAAACATGCCTTCATGTTTTACCATTTGCTAGCCACTGTGCTAAGTGCTTTACAGCTCATTCCCATTTCACTCTTAAAGCAACCCTATGGAATAGGCATTGTCTTTGGTTTTCATTTTACAGATGAAGAAACTAAGGCTTTCTAAGGTGAAATGATTTTCCAAAATCACACACTTAGTAAACTGTTAAGCTGGGATTTCCACTGAAACAGTTTGATGCTGGAGACTGCAAAAACAGTTGCCACCCTATTTATATTCCTAGGGAAGACGGAGTCCATTTACAAAATGCTAGGGCAACGATTCAAGCAGCAGCAGAAGAGCAAGAGACCCAAGTCTGAGGTGTGAGGCCAACTCTGAGTCTCAAGGAACCATTTCATAACATTCTCCAATGTGGATGTATGACCTCGTGAACTCGTGCTGTGCTCTGCCGTGTTTTATTACTTCTCTGTACACCAGGCGATAGAACTCTAAACACAGAGGAGAGGTCAGCTTAAGAAAGGAGCATAGAACTATTGAAAGCCCTTTTATTTTCTACACCAGTCCCACAGGTCTAAGAAAGTCAAGGACTTGATATTTACCATTCACTGGCTCCACACAAATAGAGACCCTCACTCAGAAGCCACAAAAACAGAAGAAAATGAAGTTCAGCACCTCCCGGCAGTCCTAGTGATGGGGAGGGATGTGTTGGAGCTGATCTTTGCTGCTGCTGTTCGTTCCTCATGAGCAGTGTCAGGTTAGGGACCAGCAGGGAGGAAGGGTCCCTTCTGCTATGAGCTTGGAGAGTGCATTGACCTTCACAGATGTCTCGCAAAAGGAAGTCAGTGTATCGAACATCTCTGAAGATTAGAATTTTGGGCAAGTTTCTCAGAGGTCACAGAGGCTTCTGAATGCCCAACAATTCATCAAGTACCACACACTCTTTTGCCTCAACTGCTTGCATCCCTTTTCTTCTTCTCCCACCCAGAAGCTTGCCACACCCTACATTTTGGTTCTCTCTCTGTCTCTCTTTTGTTTTTTTCCTCACTAATGAGAACTTTTTAGAACCATGTTAAGAGAGAGATGGAATGGCACCCACCTGGGAATACACAGCCAGATTTCCACTGCCTGAATACAGCTGCTGAGCTATTTGGGGTTTGCTCGGAGAAACAGGGACATTATAACATATTGATTTGGATGGATGCTAGTAGCCATAGGCATATAAAGTACCATTCACTTTCCTGCTGAGGATTTAGATATGGACTGAGGATGTCATAAAATTCAGAGAAAATTGGTGAGAGATTGACTGCATGGTCGGTGTGTGTGTGTTTTGTTTGTTTGTTTATGTGTTGTTGTTTTCCTGGACAAGCATTCTCCATCATTCCTAGATATAGAAGCTTCTGGAAACTACTGTTACTAAAAATTCCTGTCATTTTTATCACTGTATTCCCAGCTCTTAAACAATGCCTATTATATAGTTGGTACTCCATACATATTTGTTGAAGAAATGTTGAAATATTTGGCTAAGTGTGAATTTGCAACACTAACTAGATGGCCTTATCCATCTTTGAGCCCCTAGTTCCTAACACAATGCATGATTTTGGTCAATTTAAACAGCTAATGTAAGCTATTTCTGTAATTTCTGAGTAGGTGGTCTGTGGTGTGTGTAAATCATAAAGAGGAGCAGCCCAAGGCTAAGTTTTCTTTTGGAGATCACAGTAGGGCAATGGATGCTGGGAAGGAGTGGGGGAGAACCTGTCATCCCTACTCCTTAAGGTCCCACTGTCACCTTGGCTGAATGTCCCTTGGTTCATCAGGTTCTCCTCCCTAGGACCCTCTCCACAAGTGAATCTCTGCTGTACACTGAAATCCTATTCACGTAACCACTCCTACACTTCATCCCAGGGAGTATTTCCATGTTAACAGCAACTTTACCAATGCAGGGCTTTTGTCCAAAGAAGAAGCCCTAATAGTGGGAATTTCAAAGACTAGAACAAGCCAACAGGAGAGATATTTTCTGCTTTTATTTGAAATTCCATCATTTGGGTATTGTCCTGTTCTACCAACACAAAAAAAGGAGTTATTTGCTCACTCACTGTGGTGGTATTTTCTTTATTGGAGGGAGAAGAGACTCTCAGGGAAGGAACCAGACCAGCCTAATTAAAATAAATAAGCTCTTAGAGAACCCCTTAACACCCCCCATGACCCCTCCACTGCCTTTTCAAATCAGTATTCTTACTAGCTTTGCTTTAGAAGATTCCCACCTCTCTTATGATTTTTTATGAGGAAAAGCAGTCCCACTTGGAAAAAAAGGCGATGCAGCTAGCATATTTGAAGACTATATTTTATTTATTGATTTTTTTAAACATACATTTTTAACAGAATTTTTGTTGAAGTTATGTTTATGGGGTATCAGCCCTTGGAGAAAATGTGACGGTGTGTGCAGAATATAAATGAGTGAAGCTCTCCACAGACAGGATGGCAGTCAGCGATGAGTGAAATTCATCGCATGTATTTTTCCTTTGTATGATACTTACGTCTAGACTCAGCATTCGCAGTGCTTTATGTATATGTGATGTTGTATGTCCCCTTATGTGGGTCTGAAAGGGCTCCGGACCAAAAGTCAGGCGCTCTGGGGTTTGATCCTGGCTCTATCTCAAACTTTCCAGAGGCCTTGGGCAAATCAATTGATTATTCCGAATGTCAGTTTCCTAGTTTGAAAAGAGAGATATTGTTATAGTTTCTAGAATAAAAGCACTAGAGCAGGGGTGGGCAAACTTTTTGACTCGAGGGCCACAATGGGTTCTTAAACTGGACCGGAGGGCCGGAACAAAAGCACGGATGGAGTGTTTGTGTGAACTAATATAAATTCAAAATAAACATCATATTTCAAACGGGCCGGATCCGGCCCGCGGGCCGTAGTTTGCCCATGGCTGCACTAGAGCTTGAAAGTCTTGGATTCCAGCTAGACTATTACAAGCTACGGGGTCCTGAGAAACTCATTTAACATCCCTGATCCCTTTATAAAGTGGAGATAATGACAGCAGCTACCTAACAAGTTTACATATGAAGAGACATACTCTTTGGACTCCTGCTTCAAGGTTGACTGTAATGGGGTATGGCAGGTAGAATCTTCCATTATGAAGCCAGGAAAAGGGGATAAGTTACAAAACCCCACTTTTGAAAACAAAGAGCTATAGAAGCAACAGGAACTAGATTTTTTAAAAAAAATCCAGAATAGGAAGATCCCTTTTAGGAAATCTAATGATCCCTAGTAGTTTTCTTAACTGGCGGCATTTGTAAATTCTAGGATTAGCTTAAGGCTTGGATTTAAACCAAATTGAGGGATTTTATGGAGGAGAGATAAATCAGCAGAGGTTTTGGCAGTGGAGAGCTGACTTGATAAACTGGAAAACTAGAGGATCCCCAAATGCAAGGGAAACTTGCTGCATTCTAGGAGGGTGTGGGAGACTGGGGGCTGGGTGAGAAAGGAAAAGTGAAAACTCCCACACTCTTGCAGGCAGTTCTTTTGTGTCATAGTTTATCTGGGACTCAGGATTCCCAGAATGTGGACCTTTAAGTTTTAAGTCCAAGAGAGTTTCAGGCAAATAAAAATGACTTGGTCACATAGGTATTTAGGAGAAAAAATCCCACTAGAGAGAGGGGCGCTACAAAAAATTGGTAACCAATCTCTTGCTCAAGATACTTGCTAAATATTTAACTTGCATAAGGTATGGAGCTGAAGAACTAGATTTAAAATATGCAAAGGTCATACTTTCAGAGTTGAGGAGATTGAGATATCACAGTTCCCAAAATTCTATGAGGGCCATGCCTGAGGAACCCAAGATGGAATAAGACTTACTAAATCAATAACCCAGTCAAAACTGAACTAATTCCTGATGGAATTATAGTGATCAGCATCTCCCTGTCTCTGTCAAACAGAGAAAAGTAGAACCCCTGTTGTAGAGAATGTTGTATAAGATTCTATGGTTCTTTTACCAGAATTATAGTGATCAGCGTAGGACCCCTGTTGGTAGAGAATGTTGTATAAGATTCTATGGTTCTTTTACCTCAATGTTCAGCATATAATAAAAGTTACCAGACAGGAAAGAAGCCAGTAATGTGAGCAATAATCAAGAAAACAAAACAGCCAATAGAAATAGACCTGCAGATAATCTAGGTATTGGAGTTTGCAGATAAAGAGTTTAAAATAACTATGAGTAATATGCTAAGAAAAATTGAGAAGAAAATTGTCAAAATAGATGAAAATATGGAAAATATTTGAAACTTAACCAAGAATTATAGTGTCTTAAAAGAATTAAATGGACATCCTAGAACTGCAAAATGATATACAAACAAGAGTCTGGATAGAGTAAAAGATATCATAATCTCAAAGACTGGTTAATGGACAATATTGAAATTGAAGCATAAAGGGAAAAAAGAAAAGGAAGAACAAAAGCCATATGGGAACAATCAAAAGATATAATAGATGTGTGAATTCCAAAAGACAGAAAACAGGGAAGAAAAAGCAAATATTTGAATAGATAATGGTCAATAACTTCCAAAATTGATAAAAACTATTAACCCACATTAACCCACAGATTCAAGAAGCTCAATAAACTTTAATAGGATTTTAAAAAAACCATACATAGGCACATATTACTTAAGCTGTTAAAAAATCAAAAGACAAAAAAATAAGATAAAATAAAAAACAGGAAAAGGGGGAAGGAAAGAAGGAGAGAGGAGGGAGGAAGTAAAAAAAACCTGTACATAGGCACATCTTACTTAAGCTGTTAAAAAATCAAAAGACAATAAAATAAAATAAAATAAAAAACAGGAAAAAAAGGGCATCTTACCGTCAAAGAAGAAATGATATCTAACTTAAAAAAAAAATATTGGAGCCAGAAACAAAGAAATTACATAATTAAAGTGATGAGAGGGAAAAAATGTGCCAATCTGTATTTCTATACCCCACAAAAAATATTATCCAATAATGAAGTAGAAAGCAAGACTAAAGTATGTGAGAATTCACTGTTAGTAAATAGACATTCCAGAAAGTATTGTAGGAAATTCTTCAGGCTGAAGGAAAACAATGCCCAGTAAAAGCAGCGGGAAATGAAGAGCACCAGAAAGGGTAAATGGGTTGGTAGATATAAACAAATATTAACTTATCCAAGCAACAATAATAAAACTGTCTTGTGGAATTGATAATAGCATAGAAGTAAAAAGATATGTCAACAAGAGCACAAAGGGTAGAAGCATAAAAAAAGTTGTGAAACTGATGTTTCTTTTATTACTCAGGAAATGGTCACAGTACTGACAGCATAGGCTATTAAACTCAGGCTTGCATACTGAAATCTCTAGGATAATTACTAAAAATAAAATACAGCCATATATCACTAAAAAGGTAATCGAGGAGAAAATATTGAGTAAAAAATACTTGAGGAATTCAAAAGAAGGCAAGAAAGCAGGAATAAAAAAAATAAAGGATATATGTGAAAAATAGAAACTGAAAGCCAGTGAGTATCATAATTACAATCAAGGTATGTGGAGTAAATACACTTCAAAAAATGAATTTTTAAAAAGGACCCGACTATGAACCATTTATAAGAGATACAGGTTAATTATAAAATCACAGCTAGGTTGAAAGCAAAAGGGTGGAAAGAAGATGTATCATTAAAATAGTAACAAAGAAATGTTGGTATGGTTGTATTTACATTGAGCAGAATATCTTACTGGAATATAACGATTGCTCAGTAAGTTATTATCTCAAATTATTAAATGAAAAAAATGTTTTAACAATTTGAAATCTAATGATTTGGGATTTTATAAGCCTAATTTAGGGAGGATTCTTAAATTTTTCTACTTTTTCTTTTAAACTACTTTTCAGAATCTACCAAAAAATTTAGATTTATTTGCTCAGGTAAATTTTTCAACTGATTATAGGCATGTCATCATGACACATATCACAATTAAACCAAGGCTACCTTCAGGCATTAAATATTTCCATTTGGATTCCCTTAAGTATACCAAGGAGGACTATGAAACACCAGCATGTTTAAAATTCAGGAGGATAGCCCACAAAGGGTAAGACGGAGAAAGGTAGATCCCTGGCCTCCTGACTCATTGCGCAATGTTCTTTTAACTTCAGTATCATGAAGACCTTTATGAAACTCATTTAATAAGTATTTTTAAACATTCACTGTATGAAAGGCACAGATGTAATCATTGGATATAAAATAACAGCAAGACCCTGCCATCGGTAGACTTGCAGTCTAACAGAACACAGATCTTAAATGTCTTTCAAAAATTATTATTTTATAAAATTTTCTACTTTTTTTAAAACTACTTTTCAGAATCTACCAAAAAATCTAGATTTAATGAGTGCAACAGCATGTAGGGAACTCTTAAAATAGTAGGATTCAGCCTAGTGTAGTTTTCATGAAAGACTGTCCCTAGGAAGTCGGGATCAGAGTTCATTAGGAAAAGAGGAGAGGGAAGAATATTCTGGTGGAGAAGAGGAAGTGTGATGGCCGGAGATAAGAAGGATCTTGGTTGGAACCTTAGAACCTTAGGACTGGAAGAAAGACAGTAGCTGAGTTCAGTGTGTGTGGGGGGGCGGGGGGCGCGGGGAGGAAGTTCAGGAAGAGAGCAGTAGAACAAGACTTGAGATCACAGGGGTAGAAATTATGGGTCAGTGTTACAAATATTTTTTAAAAGACAATATTCAGGAATATTTAGCATGTGGGCAACAATCTATCTCATATTAATAGTTTGTGAAGGTGTCAGAGTACTATGGGAACATGGAGGAGATGTTTAGGATCCGAAGATTACCGTCACATCCTCTCTTCAGTATAATTCTTAAGGTGCCAATTACATAATATATAATGTTTTTCACCAAAAACAGATTAATTCAAATAGATTTGATATATAATATGTCAAATTTTGTTTAGGTAGAACATTTGTATATTGGTAGTCTTTTATCTCTAAGTGGTAGAAAATGAAACTCAAATTGGTATATAGATAAAGGAAGTAGCTGACAGCCAAGAAGCTACAGGTGGGGTTTGATCCAGTAGCTTATCATGTTATCTGGGACCTGGTTTCTTCCTGTTCTCTCTTTTGCTGTCCGTGTTCCCTGTAGGGCTGGCCCTCTTCATGGCCACAAGATGGTTGGTTATTTCCTCTTTCATGACCAAGAGGGGTGAGAGGAGGGCATTGAAGGGAGAGAGAGAGAAGTTATTTTTCCTCAATCCTTAAGAAAGACTCCTCAGTTAGATTAGAACAACACAATTCACCTGTCCATTCTTGATACAAAACTTGCAATAGGGATGAAGTTATACTAATTATTTTGGTTAATCAGGACCCACCTCTGAAGCTAAAGATGGTGTTAAATCCCATGGGCCCCATGGTGACGTATGTGGAGAAATAAATGCCTGGGACGGTAGCAGACCATATCCACAATGTTATTTCTCAAGCTAAATATTGATCAACTGGATTCTAAGCTCAGTGAAACCAGGAATCATATCCCTCTTGTTCGTTGCCGTAGCCCCCACATGAGGTACAAGGCCTATCATCAGAGAACCTTAGTAAATACTTAGTTATTGCTGAATAAACAAAATATTTTTTTCTGTTGGGAGAAATGCACAATTTTATTCCTGTGCTTCTTGATGCTCCCCGTTTGCAGTTGTAGAAGCAGGAAGTATTGGGATTGATCATCACACAAGAAACATTTTCTTCTAAGATGTTTAGCACTGTTTCTGAAGCAAAAGAGGGTGAAGTCATTTGGAATAAGGCAACATTAAGTCAATCATTTATTTCCCTGATTATGGATATCAAAAGGAAGAGAGAAAAGAAAGAGAAGGGGAGGGGAGGGAGAGAAAGAGAAGGAGAAAAGGGAAAAAAATAAAAGAAAGGAAGCAAAATAGAAAGGAAGAGATAGAAGAAGGGAGAAAGGAAGGGAAAAAGGAAAGGGGGAAGGAAAGAAGGAGAGAGGAGGGAGGGAAGGAGGAAGGAAGTAAGTTAGGAAGCTGGGAAGCTATAACTAGAATCTGGATCCAGGGTAAAGGCACTTTGAGATGGTGGTTATTCTATGACATCATTTTGCTAAGTGTGTGTTTGTGTGTCTTGTGTGTGTGTATTTTGTTTCTTGATAAATGTCAAGCCTCGTCTGAGGTTTTACAATTTACTAAACAGTTATGAGAATGTGGATAGCAAGTTATAAATCACCCAGTCACTTGGGTGTGGATGTAAGTCTGGGGCCAAATACCTGAGTGTCCACTTCATAATGGGAATAATAGGCTATATGAAAACATGACCCCTGCCCCAAACGATAGGGTTTTTTCCCCCTAGAAAGCTGTCTGACATGTTTATATGCACATATTAGAATTGTATCCAAGGGAAAGAAAAACAATTGACTTTCTGACTTTATGGTCTGTCATTGACTTTTAGGGTATTTCATGAAATGAGGTAATAACTTCAAGATCAAGGGCATTTCCCTTTGGGTCTTCATCAATTATTTCACTTTCTCTTGGCAATGGCCTCCACCCACTTCTTCCGACGTATCTACCACCAGGCTGACATCGCACTGGAAAATCTTACTCTCTCTCTCTCTCTCTGCCTTCCTGAATGCGTGTTTCATGCATTAAATTGTTTTAATCACTACAGTTTTTACTAGAGTTTGGCAATTGGTACATTTGCTGAATTGTGTGTTCCCAATTTAATGCTTTTAGAATGTATTTAAGTAAGTTCCAATACACTTAGTCATTGCTATTCAAATGAGAGAACCATATTTCAAGGAACAGCTCAGGGAGAGAGAGATGAGGTGAGTAATGGGTAATAAGTGAAAACCATCTATCAAGACACATTGGAGGCTGAAACAGATGGTGAAGAAAAGCCCCCAAGTCCATTCCCCCTGGCCTCCGAGGGCCTATCGGTTTTATTTCCAGCAAACATACACCTTGGCTGGCTTCCCCTCCTAGCTTCTGGCTGATCTTTCCTATTTTAAGATCTTGGAGAAGTAGGAAACTAACTTGTTTCTCAGACCTAAACTCATAAAAAAGGCAGCCCCACAGGGAGGGCAACGGCCGATCTCGGGAGCCCCAAGCAGGTGCTGACATTTATAGGGGAGGGTTGGCAGAGCACCCATCCTTAGCACTGGTTTCTAACGGGTGTTCGTAGGACTAGGACAAAGGGACAGTGGAAGCCAGAGACATTCAAAGTAGATACAGCTTGTCTTCTTCACCCCACTTTTATTACTCACAGTCAAGGGCCCAGGCATTTGGTGACCCCATGAATGTCCAAATTTCAATGTTAAACTTCTCTCTCTTTCTGTCTGAGAAATGAACCCAGCTTTTGAGTTTCCAAGTTCTCATATATAAAATAGACAGAATCATACTGACTTCTCAAGAGCAGTGTGTGGCTTACACGAGAACATGTGTATAACGGATCTCGCAGAGCCAGGCACATGTTCAACGTGTTTCCTGCCCCATGTCTCTGCCCTGGCCTTTCGTACAAAATGTGGGGAGTGAGCAATGAGCTTAAAAGCAGGGATGGGGCATCCATAACTGGGTGTCCAGGGCCTAAACGTTGAAAAGTAACCCCTCAGGTGCTCGCTTGGGCAGCACATAGACTGAAATTAGACGCTACGGAGTAGATTACCATGGCCCTTGCACAAGGATGACTCGCAAATTTGTGAAGTGTCCCATATTAAAAAAAGAAAGAAAGATGCCCTAACCGGTTTGGCTCAGTGGATAGAGTGTTGGCCTGTGGA
>NW_005362269.1:7225533-7268634 GCF_000412655.1 Myotis brandtii
GAGAGAGAGAGAGAGAAAGAAAGAAAGAAAGAAAGAAAGAAAGAAAGAAAGAAAGAAAGAAAGAAAGAAAGAAAGAAAGAAGAAAACCTCTCAGGCAACTCAGCAATTTGTATCAAATCTGCAGTGTGAGTCATCAGAGCAATCTCACTTTTAGGAATTTGTCTTCCAGAGATACTCACCCAAGTGTGCAAGGTGCGTACAGAGGACCCACATCACATTGCTGATAATGACAAAGAATTACAAACCACCTTCATGACCATCTAAAAAGCTCCTGGTTAAATATGGCACATCCATGGAGTAAAATAGCATTCAACTTCTAGAAATGATGGGGTAATCCTATTGTTATTGATGCTAGCATTTGTCTGTGTCACATGGTAAATTAAAAAAACGAGTTTACAAGTCAGCATGTATGGTGTGCTTGCATATGTGAATATATGTATCCATAATTGTATCTGTACTTATAGTTATGCAGAATCAGATACGACAAAGAGATATTTGGAAGGATGTTAAAACGGGACTTTTTACATTGTTTTATCTCGGGAGTGACATGTGAGTGTAAATTCTACTTTTGTCTTTGTACTTTTCCACCCTGTGTGATTTTAAAGAGCAACAACAATGGGCCTATGCGGCATTCATCCAAAATGCTAAGACTGTGTGTCCCCCGAACATCTCTAAGCCAGTTGGAAACCCTGAGCAGAGATATTTCTATCTCAGCCTGCACTGACGGTACCTCATCTGTTCCCGCCCGCTGTCATTACCTATGGAGCTGATTGTTTTCCCACTAGACTGAGCTCTCCTCCAAAACCCGGGTTTTACCTTTCCTCCAGTCCCCAGTCCGCATACCACGGCAATAAGGGATACTCAGTGAGTGTTTTCAATGTTTAAATCCAGAAGTCTGGTGATCTGGACGCTATTCCAGTTCTGACATTGCCGGGCAGTGAGGTCATGATCGACACCTTCTCCAGAGATGGCTCATCCTCAAACAGAACGAGCATGATCTCGGAGGCTCCTTCTATGCCTGACCTTGTCATTCTGAAACTGAACTTGTCCAGTCCTCACAAATCTGATGAAATCAAACACGACAACCTATACAGCTCAGCTTTGTGGGCTCCAAAATGCTATAAAAATGCAGTGTGGGATTACACATAAAGAAAAAAAAACAAAACAATACCAACAACAATAGTGACCATTGTATATTGATGCCAACACGGAGCACGTTCGAATAGGATCTAAATAATTTCAAATTGCCCTTCACCTTCCCCCACCCTCACCGCAGGGCCTGCGTTCCCTGTGGAGTTGCCACCGATACTCAGTTTGGGGATTAAAGCAGGACCTGACCTGGATTTGCTCCCCATTGCCCATGCCCTAGATTGAAATGTTAAAGGACTTGGAATAAAATAGCTGCATTTTCACTAACAGCTTCACAGTAACTGGGGAATTAATGTCAGCCAGGCAGTGATTTCCCAGTGGTTGGGTTTGTAGCAAAAGCCTTCAACTTTCATGTGTGGCCTGTTTGAAGTTGGAAATTGTTGTTAGACTCTCCCAAGTTGTTTGAGGTGTCACTCATCCTTCCCTTTTGTGTTGGGGCGAGAATGTGAAGCGCAGCGGCTGGGAATGGTCCCGTGACTGCCGTCCCCAGGCGGGTCTCTGCAGGGCCCAGTTGAGCCTGTCTCCCAGGGAATTGCCCTGCCTCCATGTGCAGCCCCATGGCCCACCCTCCCCTCAGGGACTCTGAATCCGGAAGAGGGAGGATCCGGAGGCCCCCTGCAGATGCACATCTCGACAGGTTTTATTCAGTGAAAAATTGGCACTCCTGGGATGTCGCTCTTTGGAGAGGCAGCACGGGCAATAAAAATAATAACGCTAGCATAGCAATAGCAGCAGTGATATAATAATAATAATAATAATAATAATAATAAAAATAATAATAATATACCAGTGGCTAACACCTTATTTAGCACTGATTACAGGCCAAACATTTTACATAAGATTGATTGTCTCAATCATCCCATCGGATAGATATATTTCCTTTGTACAGACGAGGCAATGGAGGCCCAGTGAGAAGTTTCCTGTGACTGTAGTGGAGAGTGTAAGGAGAAGGTTAAGTAGGTAGACACATGGAAACAACCTCGAGGGGTTTGGAATTGACTGATCCTTCCCCAGCATATCACTTGAAAACCATTAGTTTGTGGCAGTCTTGATTTTGCTCCCCTGAGCTACCTTTTTGCAAGTATATATAAACTCAGTCCAACCGGACTGTGGCTTCCAGCGGGCAGACAGTGTATTCTAGACCATTCAAGGGCAGTGTCTTGCCCAGGTAGCTTCTTCACACACACTTGGCAGTTGTACTTGGTGCTAAGCAAAGTGTAATGTAGCATGTACTTTTGCCTGGAGTGTTTTTGGGGAATAGCAAATAGCTTTCTCCTTGGGTAAGGACCTCTGGGTCCCGCCCAACAGTCATTTGGAATGTTTGTTCCCTTGAACCAGCATGTGTTTGGTGCGGGGAGAGCCGTTGGCCAAGTGAAGGGCTTATGGACAGGGTCCTCTCTCTCTGACCTTGTTTGTTTTTTCTTCCCAACAATGACATTAATTATTTCCTAACCACTAGAATTGGTTTCTAGCCGAGAAATCATGCCATAAGGTTGAAAGAGTCATGTGCAGATTTTTGGTTTGTTTTTGTTTTGTATTTGACTCTCGAGACTTTTGTTTCATAAGATGGTGTGATCACAGGGTGAGGGCTCGTCTGGAGTCACCCAGGCTATTGTCCTGTGGACTTTTGGGGACATCTTGGAAGGACCTTGTAGATTCCTAAGGAAGAATTTAGACCGAAATTAAGAGGCATTTGGTGGATACTCAACATGTTGTCATTTTTTAAGGCTAAGTAGAAAACAGAAACACTTTGGTCTCCAAAAGTGTGCTAGAGCTGGCTCGGAATGGCTTATGAAAACCAATGATTAAGCATTCAAGAATTTTTCGAGCCTGTTATCAAACCATTGGTAGCTTGAAATCATCTACAGAGGGAATATTTACACCATTGAAATTGGCAAATGTTACAAATCAGGGCTTCTTCCTTCCCTTCCTCTTCTAACCCCCTCAGAGCTGGTTTCTCTGCACACCACTGGATCTAGTCCATCTAGAGGAGGAGCATTTTCTATATCCAGACTAAAAGCCTGTGCTTGGAAGCACTGGGGGGAAATATATGATGGCTTAAATTCCACGTGGGCAAGAACCATGTGTGTTTTCTCAGCGAATATATCCCATGACATTGCATAGCACAGGGTCTGTCACATAGTAAGTGCTCAGTAAACAGCTGTTGAATGGATGCAGTACTGGTGGGCTGCTAGGCACCTTCGCAGCAGCAGCCAGTCAGCCCAGACCAGTCTTCTTTAGGAATCCTTCCTGAGCCACACATTCTCCAGAGTTGCTCAGGAAACTGGACTGTCACTCTTTTGTAGTACTGAATCATTTACTTTTTGTTGTTGTTAATCTTCATCTGAGGATATTTTTCCATTGAATTTTAGAGAGAAGGGAGGGGGAGAGACAGAGAAAGAGAAGCATCAATGTGAGAGAGACACCTCCATCGGTTACCTCCCTTAGGCACCCTGACCAGGGCGAGGGGTTGAGCCTGCAACCAAGGTAGGTGTCCTTGACTGGAATCAAACCCAGGACCCTTCAGTCCATGGGCCAATGCTCTATCCACTGAACCAAACCAGGTAGGGCTGTGTCATTTACTTTTTAAAGACAACTGTAACTCTATCAGTATATTCAGCGGTCACCATCTACTTTAAGCTCTCAGAAGCAGAATTCTTCTGATTCCTTTTTTTTTTAAACATAGCAGATGCTCAATAAAATGAAACATCTGCAAAAAGGGTGAATAATAATCTTGGATGAAGTCACAATACTTCATGGTTTCCAAAATATTTGATGGGTGTTGCGTGGATTGATGCAATGATATCCCTGTGAGTAGGCAGAATAGAACAATTACCCCTCCCAGATGCCAAAAAACAGTGCCTTGCATGTTGGGGGGACTAAGTATTTGTTGATTTTATTCTCACTTGGTCCTTCCATTTCACAGATGAAGAAACAAGCTTGAGGAAGTTAACTGACTTAGTTCATTTTTAGATAGTATCACTTCTATCTCCACTAAACTGCCTCTATTAACAGTTGCTTGACTTTTAATGCCTTATTGCATATCCTCACATTTATTTTCATGATAGCTCTATCAGGTTCGCAGGTATGTGCATTCATGTTTTAGGGGTAATAATGCTAGGACACAGAACGTTTTAGAAACATGCTTGCGATACACAAGGACTTGAGGGTAAAGCTAGTTTTTAAAATCTACGTGTCTAAGAATTCCTAAGTTTGACTGTATATCGTGTATTGTACTCATTCATTCCTTCAGAGGGAGAAAGATTGTCAAAGTAGGCTAAGAAAAAGCTTTGTACCACAAAACACTTTCTAAACTTTGTCACGAGCCCCCCAGGATTTTTCTTCCCCCGAAACACCTTAAAACATGCCGATGATTAGAATTTGTGCTTTGCCACTTAAGCCTCCCAAAGATTCAAGTTGAAGTTTCAAAGGTAAAATTATAGGAAATTACCTTCTTTCTCCTTTGTGAATAGAATCTTGAATTTTTTTTCTCATCTGAGAAGGTGCTGATTTTCCATGTATAATGGAAATTCCATGATTTTTCCTTCCCTAGGACTCTAACATTTCAAAATGGCCACAACACCTCCTGTATGAGTTCTGGAAAGGGTCCAGCATTAAGCATGATGACTTTTAAATTCGTGTTGTAAAACTCTGATGCCGTTTCCAGCACAGTGCCTCATTTCCGATGAAAAGCACGCTGCCAGCTCCCTGCTTTTTCTGTGGACGGTATCACCACTCATTTCATTAAAGCCACCAGACACTCCCAGCAGCACGCATGATGTCGTTTTGCAATGTGGGGGAAAATAATTTTGGAAATGGGAGCTAGTTCACATTTCTAAAGCATGTTTTTTCATTCTTGCCTTTCCCTTTTGACCTTCCTGAGGATGCGTGTGGGTGTTAAATTGTTACCAAGGGGAGGGGCTGTTGTAACTACAGCAGGATCCACACACACCAAGACACACTTTCCCACACACAGGACTTGGCTCGGGGACACTTTAATGGAATGCTGAATGGAAAAGATGCAGGGTGTTTTTGATCTGCAGAGAAATTCAGCCAGTGGAGCATCCATCATTTTTATTTAAACAGCCAGATGAGCATTCGAGCTGGAAGGCAATGTGTGTGAGAGGAGTGGGTGTCACTGGCAAGTATTTTTCCTCTGTTTAAAAAATTATAAACATAATGTAGCCCATTTATAAGCATTTAAATAATAAAGAGGAATATCAAGTGAAAAGTAGAAGTCTCCCCTTCCTCCCATCTCATCTCATTCCGAAGAGATAGTTTGATGTTTATAGGTATAGAACTTTTTCTGTTCAAGAACCGCTTATTGAGATTCTATAATTTGTGTTAGTCATCCATTTGAGGGTGAGAGTTTGATCCAAAAATATATCTTACATATGTTTTATTCTACAACTTGTTTGTGTGTTTTTTCATTTAAATCTTTTTCTCAGGGTAGACTTCCAGATTTTGACCATTCTGTTTAAGGGCTGTATAATGTTTCATTGCATTGGCTGTGCCTTATTTATTTTTTACTTTTAAACCAATTCTCTATGGATGAGCACTTGGGTAGCTTCTAATGGTTACTCACAGTGTCGCTTTGCATTTCTGTGTTTACACAGTGGAGTTGCATTTCTGTAAGACTGTTTCCTGGGAGCGGAATTGTTAGAGGAGCAGATCATGAAAACGTGTAATTCTAGGGGAGAATGTCTGTGTTTTTAAAAAGATAAGAATGTTCATTGATCAACACTCAGAAAGACTCAGTTGCATATAAGACAAGACAAGTTCTAAGATTTGTCCTATTATCATGTTCTCAATACTGGTTACTCACTACATGACTTTGCGGAAGAGGAGCTTTCTGAAACAAAGCAGTGCCTTCTGTCTGGACGTTACCCTGACAAACTACATCAGAATCTCTGTTGTCAGAGTTCAAGTAAGTGTATCTGTTTTTAAAGTTCCTGAGGCCAGATTGGGAGCCACCACTCTAGTGAAAGTATCCCCAACATAGCATCGAATGTGCCATTTTTGTTGTTGCTCTATGCCTGTATGCATGCTCAAGCACATACAAGCATGCATGCTTTATGTGGTTTAGGATAATATGCTTTTCCTACCTTTTGCTTGGCTGTTTGGTACATTTGGCCTCGATTGCTATCAGCTAGCCCAGAAATACAGCACGTGTCACGGACAGTTCTGCATACAAATAAGGATCAGGAGGATGATCAAAGAGACAAATGGGAACTTTAATGGGGGGGATGGTGAGAAGTCCTAGATGTGATTAAAGAGAAGATAAAAGGGCCATTAAGCAACTGTGCGAAGTAATTCCTAGACTGAAAAATTGTAGACAGTCCTGTATAAACAGAATCCATATAGGGCATTAACTACCAAGGTAAATGACCCTTTATTGTCTTCTCCTATATTTCTTCAACTTGCAGAGTTTGGTTGGCAGATGGTAATGGGATTTAGAGAGAGAGAGAGAGAGAGAGAGAGAGAAGTGTCTTGTGCTGGACAGGAGCGGTTACTTAAAAATACTATATACACTTATAGTACCCTTTAAAATATATGAATCCCATATATACACTATTTTATGTGACCCTCCCATCAATCTTGGAGAGAAGATGGTGGTACTTCCATTATTCAGAAGAAGAAACTGAGGCTTAGAGAGAAGTGATGAGACCAAGACTGTAATGCTAGCATATGGGACAGATGGAATAACATTTTACTTCTAATGTATGTCTTAGTTGAACTAGCACCTAGGGTTTCTGATTCTTACTCTGTATTCTTTATGCTAACATACAGATGTGAGCAGGGGTGAACAATAGAGAGTGGTGTGGACTATGGCAATTAGGAAAGAACATGCCCTATCTAAAGGCATTCAAATTAAAATTTTTTTAAATACTGTGTGAGAAAAAAAAAAACACCCTTGGGCCAGATACAAAAAAAAAGGCTTCAATTTGTGACTATAATTTTTATTTTATTTATTTACTTTTATATGTTAAAATACATTTTTATTGATTTCAGAGAGGGAGAGGGAGATAGAAACATCAGTGATGAGAGAGAATCATAGGCTGACTACCTCCTGCACTCTCCACACTGGGATGGAGACTGCAACCCCAGCCTGTGCCCTGACTGGGAATTGAACCATGACCTCTTGGTTCATAGGTTGATGCTCAACCACTGAGCCATACCAGTCAGGCTTGTGACTATAATTTTAGAAAAATCTAGAGTTTGTGTAATAGAAAACTAGAGAAAGAATCTACTTTTGAAGGTAACAGCAATATTTCCTAAACACTGGGAAAAGGTTTTAAACATAGATGAATGTGGTCTGGATGTAAATGCCTTCTAGAAGCCTTTTCTTTTTGTATTTCAAAAATATATATAAAAACATTTATTTGTAGTGCTACTTTCCTTCAATCTCCTCTTTGTGAGAAGACCTTGGCATTGCTGAGCATGGTTTTGTCAACTCTGGTATTTCCAGGAACGTAACTTCCACGGTGGTCCAGGGATTGCTATGTGTTGCCTGGAGAGGGAGCACAGTATGACCCATTTCATCACAAGTTTGGATTGTTTTCCCAATTAGTCAATTATCATCTGGCTGAGAAAGCACAGGCCAGTGTGTTGGGATAAGGGACCAGTAATTGGGGAAGTTCTGGGGGCCAAGAAGGTGGGAGCAGATTGAGGTTGGAAATACCTGGGTGGGCAAATTGAATGCAGCATCATGGAAATCAAGGCAGAGAATGGGGAAGGCCAGTGGGCACAGCCCAAGCCTAAGGTCTGAACTGTAAAGTTATTTTAACCTTATCCATCAAGGAAGCACTTTATATATTTTTTTTCCTTAGTATTTTCTCAGCCATCCTGTGAATTCAGTGGGGAAGGTAGTATTAGCTCTAATTTTTAGATTAATAGCATCAGAAAATGGTTCCATAACTGCCCAAGGGTCAGAGTACAACATTAACAGCACAGCTGAGACCTGAACTCAGGACTCTGCAGAAATCCTTGTCTCTGCATCTCATACTTCCCATTACACACCTGGAGGGGGGCGGGGCTCTATGGTAGGGTCCCCCTGGTACCAGACTCTTGAGGAAACAAGAGGACCTGTTGTCAGGTTCAAGTGTGGGTCATTAAAGAAGAGGAAGGACCTGCTTCAATTCAGCAGGTGAAAAGAAAAATGACCAATGAGCTGAAGTTCTCTGAGTGAGAAGAGATATTTATTTCTCCCAGACTGCTGGGGAAGGGGGAGGGGAGGAGGACATGGGTGTGGGTGTGGTCATGGATCTCATATTACGTTGTTAACCAAAGCTGTTTGTAATATTTGAGACTGTTTCAGGAATGAGCTCCATGCCAGAATGCTAGAGGCAAATAAACATTTTAATAAATTGTTTTTTAAACTGCAAATTCTGGGAACTATAGTCAGGAACTTAATTTTAACTACACTTGACCATAATTCTAGGACAGGCTGTTGACTAGAGAAGCTTTGAGGCCTGAGCAAAGAATGTGGTGAATTGTGAGAGCAAACATTGATGCCCCCTAGGGGATTGAGCCCGCATGTGCCCTGACAGGGAATCAAATCTTGAGCTCCTGGTTCATAGGTCGGCACTCAACCACTGAGCCACACCGGCTAGGCAAACTTTTTTTCACATAGTTATAATTTGCAAATTTCTCATATGAACCCATCCCATCTGTATGGTAAATTTTATAAATTCCTGTTTATCTTATTAAATTTTTTTCTTTATGCAATTAAAAATGATATATTCTATCACATTAAACCTTTCAGGATATTTCGTTTCTAAATATTTTTACAATTCCACACAACAAAGTAGTTACTTATATTGACTACATCCCCTCCCAAAGTCACTAACAGAGTAGTTATTGCAGTCCTTGCTGCAGCCAACTTTGGCACCGTGAAAAGTCAGGAAGGACAGCATGCTAACTAGTGCAAGCCTGTCCCAAGTAACCTTGGTCACAGGGTCTCATTAATCACAATCTATTTTCCATAGCAATGAAATTGTACATTCAATAAAAAGCAATTGCTCTTAGCAAGAGTGAAATCCCAGGAGATGGAGCAGGAGAGCATTATTTTTTATACTAGTTAGAAGACCTAAGTTCTATGAGAAGAAAACACAGTAGAGAAAGTGTAGTGTAAAAAATGATGCCTTCCTGAGAGAGGTCCCCGGCTGGTAACTGAGCATGTTGGCTGTGGGAGGGGTTGTACTTTCTATGTCTTTCCGGGTAAGGGGAACAGGGATGTTCTTATCCTATAGTGCAATTGGAAATAACAATTATAGTAGTAACAACTGATAACATTTATTGTGTCTCCTATACGTCACACTCTATTAAGTATCATACATGCTTCATCTCATTTAATCCTCACAGTAACTCTCATGTAAATTTTATCATCAGTGTTTGTTTGTTTGTTTATGTTTATCATCACCCAACGATATTTTTTCCATTGATTTTGAGAAAGTGGAAGGGAGAGAGAGAGGGAGTGGAGGGAGAGAGAGAGAGATCCTCACAGTAACTCTCATGTAAATTTTATCATCACTGTTTGTTTGTTTATGTTGATCATCACCCAATGATATTTTTTCCATTGATTTTGAGAAAGTAGAAGGGAGAGAGAGAGGGAGTGGAGGGAGAGAGAGAGAAACATCGATGTGAAAGACACATTGATGGGTTGCCTTCTGCATGCACCCTGACCAGGGCCATGGATTGAACGTGCAACCCAGGCACATGCCCCTGACCAGTAATTGAACCTGTGACCCTTCAGTGGGTGGCTGACACTCTAACCACTGAGTACACTGGCCAGGACTTAACGTCACCATTTCTAAGGTGACTGAGCCAAGGCTTCATGGTTTGTCCACTATCACAGCTAGAAGGTCTCTGACTCCAAGGCCCATACTTCCAGCCAGTTGGTTATATTGTCTCCCAAATCCTGTCCTCTGGTTGGTTTATCTCCAGCAACAGAGTTGTCATTAGGGGGAAATCACTATTTTATCTCTCTTTGAAATTCAACTGGAGGTTTTACAACTTCAAGTAAAAACTTAGGAACTCATGGAAAGGACTGAAGTGTGTCACTAGGAAGAGGCCAGAAACAGTATAGTTGTCAAACATGATCTCTGGCCTAAAAAGCCCAGAGCCTTCTAAAACCTATGCCACATATGCCACCTGATTGGAAATGGGATTTTGTGGCCCAAATCTGAGGAATTCAGAAATGCTTGTGTTCAAGTTGAGCTTTATTAGGGAAACTGTTGTAATGTCCCATACAGGCCTGTATTGGAATTTGTCCTCTATTTATCCTGGATGGGTAGGCATTGGCTAAATGCATTGACGGATGCATCTTAGGTGATGGAAGGAAAGATTGTACTTCAGGTTGACTCCAATGTCAGGATTTGGATAGGTGTGGAAGCAGGAGTGAGGCTTGGAGTTGACTCATCTGCATCTGGCTTGGAACAAGGGTGTGAATCTCAGTTTGGCTACCGACTAGCTGTGTAATTTGGGGCAAGTCATTAATTTCTCTAAGCATCAGTTTCTTCAGTCCTAAGTTCATGATCATAATTTCCATGCTGTTGAAAGAATAAATGAGGTGATGTTCCTCCCTACATCTTCTCATGGCTGAGTCCTCATCACTCTAGTCTCAGATCATGTCAGCTCCTCAGAGAGAACTTCCCAGCCTCCACATGTCAACTCTCCACTCTGGTCCATGACAGTGTCTGCTCCCTTGCCCTGTTTCATGTTATTTGGATATTTGTCACCCTCTGTACCCAACATCTATAATAATAAAAGTGTAATATGCTAATTAGACTGGACAGCCAAACGACCTTCCGGACATCATTCCAGACATCCTTCTGGACAAAGCCGTGGCACTGGGGGCTAAGGCAGAGGCAGTTAGGGGCGATCAGGCAGGCAGGCAGTGGTGAGGGGCAATCAGGAAGGCAGGCAAACAGTTATGGGTCATCAGGCAGGCAGACAAAGTGGTTAGGGGTGATCGGGCAGGCAGGCAGGCAGGCGAGCGCCTAGGAGCCAGAGGTCCCGGATTGCAAGAGGGATGTCCAACTGCCGGTTTAGGCCTGATCTGGCAGTCAGACATTCCTCAAGGGGTCCCAGATTGCAAGAGGGTGCAGGCCGGGCTAGACATCCCCCAAGGGGTCTGGGATTGCGAGAGGGTACAGGCCGGGCTGAGGGACAACCCCTACCCCCGTACACAAATTTTGTGCACCGGGCCTCTTGTATTTACATATTTGTTTATACATTTATTGGCCTGTCTTCACAAAATAGAATGCAAGCTGTTTGAGGTTGGGGCATTTGTCTTTTTGTTCATGTGTATGTCCCCAGTGCTTAGAACAGTGGCTGCCACGGGGTAGGTGCTCAGTGCATGTTGGTCTGATGTGTGCTTGGAGGAACGAGCATGTGGTAGCCACCAGGGTGCTTGTTAAAAATACAAATGCCCCAGAGGCTCTGATGTGGAGCATCATTAGGGGGATCACAGGAAATGAGAATTTTACAAAGTTCTTCATGTGATTCTGACACGGAACTAGGTTTCAGAAAGGTTCCGTGGTAAAAATTGCCTTTGCCCTCAAGCAACTTTCAGTCTTCAAGGACAGATAATATCATCGCTTAGGGAAGGAAAGGAAAACATTGCCACCAATTTGATCACCACAGGCCTAAGCTTGGGTTCTTTTGGCCTTCCTGAATTACAAAGAAAAAAAGAAAAGGAGATGGAGGAAATGGGAGGAAAAAGTAAAGATGGGGGAGGAAGAAGGACGCATTAAAACACCCTTCCGCAGCAGTCTATTAGAATAATGATAAAGAAATAACAATGAAAATGCAGAAGAAACAGATGTGTCTGCCAGAAGTTAAATACACATCTGTGAAGAATGCTCTTCTCATATGCAGGGTCAGAAAAATATGTACAAATGTAGCACCTCGCTGATTGACAGAGAAACCTCAGTTCTGGCATGGGGACTCTTGTTTTCTTGACAGCACTTTGTTTTAAAGCTGGAGGCAGAGAAATGTCTTATGCATGTCCTTAAACGGGGAGGCCTTTTGTTCAGGACACTTATACCATTTGCAGTAATGATGTGCATAGCAGTTTCAGCTGTCTGCATATGCATTTTTATGTTTTTTTATGACAGCTCCGCGTACTGAACTAAAAGGCCATTTAGAACTGTCAGGCACTGACAAGCATTACCCTTTACATTTACAATTCTGTTAGCGTGCATTGTCAGGTGGGCTCGCCAGACTGCAGAAATGTGATTTTCTTTGAAACCTATGTATGACTTTAATTTAATACAGCAGCCTCAAAAAAAAAAAAAGACAGTGAGCCCAAGAGAGCGTTATTAAGTATTCTTTTTCCATTAATCTCCTACTTTTTTTGTTTTTATAAGCCCCTTCCTCTCTTCCTAGTCTTCTTTCTTCCTCTTTCTCTTCCTTCTTTCATCTTGCCATGATTTCCTCTTCATTCTCTGCTCTGTCGAATCCTTCCTGTCAGTCTAGAGAAATGACTGTACCTGTCTGAGCCATGCCAGACCATCTCTTACTTTTCCAATGGCCCGAGGTTACTTGTTAGTCAAACCAATTTTTAAAAGATGTTTGGCTCAGCCTAGGGCTGGGCAGATATTCAGGACCTGGGTAGTGAGGGCATGGAAAGAATCCACTTAATCCAAGTAATGACTTATTCTCCGCTATCGCTCCCA
The DNA here is from genome assembly GCF_000412655.1 of Myotis brandtii. NCBI lineage: Eukaryota > Metazoa > Chordata > Mammalia > Chiroptera > Vespertilionidae > Myotis > Myotis brandtii. The sequence continues at coordinate 7,238,364 of NW_005362269.1, forward strand.
CCTGTATCTGGGAGTCCCTTTCCCTCCCCCAAACACTTACTTCAACATTATGGAGAGCCTGTCCTGTGAAAGACATGAGAGCGCTGGGAAATGGTGGTTTTGCACTGTGGGATTTCACAGTCCAACTGGGGTGGCCGGCCGTGTGTGCATGAAACAAACAAGTTTCAACTCAAACTAGTCTGGGCTGAAATGCTCACACGTATGTGCTGACCTGAAACCGACCTACAGAAATGGGACAAACCTCGAGCTTCCGCAAGCGCCTCTCACTTGCCTCACCTGTATGGGTCCTGGGGGTGGTTGGGAGCTGATGCGAGTCGTGGGTGCAGAGGGGAAGTGGAGTTGCAAACAGGCAGCAGTTTCTTATAAACATTTCTGATAAACAGCTGAAAGAGAGAACAGGATAGAAAGGGCTTGAAACCTCCAGTCCCTTTTTCATAACCTAATTTTGTATTCATAGCTTTGTGTTCTTTATCTCACAAAGGATTCCCATCTTGTATAAGCCTCAGGTCCCATAATCCTAGACCTGCCTTGGGGGGCTCACAAAGCCTCGATCAATGTGGCTTGGTCATCAAGGTAGATTTTCTTTTAAGAAGCTTGTCTTAATTTAGCCCTTAATAAAGCCTGGGGTTTAGGTAGGGAAAGAGAGGAGGTAGCCACCATCAGTGAATAGAGAGAGTGTCAGGAAAATATTAGTCTATAGATAAAAATTTGGGGACCTAGGTTTTTTACAACAGTTATTATTATTATTATTATTATTATTATTATTATAAGTGTGTGGCTTGTTAAATTTTTCTGTGCTTAACCATTTGTATGCCATAAGCGTCTATAGATGCAAGTGGCGGACCTTTTTTCATTAAATTCAAAATATCGTGGCAGTTAACTGGTTAAAACCCAGATCAAGATGTAGAACATTTCCAGCTCCCACGAAATTTCCTGACTTCGGAGTATAAAATTCATCATCCCCTCTACCAAGTTTTTCAGAAAGGCAGGTAGGATATACTGGGAGTGCCGAATTTGGTGTCAAGAGATCATACTTTGTGTTGACCTACTAATGCTAATGCAGTTCAGGGAGGGGAGTCACCTCCCCTTCTTTCTTCATCCTGAGGAGTGGGTACACCTACCCCGACAGCAGCGTCCAGCTTTATGAGTGGCAAAGAAATGTTATCTGGCCCAGCCAGCGTGGCTCCGTGGTTGAGTGTAGACCTATGAACCAGGAGATCACGGTTCGATTCCCGGTCAGGGCACATGCCCAGGTTGGGGGTTCCACCCCCAGTGGGGAGCATGCAGGAGGTAGCCCATCAATGATTCTCTCTCATCATTGATGTTTCTATCTCCCCCTCTCCCTTGCTCTCTGAAATCAGTACAAATATATGCTTTTTTTTTTTAAAGAAAAAAATGTTATCTGCTATCTAGATGGTGACTTTTAATTTCACTAACGCCTGCAGGTCATAACTGGGTTAAGCATGGCCCTTTTTGTTAGGTTCTTAGAACAATCATGTTCTCTACACTCAGTCTGTGAGGGGCATCACATCATTTCCAACACCTTTCTTTAAATTCGCTACTCTGTAGCTTTCTTCCCTGGCAACAGAGGCCTCCGGAAGCCCCCCAGGCTCCTGCTGAGGGGCGAGGAGAGAGGAGAGCTCTCTCAGGGGAGCCAGAGGGTGCAGAGGTGAGCCTGAGTCACCAGGATTCCACTCCGCCATCAGGAGGGCACCCCCCAGCCCCGCTGAGAGCCAGGCTGGTTGAAGTCCCTCCTGGAGGAGAAAAGGTAAAAAAGGAAACAAAATCCACGCAGTGTACTCCCCCTCGCCCTCCTCCGCCATCTCCTCTGAGTCACTAACCTCACATGCCCTGCGGGAACCAATTACAGTATTCTAATGAGTGCAGTTCCCAATAACTGTGTTTGCCTGCGGGTTACCTCCTCATCCGCATGCTGACCGTCCCCCCCTGGTCTCAGATCACCCTTCCCAGCGACAGAGCCGACAGAGCCGCCTGCCTGGAGCTGGCGGGCTGGCTGGGCATCTCTCTGCAGGGTCACAGCGACAGAAGGCCACAAGGACGTCGTGGGAATACGCCTGTTTGCAGAATGCCAAGGACTCAGGGCCACGCTGCCTGGGAAATAAACCAGTCAGGTTGGGGCTTCCGACAGACACGGTTCACCTGCTCCAAACAGGCTTTGGGGACCGAAATGAAAAGCCACTTTTTAAAACAGCCCTCGTGACCTAGATGAGTATAGAGCAGGGGTAAAGTGCGGTGGTCAGGAGCACCATGAGCAGGGAACCTGGGAAGACTTACCTGAGGTTAATGTCTCTGTCGCTCTCTCACTGTGTGACCTCCAGCAAGTTACTCGACCTCGCCATCTGTAAAATGGGAATAAACATAGTCCCTATCTTGTAGGGTGATCATGTTTCAACAATAGTGTATGGGGAGCTCTTGGCTCACAGATGAAATGGACCTATTGTTATTCTAACGCAGCTTGGTCTGCTAAAGACATAAATAAATATAAAGAACATGGATTCTTGTCACTCAGGGGCAAAGCCCTGCCCCCTTTCCTTGGCTCTGCTCTTGTCTCTGCCGAAGTCTGGTCTCAGCACTCGGGCGTTCCCGTCTATTCCACGCAGCCATTGCAAAGCACGTGATAACTCTCCACGTATTTGCAGGTCAACTCTCCCAGACATATTAACTAGGAAAGGCACCTTTATTCACGACACCCATGACTATGTGACCTGGAAGTAAGACAACGCATAGAAAGGCATTGAGCTCGGTCTTCCCCAGGTAGGCGTGGGGCTGAAGGCAGAAAGGAGGTAATTCCACATTTAACTCCGACTACTCCTGATTGTCCAAATCTTTTAAGACAAAGATGTATTCAGGCGTTTTTTGTACAATTTAAAAAAAAAAGTAATACAGATGTATCTATGTGGTCCGGAGTGAAAGGTTGTGGTGTTGCTGTTTGGAGCCCTAGAGGTTTCTCATACTCTGCAGCAGCCCCACCCCCTACCACTGAGCCACTCCGCACACTACAGGGCAGAACAACCACCCTTGTTACAGCTCCTTCTTTCTTGTGGGTTTACAGGCAACTGTGTCACTAAGGCCTCAGATCCACTACCCATTGATTGTAAGGGTTTGGGGCTTTTATAATCGAGAGAGAGAGAGAGAGAGAGAGAGAGAGAGAGAGAGAGAGAGAGAAGGGAGGTTGTTTCCAAATTGCTTGTAAAGAAAACCCAGATTTATAAATAGAGAATTTGGGAGGTGACTGTTGCCTTTGCATGGACAGTTGAGAACCGTAGACGATCATTTCTTTAACTGTTTGGCTCCCTTATCCATGGACACATCTGCTTCCTGCTCATTAGTCCCAGGAAGGAGACTTGGCGGCAGTATTGGTCAGGGCTGGCAATCAAAGATCAATACCAAACGCAGGTCAGCGTCTCTGGTGCCAAGCCGAGTCAATGAGAACTAGGAACGCATCTGCAGAAATCTGATGGGAGCTGGCCCTGCACGGCACTTCTTTGTTCAGTTTGCGATCTTACATTCAAAGTCAGTGGAGAAGTCGGCATCTGGCTGAGGGAGTTTGTGTTCCGTCTGGCCCTCTAAGTATGTGAAAGACCATGAGAGAGAAGATGGGAGAGAAGACCGAATCCACAGAGCCTTGGTGTGACAAAGGCAGGTGCTTTGGGGGTAGGAAGCTGGACTGGGAAGGCTGAGGAGATGCTGAGCCTGGAGGGGTGTCTGAGCCTAGCTTGCTGAGAGTGAAGCCCAGGCTGGCCTCTCCCTCCCCAGCCTCCGGTGGCCCTGCCGTCCTGTCCTAGCAACTGTGCAACGGGTTGTTCTAAGCCTCCAGGACTTTCCCCAGTTCATTGCCCCACTGACTCCTGCTCTTCCTGCAGTTTTCAGCTCCTAAACTCCCTGTTCAGGAACGTCACCCTTGACTTACCCAAACGCCCACCCATTATAAATTGTTCCCTTGTGAAGTTTTCTCATAAACCCAAGTTATTTCCCTTCATAGCACTTATCAATCACAATTTATAATCGCATATTAGCTTATCAGGTGAATTTATTTAATGTCTGTCTTGCCACGACAGACTCTTTGAGAGCAGGACTCTTCATTGTTTTATCTTCCTGTTTAGTGCTTAGCACAGTGACTGGCGTATAGTAGATGCTCAGTAAGTACTTGTTAGATGAAAGGGTAAATTAGTCCAATGAATGAATGAATCACTTGCTGTAGGCATCCTCTCACAAATACTTATACGTCTTTACTTCCTCTGCTTTATCTCCCTGAAAGATCTTCTTCCTCTCCATTGGTTAAATGCTCCTCAGCCTCAAAACCCAGTAACAGTGACGGTGATAATATGGACGATCTTAAACACCTCCGGACCCTGCACTGAGAATTTGATTTCACGTAACCGTATCCAATCTTCATAACTCTATTGTTATTGTCAAATATCAAAGGGCAGGCACTTAGACATCTTCCAGGAATGCAACCTGCATCTCAGAGCCCCCGGTGTGCGGGGGTTGAAACAGTGAGGCCCGTGGCCTGGCTCTTTGTGATTTGTATGTGGTGTCTCTCAAGTGTGTCTGTATTTTAAGCCGAAGGGCAGTGGCTGCGGCTCCTTGCTTTTGTAATTCTCTGCAGCGCTCTGGGACTGCTGGGTTCTGCTGAGGAGCGAAGAGCAGAGACAGGTTTGTTATTGCATTCCTGATGCTTTCAGTTACTTGGTCCTGGGGGGCGGGTCACAGGGAGGGAAGAAAGTGGGGATATGAGGCAGCCCTAGCCTATTAAGATATAAGGTGGGTGACGGAGAAAGTAGTTTGATTTGTGAGGCAGTGAAAGTTATTATTCCCACCCCCTCACTCATGCATCCCACCTCCGCCTTTACCACCAGCTCCCTCAGCACAGAGGTGGGAGGGAATGGTGTCCTCAGAGGCCAGTCTGCTGGGCATAAGCAGCCCTGGCCGGGGGCCTCAGCATCCAAACAGCCTCAGTTTCCTCATCTCTAAAATGGACATAAGGATAGTTCCCATCACATAGAGTTTCACAAGGATTCAGTGAAATAGCGTGTGTGAAACCTTCGTATAGTTCCTGGTCCAATACCACATCTGCAACAGACATACTTGTAGTTATTATTTGTGTTGTTGATTTACTAAATGCCTAACGTCAAGCATCAGCCTAATTTCAAACTCAGATCTTTCTGACTCCTGTGTCCTTTGGGAACCACCCCTGATCAATGACAGGACTATTTGCCTGCACTGTGAGCAGAGAGGGGAAAAGGGAAGATTCATTACGGAAGTCATAAAAAAAAATTCACTATCAGATGAATGTAATATTAACATACGTAATTACTTCTCAACTTCAGAAGCTGTATCAAAGATAAAAACCATGTCAACTTCCATCTTTTTCTCATTGTAGATTCAGACCATTACATTAATGACTAACTTTCTGAGCTGTATAATTTTCATTTGGAAAGATACCTTTTTTTTTTTTTTTTGAGCTAAGCACAGAATCCCATTCCCAGGCACACCCTGGACTTGTGGGAGGAAGGGGAGCCTCCTAGATGAGGCCACTCCCCTCCCCTCCTACTGTGGTGATTGTCAGTGGGTCCACTCCCTTTGTGAGGAAACAAAGGCAATTAATCACACAGGCAGCCAAGCCCTGCCTTTGGCTGGCTGTGCAGTTGGCTCCAGAACTTCCCTGGAAGCTGGGAGCCCGGAGCGAGGGACCCTGTCAGGGCCCCTGGGTCAGAGAGGGCTCCCATAATCGCCAGCCTCTGGGCATCAGTCAGTTCCTGGAGAAGAGGTCCCCACGTGTCTGTGACTCAGCCCTTGTTCATTTTAAACAAAGGCCCTCTTTCCCACCATTCCCACCCTGGCCTGCACCTTTCACCTGAGTGACAGAGGACAGGATCTGGGGGCACCACCGTGTGGCACCCTCTCCCTGGAGCTACCTCGGTGCCTCCTTTGAGAGGAAAGAAATGAGAGGTGTCCTGGGCATTTTTGCCAGAAGGATGCAAGCATAGCATCCTTGGAGGTTCTTCCCCCTTCTCAGGATCTCAGGAGAGAGTTGGGACAGGGAGACCCCATTTCTCAGAGGCCATGTTAAGGAGCTCACACAATGCCAGAATTGCTACTAAATGGAGCTAGAAGTTAAGTGCTCTAACTCTTTTGAACCCCCTCTGACACAATGAGCAGAATGGGAGGTAAGGAAGGTAGTCTGGTGTTTTCCCTTTTTATTTTCTTTGGTGGCTCAGCCCTCCTCCCAGCACGCTTTCTCTCACTTTTCATTAAGCGTCCAAATCTGTCATATAGCTGCTCAGAGTAGCCCTCTTCCCGGAGTAGCATCTTTTCTCTGGACCCCTCTCTCTATTCTGATGCCAGGGGAGAACTTTCTGCCTGTCCTCTGGTTCTTTCCTTCTGTTAGCTCTGACTCAGCCAACTAATTATGGGGACATGATTTTCTATTTGTTCCTCTGTTGCCCCATCATCAAAAAGTGCTGTTTCAGATGGGCTGACTCTTCACTGGGGCTACACAGAATAAAGTGCACAAGAGATTGGCAGTGTTCTGGAGAGTAACTGAAACTGAGGTTTCTGGAGTAGTCCATGTGGCTCCACTGGGGAGAGGTAGGCCCTGGATCCTGATGTGTTCTTCACAGATAAAATAAATAGTGCCTTTCCCCCTCAAATCAAGTCCATCCTTGACCTAGGGTAAGAGTGAAAAATGGAGATCTATGTACCATATGTCCCAATATTTAAGTTATATCTTGAGTTAACTATCAAAATACTCTCTTCTCCTAATTTGACAAATACATCTTCATAACATCCTATGGTACATCCTAACTTGGACTTCTTGGACTCCTTGGAATTAACATCAGAACATGGACAAACAAGGAGAGGTGACCCATGGTGCCTGATCCTCAGTTCCGCCCTTCTTTTCATACACTCAGTGCTGGGTGCTGTCCCACACCAGGTGTGTGTGTGTCTGTGTGTGTGTAGGGGCGGGGGGGCGGGCATTGTGTAAGGTTCCCACAGTAGAACAGACTAGAACAAGCCTGCTTAGGTTCTGAAGGTGGGCTCTGAGTAACCTGGGTAGGAAATTCCAAGGTGCTCAATTCTGGAGTATGGTCTAGAACAGCGGTTCTCAACCTGTGGGTCGAGACCCCTTTGGCGGTCGAATGACCCTTTCACAGGGGTCGCCTAAGACTATCCTGCATATCAGATATTTACATTATGATTCATAACAGTAGCAACATTACAGTTATGAAGTAGCAACGAAAATAATTTTATGGTTGGGTCACAACATGAGGAACTGTATTTAAAGGGCCAGAAGGTTGAGAACCACTGGTCTAGAAGGAGGTGTGGTATAGGCTCCAGAAGGGCACATTCCCACGACTCTGTAGGCAAGGTTTAGGGAGGCACCTCTTAAAGCTCAGGGCCTGGGGCAGGATTCTTCTGACCCAGGACTAATGATGGTACTGACCTAAAGGGTAGACAGTCCCTGTTTCATGCATGTATTTGCAGTCAAGCTGCTTCTCCCATGGGCCTCACGCTGGATGCTCTAAGCTGTTTAAACTCCCGATTTGATTTAATGATAGTTAATGAGTCTCCTGAGCAAAAGGGCGAGAGGGCAAATGAGTGCACAAGATAATAGGTGACTCTTCCTGGATAACACTGACCAGCACATAGTAGGCACTTAATAAATGCCTTATGTGTGAATAAATGAATGACCTACTACTGGAATAAATGAATGACTTACTACTGGAATTTTATAAAGGGTTTCATATATGAAAGGAGTGACCACTGGTGGAAATTTTAGACACTAATAGCAGAGGATATAAACTTTGATTTGTAAACTTTAAGAAGAACCTCTTATTAGAACCTATTTCTGCACACAAAGCATCCATGGCTGCACCCAGAGCCCGGAGAATATATTTGCTCCTGAAGCAAATATTGTTAAAACAGGATTTGTCAATCTAGTATTGCTATTGACATGGGGGCAGGACCATTCCCTGCTGTGGGGGACAGGCCTGTGCATTGGAGGGTGTTGAGCAGCATACTTGGTTTCTACCCACTAGATGCGAGTAGCATTGCACCCCAGTTGTGACAACCAAAACTGTCTCCAGACATTGCCAAGTGTCCGTGGGAGACAAAACCGCCCCAGGGTGAGAACCACTGTTCTTAAAGGATCTGAGTCTAGGTAGCTCGGCGTCACCTGCACCCAGCCACAGTGAACACCCAGCAGAAATCACAGCAGGCTTCGGTTGCACCAGGTTTATTGTCAAAGGAAAATGAGAGTCAGGGGAAGCCAAAGTAATGTTGTAGCTTGCTTTGTTTCATCAGTCTCTAAGATAGTAGAGCAAATGGCATTTTTAAGCTAAAAAATGAAAATGAAGAGTAATGAAGTTTAAATCTCTTATAGCAATTGCTCTACTAATTTCTGTTCCTTGTATTTTTAGTGCTAGGGAGTGAGCTAGAGTGAATGAGCTAAACATTCAAACATAGAAGGAGATAAACACAGAATGAGTAAGTAGATACCGAAAGCATCTCTCCTTCTTGCCCCATGGAAGGGAATTTTAGGGAATTCAGGAAAGGGATATTTGATACAAAGGCAACCCCCATTTCCATGGGTGTTCTCTGAGCCTTTTTCATACTGGTCCTCCTATTTCTGCTACTTCCTATATCAAAACAAGAAATGATGACCTATGCACATGAGAGTCTGTCATAAAACTTGGACTTCAAGAAGTTTCAGTCTGCATGGCTATCAGTGTTATTTTGGGTACAAGAACACCCCCCCCCCTCCACCCATGATGCAATTAGGCATATTTACTTGAGTTGCAAAGACAAAAATTATTTATGCATGAGAACACACAATTTTGCCTCTTCCCCACTTTTTCGAAGCAGGAAAGGATTGTTTCTTGCTAAGTGAGCTTCCAGAATCTTTTGTTGAGAATCTAGTTAGTAAAATTAAAGAAGGAGCTAATTAAAGCTATATAATAAAGAGCAAGAGTGGGTAGGGAATAGAAGAGCTACATTGACTTTGAATCCATAAAAATGCTTGAAAGAAGAAAAAGAGGGAGAGAGAAAGTTGGGGCAATAGCTGGCACACAGGTGGAGGATGCCATTGATGGCTCAGAGCTAATTCATGGGCTACACTTGGGAGTGCCTATAGTAGCTTCCGGTCAAACTAATCCTCACTCCTACTACGAAGCCATTATTTTATGTCTAATTCCTCTCTTGATTTGGTGCTTTGACATGAGGCCTAAGGAAAGATATGCCAGTCAATATGCAATCCACCATATCATTAATCAAATACTAATTCACTAAATGTCTATGGTGATGGTACCGTGTGAGATTCTGGTGACACAAACAACAGCTTACAGTCTTGTCTGTAAATAACTTCTTAATAAATCCATATGATTACCCACCGATGAGCTAAGTATGTATAGTCAAAGGAACCTGGTCTTTTCATAACGATAAAACATATTCCAAAAGTGTATATTCATTAAGATTTGTAGAATTTTCCAACTGAATGAGATGGCTGTATGTAATATGAATAACTTTGTTAGAACTCCCCCAGTGTTCCCAATTTTTGGACATCTCTAAAATAACAGGATTCGGAAAAATGTTTATTACATTTTGTACTCTCCCTGCTAAATCTGATATGGCTCCAGCAATGAACAACACATCTTTCTGACATAATGACTCACACTCAGAATCAACAACACAATTTCAGGAGCAGGACGGGCAGATGAGAAAATGCCTCCGCCTGATGCACGCCTCCATTGTGTTTCAGCCCGATGCCACGTCAAGCTCAAAGTTCGTTACTGATCCTTAAACCAGCCGTGGGAAGGAGCCTTCTATTTATTTCCCCCTCTGGGTCTGGGGACATGTTATATTCCATTAGCAGCCTCTCTGATTTTTCATCTACAGCCCTTCCCTTGCCTCGGATGTTGGCTAACATTTTCCACTGGTCAGAAACTTTGTTTATACAGCTGATCAAGTTAACGGTTCATCTCCTCTGCTCTGTAAGCACTCCAATTCTACCGTCATCGGAACTAGGATTGGCTGTTTTACTTGGCAGAGTTATTTTGGTAATACTAGATAACCAAATTGGATTGGTGATCGATCAGTACTCATTCCACTAAAGAAAGCCAACAAGGCTCCAAGTGGTTGAACTGTTATTGCTGGAGAGGCACAATGTGAATCAAAGCGTAGAGACCTCAGGGAATTTCATAAAATCTTACTCTGCAACCAGACGATTGCCCTGTAATATATGCTGTGTAGTAAGGACCCCATCCATTTCAGCCTTTCTTGGTGACAGAAGCTAGTTGTCTGGGATGCATAGATGAGAGATACCACCCTTTGTAAAAGTTGCCTTTGAAAACCTCTGAGCTCAGGGAGAAGTCCAGAAGCCTAAATACTGCTGCTTCATTGTGGTTAATAGCTACTCATTTTGCTATTTTCATTTCTGTGTAAAATGCTGATATGGAAAGAATTTGGAGGGTCATCATAATCTTTGCTTTGATGGACACAGAATATTGAGTGTTGAATCATAAATAAGTAAACTTAGTTTGTAAGTATCTTTGGTTTGACGGGAAAAGATGAATTTTTTTTTAAAAAAACGAAGACTTGGTAGGTGCCTCAAAGTTTATTACACAAGATGTAATGGAGAATGTATCAATAATCTTCAAAGTGTTTTTTTTTTCAGATAAAAATAAAATCCCAAGTATTAGAGAAAGCTTTGCCACCGATTTGTTATGTGAGCTTAAAACATCTTGTTTTACACTTTGTTTTCAGTAGAATAAAAGTCATCATTATGGTCCTACCTACATGAGAACCAAGTAGAACATGGTATGTGAAAGCACTTCCTAAAGTCTACACAGGTATTAAAAGCATGGACTGCTAACAGGGCTCCCCAAATTATAAGATGCAGTGATAGTCCAAGACAGACGTACTCTGACAGTGTTGAGCAGTTCACTGTAGGAAATGGACATGAAACAGTCTTGAACTACGTAGTGAGAAATTTAATCCTCCTTCAGTTCTCAGTCGCCCTTTCTGATTCCTAGGAGAAGCGAGTCTTCCTTTGGGGCTTGCTGTCTCCACCACCTCTTTAACCCTTTCCTTGAAGAGAGAACAGACTTCAGGCAAGGAGCCTTGAGTGGGCAGAGGTATTGAGCTTGATTTTAATAGCATGGTTTAGTTTTTCTTGCTTGTGTATTTTTGTGGTAAACTACTTACTGGCCAGTGGTAATGGTCTTCTGTTAATAGCAGTCATATAAAATTTTATTTCCATGCAACTTTATCTAAGTGGGGGAAAAAGAGCTATTTTAAAGAAAAATGTTAATAGTCAAGTGATAAGCTGATTTGACAAACACTGTGAAAGTGAAATGAACATGTTTGAAGTTTGGGAATGTCTACACTAGTAAGTGTAATGCATTGGCCAAGACCTAACGTGTTTGTCTTAGAGATAGTTAATAGTTAACTCTTTGTATTTTTTAATTAGTTACCTGTTCATTTATTTTTATTGATTGATTTGAGAGAGAGCGAGGAAGGGAGAGAGAGAGAAACATTGATTTATTGTTCCACTTATTGATGCATTCATTGGTTGATTCCTGTGTGTGCCCTGACTGGGAATCGAACCCACAACTGTGCAGTATTGGAACAAAGCTCTAACCAACTAAGCTCCCCAGCCAGGGCAAGAGTTAACTCTTTTTATGTTGATACGGTTTATACCTTACCATCCTTGAACACTCCTTTCAAGGGGACACTGGAAAAGAAAAAAAAAAGAAAGGAAGTTGGAACTTTCAGCTGCCATTTTAACTTCAGCTGATAAACCCATTTATTGAGAGAATCTAGGCACTGGAATCCACATACATTATCTAAACTTTCCAGCACTAAAAATTGGCAGTGTTGACGGTGCTGAGGAGACAGCCCCCTCCCCAAGAATCCAGTTTGTCTCATTAACCTTGAAGGGGGAGCCAGGCCCAGAGGTTGACCTGGCACGCTCGGACACACACACACATGTAGTATATCAGCCTCATTCAGAATGGGCTTCAACACTTTGATGAAATGCATCTTGCTCCATCCTCTAGAGACAACATGAACCCACACACAATTACAATTTTGAATAAGTTTTGGTTAAGCCAATCCCTTATGATCCAAGTGTTTTCTCACCATTTTTCTGTTCTCTCTCTCTCTCTCTCTCTCTCTCTCTCTCTCTATTGGGAAGAGAGTAGGAAAATCTTCAAACAGTTGTGCCAGAACAAGAAGGGCATTCTCTGGCCTGGAAAATTGGTTGTTAGGTTTTAAAAATGTTATTTCTGAAAATTTATGGATGAGCTCAATTTAGAAAAAGTGGAGAAGCACATGATGACATTCAGGCAGCTTGGGAGTCTATCTCCTCCCCCCCCCCCCCCCCCCCCCCCCCCAATAATGTTGCTGAAGAAAAAAACAAAGTAATGCTTTTCACTTGTTTATAAATAATTCTTGCTTGAAGTGAGGAAGTCTAAGAAATTGTAATAAAAACACTACTAGGGTCATCTTTATTTCTTTGAAATATGTTAAACTCCAACCCAGGAAAAATAACGCCTTATCCCAGTACCGAATGCCGCCTCTTGTGTTAGCTCTTTTTTTATTTTATTATTTTTTATTGGTGTATCTCTTTTCCTATAGTTTTCGAGCCTGTGTTTATATAATTACTGTTGCCATGTAGGTATTTGACACTTTAATAACATATTATTGCACTTTAAGGAAACACACCCTTCCGTACTATTCTTCTCGCCTGGGTGTATAGCAACTCTTTAGAGCAGATGTTCATTGCTGTTACGAAAGGTCTTTAGAATGCTGGCTTCGGATGAAGCTTGGAGGCGAGCGCCAATTATGTCATATGGTGTCAGTGCCCAGTTACAACACTAATCGGACCAGCTTTTTTATTATTTTTAATTTTTTTGGTTTTAATTATTCCCATGTATAGTTCAGGGTTCTCATTATGGAAAGCCAGAATTAGAATTGCTTTTCTTTTCTTTTTTTCTCTTCTTTTTGGCCTAAACAGGACAGGAAAGTTTTTCATAGTCTGATTTTCAGAGTATCAGGAATACAAACAAACAAATAAAACAAAACACAACCAAAATCTCTCCTATAGCCTAATCACTGCTGATGTCTGGCATGCCATAGTTTTCTAGTACACTTGTATTGCAAGAGTTAATACAATAACTAAACTAACACTACTTTTCTATTTTTCAAACTTCAGTTCAATTATATGCCTTTCCTATTTCTTAGGGTCTGGAACCACTTATATTTATATTATCGGAAAAAAAAAAGAAATAATGGCTCATTCACAGGAGGGCTGTTTAATCTTTTAACATCACTGTTCTTCCCACATTGTTGGTATCATGAATTTACTTTATGTAGAGATAGTGCAAGTAAATTTGTTGGAGATTTTATTTTTGGGTGTTTGTTTGACTAGAATAAGGGTCAGCCAACCATGGCCCCACATGCCAACAAAGCTTGCTCCATGTTTTGGTAAATAAAGCTTTATTGGAATACAGTCACACCTGTTTGATTACATATAATTTATGAGAACTGCAGGTCCATAGTGATGAGGTGGAGCAGTCACTTCAGAGACCAGATAGCCTGCCAAGCCTAAAATAATCACTAGCTGATCTTTTACAGAAAAAACTTGCTGACCCTTGGACTAGAGTAAAGGGAATTTTAGAGGTAGAAAGGGAGTTAGAATAGTATTGCATCCCTCAAATTCTGTTTAGAGCAGTGGTTCTCAACCTTCTGGCTCTTTAAATACAGTTCCTCATGTTGTGATCCAACCATAAAATTATTTTCGTTGCTACTTCATAACTGTAATGTTGCTACTGTTATGAATAATAATGTAAATATCTGATATACAGGATGGTCTTAGGCGACCCCTGTGAAAGGGTCGTTCGACCGCCAAAGGGGTTGCGATCCACAGGTTGAGAACCGCTGGTTTAGAGTGTTTATTAATTCAAAGTTTGGCTTTCTATTGATTCAAAGATACCTAATAGATGTGCTTTGGCTTTATAAAGTCTTAATATACATGGAAGGTAATAAGATATCAGATAATGATTATTACTTAACTTGACCCCCATTTTTAATAGTAATGAAGGTAATAATTGTGACAATATGCAGAGGGAGAGGACTGGTGAAGTAAAATTTGCATTCGTACAAACCAGCTACCGTCCTTTGCATCACGATGAAACCAAATGTATGGATGTCACAAAGGAAGTCAGTTTATACCGTCCTTTCCCCAAATGGCTTGATTTCCAATAAGGGTGTCAAAGGGTCTCAGAAAGATTTGGAAATTGTCTTGTTTCCTGGAGATCAGCATGAATACTGCTTATGCGCTGCAGGACTTCCCAGAAAGAATAGCAAAGTATGGTAGCTCACCACGTGACTGCCGCTGTCAGACCTGGCTGACCCCAGAGCTCAGCTCTGGGCGGAATAGGTGTGTGGCAAGGAGGATGCATTTGGTTTCGTCCACTGCTTCCCAGCCAGGACCCTCGGGCTAGGTGTCTCCACTCACCCTGTGTGATGTGATGCCTCTGGGCCAGCGAGCCTGAATCCACACACGGCAGCATCTTGAACCTTGTGGGGTGCATGATGTAGGCACAGCGTTGGAAAGAAAGGAAAGGGATTTCATCCAAGTAGCCAGCTACCTCCCCCAAGAAAAGAGAGTAATAATTCATGACCGTTTCCTTTGTGTTTATTGTTAATTAGGCCAAGCTCTGACCTAATTAAAATCTGTCTCATAACTAATGGCAGTTCATTGAGTCCTACCCACAATCCAACAGTATATGGTCGTCCACGTTTAAAGATATGTCTCAGAGAGGTTACACAGCTGGTAAGGGGCAGAGTAAGAATTAGACTCTAAAGACGCTGTTCTTTAAAATGCTACGTGCGAGATTTTTGCAGAGGATTGGGTTTCATGAGTGGGTGACATCGTTTGACCCCCTGACCTGGAGTTGTTCAATATAAAAAGCACCTCTTCAAGGAAGTTGTACTGGATGACCTCAAGCAGAAAGAATTTTTGCTGCGAGGGTCTAGGACCATTCTCCCCATCCCTTGGCTGCCCTGGGAAACTGGGGCTGCTCTTTGGCGTATGACGATCCTTTCCCACTAAGAGTCAGTGCAACCCCCTAGCACGAGAAGCAAACTGGGCGGCCTGCTTTTGACTACCCAAGAGCTCAGGTCAGAGGAGCATGCTTAGCAATTCCCAGCTTTTCAAATGATGGTACGACAGCCGCAGGGCTCCAACTCAAAGGCAAAACTTCCTCAGCCTCTGCAAACTTCTCCTTGAGGTTTTGAATTAGAAATGGTACAGGATAGACAGGAAAAACATACCTCCCCCACATGTTAGATGAACACATACATCCCACACATATCATGTGTTAGATGGACATGCACACATCACACATATCATGTGTTAGATGGACACACATACATGTTAGATGGACACACACATCATACACATCATATGTTAGGTGGATACACATACACGTGTTAGATGAACACACATCACACATATCACATGTTAGTTGGACACACATACACGTGTTAGATGGACATACACACAGGCACACACTCCCCGTGAGGTGTGTTACAGGGAGCAGAGGGCTCTCTTGGACCACCGGCCTAGGAGCACATGCTCAGGAAGAGTGGCAGTGCTCACACTCACTGTGTCCCAGCGGGGTTGTGGGCTGTGGCTCATTCCTCCAACTCCATGCTTGATTGCCACACCTCTTACCTGTGTCCTGGGTCTTGGGGAAGCTGGGTGGTCCTTTGAAAGGCCTCTACTCCCCAGGATTGTGAATTTTTTTTTCCAGAAGGAAGGGACACGGACTATCCCCCAAAAGGATCACTACCATTTTATACCACAGTGCACAGTGCCTCTTATTAGCGATGAGTAGCCCACATTTAAAGATCAGTCTGTGCCAGGCAGCACACTCAGCACCTTCCACACATCGTCTTACTAAATCATCCCAAAGACTCTCAAAGTTAAGTGCTATTGTTCTGTTCATTTTGGAAAGAATTGTGGAGGTCCAGGGCCACCCTGGCCAACACCGCAGCCGCTGGCCACATGTGGCTTTGAGCACTTGAGATACGCTGTGAGTGTAAATATATATACACATGACTTCAAAGACTTAGTACAAAGAGCAAAAAGCAAAAAAGCATGCAAAATAGCTTATAAATACATTTTTAATACCAGTTACTTATTGAAATGCTAACATATTGACTATACCAGATTAAACAAAGTATATTATTAAAATCACTTTTTTAAAACTTTTCCTAATGTGGCTATAAGAAAATCAGAAACTACGTGTGTCTCACGTGCATGGCTCGTGCTCTGTTGCTATTGGACAACTCAGATCCAGGGCGGAGCTTGGCACATTGCAGCCCTCAGGCTGAGCACTGCCCACAGCCGGATCTGTACTGCTTATAAGCTAAGAATGATGGAATGATTTTTACATTTTTAAAGGCTTGTAAAGTTAAAATAAAAACAATATGTGACAGAGACTGTAGGTGGCCTGCAGAGCCGAAAATATTGCTCCCAGCCCTTTACAGCGGAGATTTGCTGACTCCTGGTCTAGATAACGAAGTGAAGGACAGGCTTCAAACCCAGGACCCCTGACTCCACGGTCTGTGCTTTATCAGCGCAGAATGCCAGCTGTGCGCCAGATGCCAGACATCGCATGGATCTTTAGGCATGGTGCTGCATTTAATTCTGAGATTAGGTGATATTAATTGATAATTTTACTAATGATGTTACTATAATATTACACAAGATTAGGAATGTTATTATATCCGTTATACAGATGAGCAGTCTAGGCTTATAGGGATTCAATAACTTGTCTTAAATCACACAGTTAATCAGTGATGGGACTTGGACTTGAATCCACTTCTCTCTGAAAGGCACAGCTGTAGGCCCCTTGATACGCTATGTAGTCAGGGAGATTAGCACCCTTACCTACTCCCTGAATGTCTGTCTGTGGTGGTTTAGTCTGCCCTGGCGTGTGTAACCTAGGGATCAACAAACTATCGCCCGTTGGTCAAAGCTGGTCCCAGATTTTGCTTGTTTTTTGTTTGTTTGTTTGTAACACAAACCTGCCCTTTTGTTTATGCATTATCTATAGGTGGCTTCTTGCTACAACAGGAGTTGCCTAATTACAACAGAAACCAAGCATCTCACAAAGCCAAAAACATTTACTTTTCGGGGCTTTACAAAGAAAGTTTGCTGATTCCTAATCTAACTTGCTTAGGACAGGGACCATATTTGACCCACGGTACCTAGTACAGTGCGAGGTTGACAAGGGCCCAGTCACCATGGAGTGGCCGAGTGAGTGAGTGATGGGTGGGTAGGTGAGAGAGCAATTTCCTCTCTCCCTCCGAGTCTGGAGCCTGCGTTGTTAGTGCACACGCACATGCAGTTCCCACCCTGAGCTGTTGCCATCTCTCTAATTGCTGATGCTGGGATTCTCCCATAGTCTTTCCCCATTTCCTTCCATAATGGTCACTTGACCTGGAACATGTGGATTCGATTTCACTTAAAATACACAGGGAATTTAAAACGAGAAGAAAACATGTTTGGCAAAAGCTAAAATACTTCGCAAACCACCTGAGATGCTCTCTTGTTTGTACTGGAGCTGAGTGCCACTGTCCTCCATGGAGAAATGATTTTCATTAAACCCTCATTCGTTTCAGGACAATGGGACTCTTCACACTTAAAGTAAAACCAACAGGAGTGTTGGCCTCACCACAAAGGTGGTGATTCAAGAACACTTGCGGAGAGCCATGGCAAGAACTGGTGCATGAGCTGCCTTTTGCCATTTCCAAACTATGTAATAATAACTACCATTACCGAGTATTTCCTATGTTCCAGGCACTTCTCTAAGCACCTTCTACCCTTTACCTCAGTTAATTTTCCCCACAACTATATGAGATGGATCCTATTACTGCTCACATTTCAATCTGTGGAAACTGAGAATTAGGCAACTTAATCATTTTCCCCAAGGCCACACATCTAGTAGGTAGCAGAGCCAGGACTTAAACCCAGAACCAGGACTAGCTAACGCAAAGCCTGTTCCCCTTTTTACTATTCTGCACTAGGCTGCCCACTAAGTTCCACTAGCTGTGTTTCCCAGGCCTGTGAGGTCTAATGGTGCTGGGCACGTGGTAATGACTCAGAAATTACTCATTTCCCAATTTATAGATTTAAAAAATATGTATTTAAGCCTACTTAAGGCCAGGCACCATGATAGGCAATAGGCATTTAGTGGTGATCTAAGACAAATGATTATAAATAAAATTGATTAATAAAGAAAAGAAGACATAGCAGCTGTCTCGGTATCTAGAAGGTTCCAAACGGGTGGAAGTTTTGGGCTCTTCATTCCCTTTGCTTCTCCATTCCTTTTACTTGGAGGACAATTCATCTTTCTGTGTCCTTTCTCTCCCTTGCTTTGCCCCTTTCCCCCTTCTCCCCAAATCCCAGCCCCAAAACAGTGTACAGATTGTGAAAAGGATTTCTTAAACCACAGGAGTGATGTAACTCCAGGCCTGTTTTTTCTCTCTCACACACACATAATATTGGATATGAGTGAGATTTTTAAAAATTGGTTTTCAAATGTGATGAAAAGAGTGTCCTTTTCACCAGAACAAAACAACCCCTAACACTGAAGCCTCCTTCCTGATACGGTTGGTTTCCAAAGATGAGGAAATCGGCGCCTTGGGCCACAGCCTCCGACAAAGGGCGAGGGGCAGAGGGAAGCCATGGATCGAAAAGAGCTTCACTGTTCAGAGTGAGGCTGGAGGGTCCCGTTGGGCCCCGGAGGCTGCAGTTAAAGACACGGCCTGTGTTTAGATGGGCAACGGCCCAGAAGGCTCGCTTGCAATCCAGCTGATATGACAGGGTTTTTGCCATGGAAAGTGTTCGCTTTGGAGCGTTTCTCAGCTCTAGTCACTGGCCATCAATTACTTAAGAGTCAAATCTTGGCCAGTGGCCCCCGTTCCACAAAGTATGTCATTCTGTGTTCACAGAAATGGAGTTTACAGTCCTGCCGCTAAATTAAAACTGGGGCTCCCAAATTAAAAGCAGACAGGACAGATGTGCAGGGAAGAAGTGGAGACTCACATCTTTTGTGAATCAGCTAATCGTGGTGCCAGAACTTGGAATCAGCTTTTCCTGCCGAGGCCTCAACTGCACCACACCTATGTAAACGCATTAAGTGAGGTGGAATTAACGTTTTACCAGATATTTCTTCCCGCTGCCATCTGGAGAAGGATCAAGGGCTTGCTGAAGCCCCAAATCCCAAAGATTCCGCAACACAGGAAGTTGGGGTGAGCACCTGAGGGTGGCCACATCTAGCTTGTCCCCCATGTTGAGCAATTTGGAGCCACTTAGGACATGGGAGGGTGGATGAAAGCAAGTGGGCCACTCATAATGACAAAGGACCCAAGCACTACCCCAAGCTTTGGGGCCTATACTCCTCAGGGGAAAAGGGTGAAAAATAAGGCTTTCAATACTCTGCCTGCCCCGTTAATCTATTTGCGGTGGAAGCATTAGCTTTAACTTATTGAGCACTTATTATATAAAATTTGAAAACCTTCAATATGATCATGTGACTCCTGCTTAAAAGCCTTCAGTGGCTTCTGATCGCCCTAACGATAAAGACTGGCGTCCTTTTTTGGGTCTCTAAGGCCTGTAGGTCTGGTCCTTTGTCCCTGGATGCCACTTCTCATATCTCCATGCTCCAGACACATTGACTGAGTTTTCTCCACACACACATTCTCTGCCACTTCTAGGTGTTCCCTTTGTGCAGTGTTTTCCTACTATCTTCTATTTTTAACATCTTTATTGAGAAATAATTCACATACCATCGATTCACTCATTTAAAGTACATAATTCAGTGGTTTCTAATATATTTTAAAAGTGGTGCAAACATCACCACAATGTATTTTAAAACATTTTTGTCACCCCCTCCAAAGAACCACCTTATACATTAATAGTCATTTCACATGTTCTCCTAACCTCCCTCCACTTCCAGCCTTAGGCAATCACTAATCTACTTTGTGGCTCTGTTCTGTCTTCTGTCATGAACATTTCATACAAATGGAACCAATATGTGGTCTTTTGTGTCTGGATTCTCTTATAATTTTTTCAAGGTCCATCCACATTTTACTTTGTTCGTGTTTTGTTCTTATTGTAAAATAATCTTCTATTGTATGGATATACCACATTTTGTTTTTCCATGAATCAGTTGATGGACATTTGAGTTATTTCCACTTTTTGGCTATTATGTATAAGTCTATTGTGAACCTTCACATACAAGCTTTTATGTGCACATGTTTTCATCTCTTGGGTATATACATAGGAGTGGAATTGCTGGGTCATCCTGTAACTCTGTGTTTAGCAGTTTGAGGCAATCATCATCTTTTGGACTTAACATTAATCACTACTCATTCTTTAAGCCTCAACAAAAATATAATTTCCTCAGAAATTAATTCCTATTCCTCCTGAATAGAGTGCTCCACGTATATACCACTCATAACTTAGTGTCTTTTCCTTCATTGTCCTGTCCTAGTTAGTTGTTATACTTAATGTGCATAATAATTTTATATATGTCTGTCTCTTCTACTAGACATGTTAGATGGCTCTTTAGCTCATCACTATATTCCCAGAGCTTATGTGAAGGCACTGAGCTCTGGGAATATAGTGGTAGCCTTTAAGATGGCCCCCAATGGTCTTACCTCCTGGCATTCATATATTTATTTAAATATGTCATACATTTATACTCTTATGTAATACCTTCCTTGACTTAGTGACTTCTTTCTAACGTACAGAATAAGGTGGGACAGACAATATTTTATTTGAGGAACTAGTCTCTCTCTCATCACTTGCTCTGGGAGAAGATAGTGGTTGCCTCATGAGAGCACTATACAGTGACCCACTTGGCAAATAACCAAGGTCTCTTTCCAACAGCCATGTGAGTAAATCATCTTGGAAACAGGTCTACCATCCCCAATCGAGCCTTCGGATGACTATAACCCCAGTCCATATCTTAATGGTAACCTTATTAGGGGTCCTGAGGCCAAACAATCCCAGACAATTCCTTGAATTCCTGACCCACAGGAATTATGAGATGATAAATGTTTGCTTTTTTAATCTGCTAAGTTTAGAGGGTAGTTTATTACACAGCAATAACTATATAGAAAATTAGTATAGTTATACTGGCTAGAACATCTGAAGAGGTCAGTAAATGATGAATGAATGAATGAATGAGTGCTTTAGGTTTCTTAAAAATCAAGATATTAATGTGAACTCATCATCTTCCCCCACAAATCTGCTTTTTCTCATAATTTCTATCTCAGTGATGGACTTCACCAGGTCTGTGGCAGAAATCTGAGCAGCTTCCTCATTTCTTTTTTTTTTAATTTTTAAAAAAATATATTTTATTGATTTTTTACAGAGAAGAAGGGAGAGGGATAGAGAGTTAGAAACATCGATGAGAGAGATCGATCAGCTGCCTCCTGCACGCCCCCCACTGGGGATGTGCCCGCAACCAAGGTACATGCCCTTGACCGGAATCAAACCTGGGACCCTTCAGTCTGCAGGCCGATGCTCCATCCACTGAGCCAAACCGGTTCGGCAGCTTCCTCATTTCTTACCCCTTTTTACCCCTACTTCATTCATCCTCAGCTCCTCTTATCTTTTTCCTGGATTATACCCTCCTCACTGTCTTTTCTTCCTCTGCTTCCATACGAATGTTGCACTGATTCTTTAAAAATAAGCCAACTTGCTCATGGCCCTAATTAACAACCAAACCAATGAACCCTGCTTACCGGGTCCTTCCCAATCCAGCGTGCGCTTTTCTCCAGACTTCTTTATTTCATCACCCTCCACTTGAATCTTTAGCCAAATAAGCTTCCTCTCTTCCTGGAACCCACCGTGACTTTCCATGTTGTTCCCTCTACTGAAGCACTCTTCTCCCCGTTATCTCCTAAGATGGCTAACTCCTACACTCCCATTTCTACAAAAGAAAGAGAGGAAGAAAGATGAGAAAAAGCTACATTTATTGAACACCTCCTAGATTTAAGTGTTTACATCAGAATCTCATTTAATGACCATGTCAGCCCTAAATAATACAATGCTGGCCTGCATTTTACAGGTGAGGAAACTGAGGACTGAAGAAATTAGGAATAAAATCAGACCCATCTGACACCAAATCAGGAAAATAAAACAATAAAAATCATACCACCCTGCCACCTGGCACAGAATTTCTTCACCCGTCCAAGGGAAAGAACTCTTCAGCTATTCCAGGGCCAGAAGCAAGTCGAGGGATACACTACATAGACCCATACCATTTTTTGTGGTTTAATTATTAATTTATTTTTGAAAATTTTAAATTGAGATGAAATTTATGCAGGATACAATTAACCCCTGTAAAGCCTCCAACTCAGTGACATGTACTACATTCACAGTGCTGTACAACCATCACTTCTGTCAAGTTATAAAATACAGGGTGGGGCAAGAGTAGGTTGACAGTTGTGAGTATCTGAAGCATAGTTTATTCTTATATTGTTATTTATTAATTGTATTATTTTCCATGCAAACAAGTGTCAACCTACTTTTGCCCACCTTATATATATATTAATTTATTTTAGACCTTGAATGCAGAGAGTCATCTTAGTTCTGCTTCTCAGTCCATGGCCCATTAATATCATCATTAGGGCAGGGCTCTTTCTTTCACTCACTTCTGTATGATTCCCTTTTATTCCCCATCCTGGAAGCTGTGCTCCCCTCACTCCCCACCTCCGCCCCCCGGCATCATACTACCATGTCTAATGACAATCTTATTGTTTACCCACACCTTGTTTTATAAAACCCTCATGCATTTTCCAACTTTGATCTTCCATTCTTTTTCTCAACATTAAAGAGGAAGCTTTGCTTTTGTAGAAAGGGTGCTAAAATAAATAGTCAAGAATCCTTTGCTCTAAACCAGGGGTCCTCCAACAATGGCACAAGGGCCAAACGCAGCCCTTAGCCTGTTCTGTAGATACAGTCTATTGGAACACTGCCATGGTTGTCAGTTTCTGTGTTTTCTCCAATAGGGGAAGAGTTGAGTAGTTGTGACAGACACTGCCATCTTGCCCTTTACAGAAAAGGGTGGCCAAGCCCTGCTCTAAACCACAATCTGTCACCCAGAACTCTTCGTCTGACAATTAGGCAAATCTTTCCACCTCCTGGGCCTTAATGTCTAGTTCCTAAAAATGAGGCCAAGGTACTACAAACTATCATTTTTTAGTTCTCTTTTTAATGTTCTTTTTCACTTTCTCTCTGCCTTACATACAGTAGCATATGTTTTTTCAAACAACACATGGATGGGAAAACCCAGTATGAGAAACACAAAAGTGAAAGATCGCTGGTAGAAATCCCATTCTGCCTGCCTGGCCTCCCCTCACCTATCTCTCCATTAGCCTTCACGATACCGTATTGATATGTCAAGGCTCTCGGGTCCTCGGTGAGAAAAGCAACCTGCCTCCTAGATACTCTCCAGGCCAGTCCCTTCTGTGGCATCCTGCTGTTGTGTGGTCATGTGCACAGTGATAGATTTTGGAATTAGTGACTGTGTAGCTTGGGCCACAATCCTCTCTGCCCCTCATTGTCCTCATCTGCATGAGAAAATGGGGATAAACCATCTTGACATCACAGGCTAGCTGTGAGGATTTAAGATAATATTTCTAAAATACCTGCCGCAGATATCAGCATTAGTGACTGGGAGCTACAAAGCATAAACCATGGCTTTCATGCGAGGGGATCCACACAAAGCCTTCTTCATGTGTGTTAGTCCAGGATCCTCACTCAGAGTATAAGTTCCTTGAGTTCAGTGATCGTTTGAGTTTTTGCTTTTTGGAAATCATGACTGAGATTGGAAAGATCAGCCTTTTTATTTTGATGGAAATCTGTTACTTATGTACTGTGACTTGGGGACACTCCTCAATATCTGGTATCTCTGCTTCAAAAGGGGCCCCGGGTGGCTGGATGAGAACGTGGCCTCCACTTTGGTGGTTAGCAGACTTGGGGCTGAGATACTGCACCGTCATCCACAGAATGTCCCAGGCAGAAATAACAGGTGAAACCATTGTTTTCTGCAAAGGTTTCGTTTTAGTTTTAAATTTATAAAGTTTACATCCTTGAAGGAAAGAGGCATAAGCAAGGCTTGGGAAAGGCCTGCAATGTATGTGACCACTTCCAAGAATAGTGGAAAGGGAGTCATCCTGAGTTGAGTCTGCCCTCTTCTTACAGAGGCATCATGGCTT
Organism: Myotis brandtii; assembly: GCF_000412655.1. Taxonomy (NCBI): domain Eukaryota; kingdom Metazoa; phylum Chordata; class Mammalia; order Chiroptera; family Vespertilionidae; genus Myotis; species Myotis brandtii. The sequence continues at coordinate 7,262,694 of NW_005362269.1, forward strand.
GAGGCAGAACCCTAACCTCTCTGAGCTTCAGTTTGCTCATCTGAACAAGGCTGAGAATTCTGACTGACGTCCCAGGGTCATGGTGAGCATCAGTGATCAATGCCTGGTCCACTGCCTGGCTCACAATGGGTACTCAAAGCTTCCTGGATGAATCAATATAGTGTCACAATTGATACAGGAAGAGAGCACTCTGAGCATCTAAAGTTATCATGTCACATTGAAGCTATTACTTTCTGAATGTCATAGCAAGAAGCATCTTATATTGTAAACTGGGCATCCACTGAGGGTCCTGGCCTGCATGAGGGCACCGGAGAGAGGGAAAAGAGATGCAAGAAGGTAGGGACACATTGATAAAGGTGAGAGACAAGCATGGCTACTAAGGGAACCAGGAACCTACCACGGATCATGGCCGGAAGCAGCCAGTGGTTTGATTGAGTCAGAATTGCATTGGATCAAGTCAGACAGGCACTGAATCAAAGTAATAACCATCACCAGACTCACAACCAGCACTCACCATGTGCTGGGAACTGTGCTGAGCCTTCCATCACATCCTCATTTAATCTTTTTACAACAACAATGGGATGTAGGCACTGAGCCCAATTTACAGCAGCACCGCTTCCTGTGTGTGGGATAGTAGTGCCGGCATGGGCTCTGGCTGAAGGACCATATGTGGGAAGGCTGAGACAGGTCATTCCGAGGGAGGTAGGAGCTGTAGTGCTTCCTTCCCCTGCTTCTTTGCTGCCACAGTGAACTTCAAAGCCACAGGTGGACAGAGCAATGCCAGACCCCAAATCCCTAAGCTTGCTGACAGAGAAGAAACCCCTCCACCTGTGCGAGAAATAGACTTTCATAAGCCCTGGCTGGTTTGGCTCAGTGGATAGAGTGTCGGCCTGTGGACTGAAGGGTCCTGGGTTTGATTCCTGTCAAGAGCACATGCCCGGGGTGTGGGCTTGATCTCCAGTGTGGGACATGCAGGAGGCAGCTGATCAGTGATTATCTCTCATCATTGATGTTTCTACCTCTTACTCCCTCTCTCTTCCTCTCTGACATCAATAAAAATATATTACAAAAAAGAAAAAGAAAAGAAATAGACTTTCATTGTGTGAATCCACTGAGGTCTCAGGGTTTATTATTCACTGAATCAGAGCCTGATCCATCCTGAGCAATACAACAACCAGCATTTACCGGTAGTAATGCCTGCTACCACCCTTAGGACTTTATCCATATTTTAATATCATCCCATCCTCACTTTCTTTATAAAATATGAAATCTGTAAATTATCCAGGAATCTACACATAGTTAGGATGTATCAGGCTGTGAATTTGAACCCAGAGCTGCCTTCTAAACCACTACACTTAACTGCTGCTTCCAGGGAGAATAGATAGTTGAGAAGTTAAGGGACTTGCCCAAGATCACAAACACAGCAGAACCACGATTCAAACCCAGGTCTGTTTGGCTTCATATTCCGGGAAAGTGCCCACAGTTCTCTGCCCTCTGCTTTGCAGCTTTGGCCCAGGCTGACCCACATGACCATGGAGTGTCTTTCCCGGGTTTCCACCCACTGCCCAGCATGGGGAATGTGAAAACACTCTGTAAAGTGTGAACCATGCAGACAGGACAGGTGGTGTTGGCAGCCACTGTCTGATGTGGAGGCAGGCAGGGCCGGCAGGGCCTGCCTTGTACTCACGCCCCTGTGCACCAGGAGGCCGCAGATGCTCTGGCCCGACAACCACAGGGCCTTTCCTCGGGCAGCCCTTCCCACACCACGAAGCTCCTGTGTGCAGGGCCTGCCTAGGGCCTGCGGAGCCCAGACACAGCCGTGGGCGGCCCCTGGAGAGACCAGGAGGCCTGCTATCGACAGGCATATTGACTTTCAAAACCACAGTGTGGGAGCCTCGGGGCACTCTGACTCACATTCCCTTTTTCAGTCTATAATGCGGAGAAGTTCAGACAGACAGTGAGAAAGGTAGGCACAGCCCTGCTCGGCTGCGTAATCAGGAGTGGACCGTGGCTCAAAGGGAAGGAGATGAAAGGGATACTAACAGCAACTCACATTCGGGGGCACGTGTGCCAGGCCGTGTTTAAGCTGCTCTGTGGCTGTAGCATCATGGAATTCTCACAGCCGTGCTGAGAGATGGTGTGATCTGGGTTTACAGGGCAGAACGTGGAGATTCAGAGAGGTCAGGTGACCCACCCAAAGTCGTGCATCCAGGAGTGAGAAATTGTGCTGGATTCCTCTGGAACCAGGAATCTTCATGTGCTCCAGTCTTTCAATGTGGATTTGCTTTGTAAATGCTTTTTCACGTGGGTTCACTTGACAGTTTTGCTGTAATGAAGAGTCCGCTGGAGTTCTTACCTTGCAAAGAGCATATGGAAAGGTTAATTCATTTCATTCTCACAAAAGCTTTGTGAGGTAGGGAGCGTGTATCTGATTTCCTATTCAAGGACACAGGGACACACCCAAGGTCACACAGTGAGCAGCAGAGGCAGGACCCAAAACTAGGTGTTCTGAAACTTGATTGGATGTCTTCCTGTGACTCCCCCAGGTTCCTTCTTGGAAACCCAAATTGTGAAGTGGCCAAGAGCATAACCTTAGACACAGGGCCATCTTGGGTCTGAGTCCTCCCTCCCAGCTCAAGAGCTATGTGGACCTGTGCCATACAGAGGTTTCCTTAGCCATAGAGTAAGAAGAGTTCCCGTCATACCCACCTCGTGTCATCATGAGGATTCAGTGGAGGTTCATGTAAAGTCAGTTTTTCCCATTCTATAAATCCCTTCATCTGCCTCTTCCTGTCTGCAAAAGATCGTCTGATAGAACCCGAGACTCCTACCGGCTCATGTGTGTTTCATCCTCTGAGATGCCCAGGAGCCTAACGGTGCCCATGGCGAGCTTTGTGGATCCCGTGGAAAATAATGCCATTGGCCCCCTCTCCTCTGGCGTCTGGCCCCTCAGGAGGAAAGGTTGGGTTCGGGCTGCATTAGGGATCCTGCCTGCCCATGGATGGCTCCACGGTCTAGGTCTCCAGGAGCTGGGAAGCCGCTGTCACTCTCAGCAGCCTCGGCCGCTTTCCTGATAACAGTGTTATTCTCTTTGGTCTTCTGGGAGTCCCACCAGCATCATTAATCAAAGCACCGCCTTGCTTCCTCGTACTGAAGTATCCTCACCGCCTCATCAATCATAAAAGCAGCAAAGGGTATGCTTTGGATTTCTAAGGAAAGCTCCAGACAGCACCGGAGGAAAACAAAAGTGTGGGGGCGGAGGGAGCTTAATTATCAGCTGGTCCTCGGCCCATCACTCACGCTGGAAATGTCTTTACAGCTTTATTTGGGTTGTGTCTCTTTTTAAATCCCAGTAAACAGCCGTTAAGCTAAAAACCCTCATTGCTCGGCACAGGGAGCCCCACTGGTTTTCAAGCTATTATTTTAATAAGGCCTATTTTACAATTAAGGCACCATGGGCTTTAAATTACATATAAAATAAAAGGTGGAAATTGAAGCATTAAGTGTGCGACTGCCACTAGAGAAACAGCAGCCGCTCTTTGCGGTAAAATGCTGCCTGGTGGAAAACGAACAGAATGGAAGGCTGGGGTTGTGTGCACCATGATACACACACACACACACACACACACACACACACACACACACACACGAGGGAGGCCTGTCCACTCTCCTTCAGTGAGGATTTGGGGTCATGCCTAAATAGAGTTAAATAATAACAGTATCAGCAAAAACAATACTGTGCATATTATTAATAATAACAGGGCTCTTACTATACGCCAGGCACCACTCCTGCACCGTGTCATCCTCTCAACAAGTGTGGGAGGGAAGGGCCATTCTTATCCACAGGAGGAGGAAGGAAATGGAAGCTTGGAGTGGAGGTCACCTCCCCGAAGATGCAGTGCTGGCCATGGACAGAGCCAGGAGCTAAACCCAGGGACCTCACTCCGGACCCTGTGGTTGTTGTCACTCTGCGTCAATCCCAGATCCTTTATTTTGGTAAAAAATATGTTTGAGCATCGATGCTGGGTACCAGGCAGTCAGTCCATTGGCAAATGAAAATAACTATGGTCCTTGACCTTGTGGCATTTATACTCCAACAGGAGGATAAAAGGGAACCAATTGCATGAATCTGTGACCATGGAGAGTGTTAGGAAGGAAGCAGCAGGGTACAGGAAAGGGGGAAGTGGCTTCTACATAAGTAGTCAGGGAAGACCTCTCTGAGGAGGTGCTGTTGAAGCTAATGGAAAGCACTGGGGAGGGAAGAGGACCCCACTGTGAGGTGACACAGGGCCTGTGGCACAGCCCGGCAGCCCAGTAGCATTCGGTGACGCCAGGGAACTGAGGGAGACAGTGAGGTTGGAGGCTGTGAGAGAGGGTGGAGGTGAGGCTAAGGAGCCATGCAGGGGTCAGCCCAGTCGTGACTGTACTAAGGAGATGGTTTCATTCTAAGTCTTGGGAGAGGATGACACAGGGCCTGTGGCACAGCCCCGGTAGCATTCGGTGACCCCAGGGAACTGAGGAAGACGGCGAGGTTGGAGGCTGTGAGAGAGGGTGGAGGTGAGGCTAAGGAGCCATGCAGGGGTCAGCCCAGTCGTGACTGTACTAAGGAGATGGTTTCATTCTAAGTCTTGGGAGAGGTCAGGCACCGGAGACTCCTGCTCCAATTCCAAACACATCACCTGGCTGCTAGTGATGATGGGGTGGAAGTGAGCATGTGTGACAGTGAGAAGACGAGCCGGGAGGTTGTTGGAATAGCCAAGGAGGGCCTGAAGAGTTGGCAAGGAGCTGGAGACTGGATGTATTCCAGTGATCTTTGGGAGGTAGAAAGAGTGGGGTAGGGCCAACCACCCAAGTCCCACAGTTCACTTCAGACTCTGTTGTGCTGTTACCTGGTCCTCGTCCTCTCTGAGGAGGCTCGGCTCCCTCCCTGGAGCAAAGCTTCAGGTTCCCAACTGCCCTCCCCTCCCTTCCTGCAATCACCATGGATTTATTCAAGGGCTTTGCTGGTCTTGCCAGCCACCAACTCCTGCCTCCTGTTAAAAAGCAAACATATGTTTTGAAGCTACCACCCCCTCCGACCAATGCTCTCCCCGTGGCTGGCAGGTGAGTCCAGAGGGTTTGAAAGGTTTGGAGGCATCTTCCACCCATAAGTAAGCCACGTGTGAGTCAGACCCTCCTGCCTGTGGGGAAGGCTGTCAGCAGAGGGTGATGCCACAAATGTCCGTTTGTCCTTACAAAGCATCACAGTCCCACGGGCAGGAGGCTTTTACAAAATAGCACCGAAGGATGGACAGGGGCCTCATCTTCCCTGGTGCAAGGACACCCTGCTGCCAGTTCCTTATCTCCCTCCATAGGTGACCTCCTCCCAGAAGAGCAGAGGGCGTGGCCAGCTGTGTCATTGACTTGGAAGCGTGTCCCCTTTTGCCCACAGAATCCAGCTCCTGGGTGGTACTGAGTCAAATTCACAAACATCTGACAGCTGTTCCGTGGCTTATGGAAAATGACTTGCAGCTTCATGGTTTGATTCCCAGTTTGGCCTTTCACAGCTGGGGACCGGGCGAAGGGTCTGAGGGAGGGAGTGGTCCTTTGAGCTCTTTGTGCATCTCGGTGCTCACAGGAAAGCTGCAGGGCCAGTGTTGGCAGAGCAGAGCTTATACCCTTCCTTCCAAAGAGGCGCTCTCTCTGTGGGTGTCTCTTTCCTGGTGCCCATGGAAGGACATTGGGAATATTCTTTTTTTTTAAATCTGTTTTTATTGATTTTTAGAGAGAGGGGAAGGGAGGGGGATAGAGAGATAGAAATATCAATGAAAGAGGAAAATCATTGATCAGCCTCTTGCACAGCCCGCACTAGGGATCAAGCCCACAACCTGGGCATGACTGGGAATTGAACCAGTGACCTCTTGGTTCCTGCGTGGATGCTCAACTGCTAAGCCACACCAGC
>NW_005362269.1:7270735-7315024 GCF_000412655.1 Myotis brandtii
TGTGCATCTCGGTGCTCACAGGAAAGCTGCAGGGCCAGTGTTGGCAGAGCAGAGCTTATACCCTTCCTTCCAAAGAGGCGCTCTCTCTGTGGGTGTCTCTTTCCTGGTGCCCATGGAAGGACATTGGGAATATTCTTTTTTTTTAAATCTGTTTTTATTGATTTTTAGAGAGAGGGGAAGGGAGGGGGATAGAGAGATAGAAATATCAATGAAAGAGGAAAATCATTGATCAGCCTCTTGCACAGCCCGCACTAGGGATCAAGCCCACAACCTGGGCATGACTGGGAATTGAACCAGTGACCTCTTGGTTCCTGCGTGGATGCTCAACTGCTAAGCCACACCAGCCGGGCTTGGAACAAATCACCTTGAGAGATCCTCTGTGGTCTTAATTAGTGCCATTCATAAAGTATTTCCAATATTTCTTTGGCTAAGTCCATGATAGGATTACATCTTCGTTGGCTCCTTTAAGTTGGTTGTGATCGTAATACTTGCATTGGCAAGATGCTCAAGGAAATGTGAATGAAGGTGTCATGAGCCTCCTTTGGACAAAAGCCTTTAAGAGCCAATGTTTGCCTTTCTTAACCCCTCCCATATAGCAACTAGCAAAGCTCCAGATGGTACCTCCTTCTTCAGCTGAATCCCTGACTGGAGACAACATGGGGTGGAGCAGAGTCTTCAGCTGATCTGTTGTCCACATTAAGCATGAACAAGAAATCAACCTTTGTTAAGATTATAAGCCACTGAAATTTGGGGTTTACTTATTGCTATAGCATAACTGAGCCTGTCTTGATACATTCTCCAACTTGGAATTTATATGTCACAGTGCAGGATAGTAATAAGACTAGTGGATAAGGACCAGTTGCTCAGCTAAGCATCCCCTTCTCTAAACCAGCTTCTGTTCATCTGAAATATTTAGGAAAAGAATCAATAGAGGAATGAAAGCTCTACCTCCCACTGCTCCTCATCATGAACCTTGTGCTCCCGCCAAACAAAGCAATGCACTGTTATCTATCACCACCCCCAGGCTTTCTCATTTCAGGCCTTTGTTCTGCTTCCTCTCTCCTTAGAAAACCTTCCTATCACCTTGTATCCAAGTCCACCCATCTCCCAAGGACGAGCTACAATGCTGACTTCTCCAAATGTATCTTCCTATTAGTTGGGCACGAAGTAGTCTCCCTTTTCCAAACTCCGCAGAGTTCTTCACCATTTTCTCTCTTATTATACTTTCCATTGTCTACTGTACATGTTTACGGAACAATTATATGAAAGAGTAGAGAGGGAAAAGGGAGGAAAGAAGGAGAAAGAGAAGGAAGCAAATTCAGGGAATTACATGTGCAATGTGGAAATAATATTTGCAAATTCTGAGCTTCCTTCTAAAAACTAGCCACCTTTTATGCTATCCTCACTTATCCTGTGTCTCAGAATGGCCTTCTTTTAACTATGCCTTCTGATTAGTTATGTGGGTTAATTGCTCAGGTAAGATGCATTCTTGCTAACAGGTGAAGGAATCTCTGATCCTGTTCTATGTAATGCACATTTCTGTTGGCCTCTCCTCCATCCCTTCATGGCTCATGATACACATTGGTGGTCTCCAGGATACACTATTTGAAAAATTGTAACTTGAACTTCTTTAATGGGCCTTTGGAAAGCCACAATTCAGTGTTCACTACCCAGAACAAAATGAAAATTCCAGGTCTCTTGTTCGAAAGTTTTGAGAATTTCAAAATGACAACAGCAGAGCATTAAACCAACAGTGAGGCCCTTCCAAGTATGGGCTCCATGTGACCCCACAGTAAGCCCTTGTGTGTGATGCAGGAATTGAGTTCTCAATGCCTTCAAATCCTACAGTCAGTTGGCAGTCAGTTTTAGTTACATAGAGATCCTCTCCAAACTGGCAGCAACTTCGTCTCCCTCCTCTGTCTACTAGGCATGTCCCCACCTTCCCATGAAGACCCTGACTTCCAGGAGTCAGACAACCTTCAGGAATGTTGCCTGCTGGTTTTGTTCTCTGCTGAGAAAATGGGATGCATTCCAGCATCAAAACAGCAGCTTCCCTCAGCTTCTTCCAGCCTCCTTCCGAGGCTGAGTCTGTGTCCTCCCAGAATTCATAGTTCAAAACCTAATCCCCAGTGTGATGATATCAGGAGGTGATGAGGTCACGGCAGTGGAGCCCTCATAAGTGGGATTAATGTTTTTATAAAAGAGACCCCACCAGCCGTGGGATCTGCCAGCACCTTGATCTTGGACTTCCCAGCCTCCAGAACTGTAGGAAATAAATGTTTATAGCTCATAAGCCACTCACTCTCTGGTTTTGTTATAGCAGCCCAAATAGACTAAGACTGACGCCAAGGAAGAGTTGTGATTTGTCCTCATTTTCCTTTAACAGTTTGCCTGTGTTCATCTGCTGGAGCTCTTGCCTATTTCTTCACAGAGTTGAAAGTTTGCCCACATCCCCTAAGAACTGTGGTCCTGATGGCCTGGGAGTATGTTTTATTTTATCTTTAAAAAAAAAGTCCCCCTACTTAAATCAAAGGGAGATTGAGAATACTTCTGGCTTATGTTGTCTAACTCCTCTACAGTTCAATTTCACATCAAGGTAACAAAGGAACTGTGGAGTGTTCTCCAGTAGGGCAGGCCAGCAGGGGTTCCCAGCAGGGCTCTGTGATGCTCTGTGATCCACTCATAGCTTTGGAGAGCACACCACACAGGGGAGGTCTAGTCTGCTTCTGTTCAAAATTCCAGAAAGCACCAAAAGGTTGTTGCAAGCCTGGAAGTCATATTGCTATTGTCCTTGCCCCGCCTTTAACAAACTGAGTCAGCGAGTTTGGAAAGTGAGTGCACAGGGCAGATGAGGTCAGGGTGGTGGCTTCCATCCTGTGGGGCCAGGATCCTCTAGTTGGCAGCACGGCTCATTGCAGTTCTTACCTGCATGGATTAGACCAGCATTCATTCTGATGGACTGGAATCTATGTTGTATCAGTTGTTGGATTTTGTTTATTATCATCCCTGGAAAAAACCACATGCCCATTTTCAATCTGGTGTCTCAGAAATGTGCAACTGAGGACTATTGGAATAATGGTGTGATGGAGCGAGTTCTTCCCAACCCTACCTTCAGTGATGGAACATTGGTATCTTAGAATCAGCCATAGTGGGAGCATTTACACCACAGAAATCAGCAAACACCGCAAATCATAGAACCAACTTATTAATTCATCACATATCTTACATGAGAGATGTGTGACTCATTTGTTTAGCTATTCATCCATGATACAGTCAAAAACACTTATTGCTACATATTTTATTTTCCACACTATGCCATTTCCAAGAATGAAAGGGGATCTCTTGAGAATTACATCAGGACAACCCAGGGTGAACAGAGACTGTCTTGGGCAAATAAGAATGTGTTGGCACCATCATGCATTGCCTCCAGGCACTGTGTTCAGTATTGGGAACACAACAGTCAGATGAGAGACACTCCATCCTTCTGACGTTACAACCTAGTGGGCTAAAGGAATATATCAATAGATAGCATTGCTTACTGCCTCATCTCCTATGAATAAGATCAAGAGGCTTAAATCAAATGCTATAAGAATAGCTATGTAAAAACTGGCTTTATAATAGCCATCTAACTTTAAGAAATTTTGTGTTATGACTACACAATTTGACGGCCTTACAAAATAAACCATACAAACACAACTATGTTCGATGCAGTCACCTTGAGAGGCTGTATGCTTATCCCAGTGAGACTGTTATTTTGGGAACACTGAGGTTCTGAGGGTATTTAGAATAGCTTTGATGGTAGTCAGTCTGCATCTGTGTGGTACTGACTTACCTTTTGAAATGGACCGAAAGTTATTTGGCATGAAGTGTGATTGATGAAGAAAGAAAGTGACCAAGCTGGGAAAACACTTTGTTTTAGAACAGGGTGGAATCATAGGTCATGAGATTAAGTTTCCCGTGCGTCTAGCTCAAGTGGCTTTGCCAACAGACACTCCCAAGAAACTTTGCCGAGTGAAGTTTCACTCAACTCATTGGCATAAACCATCTTAATTATTTAGATTAGTCCAAGAGCTGTTGACCACATCTGATGTAGTTCAGGTATGGGAGAGACGCAAGGCTACAGTGGAAAGAAGAAATTCAGGTCATCTGATGTTTATGTCACAGATTCACAGAAACCTTACTGATAAAAATATTTTTCAATCTAGTACAAACATTGAAATAGCTAGTCAAAAATCAAAATTCCTTAATATGGTTAATCTTAAAATGTTGCTATGGAGAAAAGCCACTGCTTGCTTCCTGATCTTAGAAGGTGCTGCTCCTCACACAAATTCCACATCCATCCAATGGACACAGAGTGATGGGGCAGCTACCATGAGCCAGGGCCTGGCCCTGGGCATGTGGCAGCCAGGGGCAGTCATCCTACTCCTGTCTCCGTGAAAGTTATGGTCTAGCAGGGAGACAGAGGCTTTGCTCAAACAACTCACAGATGAAAGATGGTTTCCAACTGCTGTCCAAGATGCCACAGAGGCAAGTACAGGGCTCTGTGAGAAAGGACAACCCTGCTGAGGAAGAAAGGTTCAAGCCAGCACATGATGGATGAATGGGAACTAACTGGTCAGAGGGAGAGAACAAACAAGCAAACAAATTGTGGGAAGAAGGCAACGTGCAGAAACCCAGAGGCTTAAGTGAGGATCAGGGAATTATTCTAATTTGGGGCTCACATCACCAGAGTCCTCTTTTGGTAAGTGGGGAAAGGGGAAAGGTCAAGTGTAGAGACCAGATGTCCTGACTCATATCTCCTTTGGGATGTTCCCCGGCACCTTGCTGTCACTGCCTGAATTCCAGGTGTGTCTGGAGCATGCAGAGAACCTAAGAACCAGGGTGGTAACCAGGTGTTTCCATGGAGGTTAGAATTTGGGGCTTGTACACATACATACACACATAGAAGCACGTACACATATACATATATACACATATATGAATAAACACATACCTCTATTTATATATTCATATGCATATGTATGCACACACATGCACTTACTTGTATACTTGTTTGTTTATAAGTGTGGCTCTTTATCTACCCTATATTAAGCAGCAGGTAGAAGAGCAGAAAGAGGACTGACTTCCACCCCTGTCCATATTGGCACAAATCACTACGTCATTCCATGCCTCTGTGTTCTTACGTGTAAAATAGGACAAATGACCAATCTTGTGGTCCAGATAATGCATTGGTTTTAGGGAGGTTTTAAGCAGATGGTTAATATAAAAGTGTTACATATACACAATACATTACCATATTGTTTTGAAGCACCCAGAAAAATTAAGCAATGGCTTGGAGAGGTCTCTCATGCAGTGACACTAGGCCTTAGCCCTTGAATCTGGAAATTCTTCACCTCCATGTGGCCACTTGATGCAGGATTCTGAGATCCAGCCCCATGAGAACTGCCCCACCAGGCCAAGCTCAGACTTCCAACCCCTGCCCATATCGGCAACATTGTAGGGCTCAGGGTCATGAGCTTTGGAACCAGAAAAATCCAGATGGCAATCTCAGCTCCATAATCACTAGATCTGTTACTCTTAGAAAAGCTACTTAATCTCCCCGAGCCCCAGTTCTCTCATTTGTAAAATTTGGATACTAATATTTCCCTCCTAGACTTGTGAGGAGGAGAGGCTATTTTGGGAACCCCCTGGGCTCCTGTCTGTTACGCAGGAGGCCCCAGGAGGCTGCACTTGGCAGGGCAGCGCTCTGCTCCCAGCATCAGCCCCAGACACTGCCAAACACCCAGAAGTCTTGTGCATCTGTGGCACCATCACCCATCTGCCATTCTGTAAACTTTAAAGATCTGTTGGGGGTACTATTTAGACATTCAGTCTGGCTCATGTCTTGGGGGCTAGTTCCATTGTTTGTTCATTCAACAAATGCTTATTGAGCACCTGTTATGTGTCAGACACCATTCTAGGCACATGTCACAGGTTCTATGCACCATGAGCAATATAAACAAAAAGCACCCTCTAATGAGGAAAGACATAAAATATACAACATATTTATAAATTCTGTCCTCTATTTGAAAGTGATATGTGCCATGGGGGATAAAAGATCAGTGTAGTTGTTTAATAGGTGTAAGTTTCTCATTATGCAAGATGAATTTGTTCTAAAGGTCTACTTACTACATAGTTAGCCATACAGCATCATGCACTTCACACTTGTCAAGAGGGTGGATCTCATGCTAAGTGTTCTTACCACACAAACCAAACACACAAAACCGAAGGGACACAAGGAGGTAATGGTGTCATGGGTGTTTGCACAACCCCAAAGTCATCAAACTGTGCACATTAAATATGTACAGTCCTTTTTGTATCTCAATTATATATGTAAATAATTTACTTATATTAAATTTATATGAAGTAAATACATCAGTTACATATAAAATTGTAGGTCTGTGCTTTTTTTTAGGAGTAGTTTAAAGTTACCAGGAATGCCAAGGGTGGGGTGGCAGGTGTACTACCTTTGTTTAGAGCAGACAGAGTAAGCTTACTTGGAAAGAAACCATCTCCGCAAAGACTTACAGGAGAGAAAAGAGTGAGCCATGTGGGTACCTGGGGAGGGAGGAGAACAGAGAACATTCCAGGCAGAGGGAGCAGAGCATGGCTGACATACTCATAGGAAGAATAAGAAGGAAGCCAGTGTGGTAGGAGCAGAATGAGGAGAGGAGGTTCACGAGTTAATGGAAGGCCCGATCATTGAGAGCTTTGTCGGCATTGCTTAGACTCAGGATTTCACCCTGAATTTATTCATTTGAGAAGTATGCACTGTACCAGGTTTCTGTTTCATGGATAGCCATGTGTTAGGAGCCACGGTGGCCAGGAAAAAGTCAGGAGCAAATAGAAATGATCTGTTTGCCCCTTTGCTATTAAAACTAGTGGACAATCTAGGACATCTATGAATACACCTTTTTCCTTATGTTTGTTCAATACATACAACCTTTTGATGGCTGTCAGGACACAGTGGTGAGAAAAAACAGAGAGTCCCCATCTACATGGCGCTTTCAGACTCACACAGTGTCTCCTCATCTTGACACTGTACCACTTGGGACATGTCATCGTTTGTTGTGGGAAGCTTTCCTGTGCGTTGCAGGGTATTAGCAGCTTCCCTGCCCCTCCAACTACTGGATGATAGTAACATCTCTTCCACTTGTGACAACCAAAACTGCCTCCCCACATCGTAGATGTCCCAGGGCAGGGACAGGTAAAATCATTCCCAGAGACTCACCTGTCCAACAGGAAAGATGCAGTGGACTTTTGTTCCTATTTTTGGTTGGTAGCAGCTAAACCATTTTTTCCGCTATTTCAAATCCCCCACATTATGAGATTTGGAGGCAAGCTGAGTCTATCTCCTTCTACAGAATCTGAAAATGCCAGAAACTTTTGTCCAGAGTCCCCTGACAGTGAGGGCATGCACCTAGGTTTGGCCAATTATATATCCACCACCTACCCCCCCTCCCCACCCCCAGTTTTATATTCCAAGATAGAGCTATAAAGAAGCAGGGCCTGTGGGAAGTTCTTTGGTAGTGATGGTGGGCAGAGCAAGATGTAGTTCCCAGGAAAGTAGAGAAAGGATAGTCCCTAAGACAGCCTGATCCAGAGATACAAGTTCTGGCTCAGAGTTCTCAGTCCCAGAGGAGGCACTAGCTGCTCACACCTTCCTGTGTCAGGTTGGGGTCATCTTCCAGACTGGTAGTTTCTGAGTTTGGTTCCACTGGCATAATACCCTATATTCTTTTGATAAATTCTTTTTCTGCACCAGTTTCTGTTGCTTACAACCCAAACTTGCTTGAGACAGAAGATAAGACATTGAAAAAATAATAGCTGATTTCTGAAGACAGAGATCAAAGGGGTTGGTGCCCATACCTGGGGCAGGATGGGTTCTTATTGAGTATTGCCATTTGAATGTTCTTGTGCATTTTGATATTTTAGCATCCTGCCCTCATGGGCTTTGGATTTTTCAAAAAGTCTTAAGTGTTCAGATGCACTGCCTCAAGCTTTTCCTGAAGAGAGACGGACACCTGGGCGACAGGTGGCATTGTGCCATAGGTAGGGACTTGGGCTGCAGGCAGAAACCTCAGAGAGCTCGCCACAGAATCACACCCATCAAAACCCCCAAACTTTCCACGAACTACAGAATGGTGTCAACAATTTTTACTAGATTATGCTGGTGGTTTGGCTTGGACCAGTCGGGTAACCTTCTTGGTATCTCTGCTTGTTGATTACTATGTTTGAATCTGGCCCTTCAGCCAGGTTCTGTGAGAGAATTACATCCTGGTGTCTTAACGGATCCTTTGTATGTAATAAGAGAGAGAAGAGCTTTATCAGAAAATGAAAATGAGAATAAATAAACATTAAAAGCTAATTCTGAGCACATTCCTGTGTCAGGGACTAAGTGCCGCACAGATGCAACTTTTCCTTTAACCTTCACCTTGGTGGTATGAAACAGGCCCTATTATTATCCCCATTTTATAAATGGGAAAACTGAGTGAGTGAGTGGTCCACTAACTTGTCCAAGGTCACACTGTCAGTGAAGGGCAGAGCTGGGAGATTAATAATTGACTGGTTAGTTGATTGAATTAGGAGCACCCCACCCCTTTCAGCATGATGATTAAATCTTCTGGTCTTAAAGCCTTGGGTTCAAATGCTAGTCTTTCTCCTTAACAGCTATGATAACTTACTTTTTAACTTTAGTTTCTCATTGTTAAAAATAAAAGTAAATAATAGTGTCTAACCTCATGGGGGTGTGAGATTAAATGAGTTAGTACATGTAAAAACTTGGCACTGAGTGAGGAGCCAATACGTGTTAGCTAATACTATTAATATTGTTATTTCTCTGTGTGCAACTCAGGCAGACTGACTTCAGAGCTTACATTCTAGCTACCACGCAGTATTGTTCTTCATTCTCTGTCCTCAGTTCCTGATTGTCCTCAGTCCTCAATGATTGACACATAGCAGTCAATAAAGACTTGATGAATGAATGAATAAACAAATACATGAAGAATTGAATGTAGCAGTCAATAAAGACATGATGAATGAATGAATGAATAAACAAATACATGAAGAATTGAATGAGTTAGTGAAAGCTGCAGAGAACTGGGTCTGATCTACTGTGTGGAGTTTGGAAAGGGAAACACAAACTTGTATTTTTTAGGAAAAAGAAGAATAATCCCCATGTGTTTGCTATCATTAATGGATTAAGACATATGCCTTCCTTCAAAGGAAAGTGACCGGCTTGTCCACGCGAAAGCCTCGAAAGCAAACCGCAGGTCTTTGAGCCTCTAAAACCCTCCGGGCACCGGTCCCTCTCCGACTTTCTCTTTGCTTCTCCATTTGGGCCTCACGCCTCCCACCAGCCTGTGCTGAGAATTTCATGGCCGTAGCTTATGCCAGTAAAAAGCCTTTCGTGCTGTGCTAATGTGGCATTTGTTTGGTAATATGCGGGAGAGAGCATTAAAAATAAATCCAGAAATGGCATCTTATAAATTTGGGTTTTCCGTTCTCGTAATTTATAGGAGTTCATGTTAGAGAGCACTGTCTTATGCATAAATACAATTTCCTTGTGAGCTGATGATGGAATTTATATCAAAGGAGTTTGAACATATACTTCATGAACTCGGCATCCACTATTATAAGCCATTTCATGTATAACTGGAGACAAATGATCTCTCCCCCTGTTTGTCTTAACTTAAAATGCGGTTGGCTTGCTTGAATTCATTTCCAAGGCACAAGATTTATACACCTGTAATATAATCAATTCTAAACATTTCTTTAGACAAATAATTTAAAAATCTTTGCATCATGAAACACCTCTATTAATTTCAGGATACACAGTTTGGTGCATTTTTATGTGATTGTGGGTTTGTGTATTTAAGGAGATTAAAAAAAATTCCATCCCCTGTTTCCTTCCCCCTATGAAAGAAATTTTAACAGGAACATTTTGAAATAAAATCCCACAAGGAAACAATCCCCTTAGACAATTAAACTGGGAGAAAGTCCCCTGAGGGCAGACAAAAAAAATTCGTAAAAATAATTGCCAGGCTGGATTTCTGCTGTATTTTGGGCCGTGTGGGTACACACACACACACACACACACACACACAAAGCAAGCGTGTCTTTCCACGGAGCAGGCTGGTGACACTGCTCCGTGGAGCTCCCCAGGCCACACTCGGGCCTTTCTGGCCGGCAGCAGTGACTTGGAGGCTGTAGGCAATATAAAATAACAATCGGGTCATTTACAAGGTTCTGCCAAATATTAACCTTATATCCAATTCTGCGCCAACCTTTCAGAGCCCCTAATGTGAATCAGACCAGCTCCCACGTCACTTTACAATGTTCTGGATTGGGGGTGGCAGCCATGGGTGAGTGGGGGGAGCTGGTATGCACTTGTTAGAAATACTTTAAGGGGGTGTGTTTATATCAAGATAATGATGTGGTTTGTTGTTGTTGTTTTAAGTGCCAGAAAGATTGTTTAATTGCCCTCCCTTTCCTTTGGGGAAACTCGAAGGTTAATTTGTCCAAGAAAGTGGGGTTTGCATTTGCCCTGAAGATAACAGAATTACTTGAGCTGTGGTCCAGGGTGTAGGAAACTGTGGTTTAAGACCAGGTGGCCCAGAGTGTTTTGGCAGGGAGGCCTGGAGTTATGGTTTTGTGTTAGGGAATTGCTTTGGACGAGAGTCATGCCGTATTGCGTGTAATGCCACACTTAGGCGTGCACTCAGACAGTTAATATTGTATTAATGTTTATTTTTAACATAGGATCCTAATTATTTTGAGCACTTTAAAAGAGATCATAGATTGGACCGTGACCTCTATCTACTTCTTCACTTCTCATTTTTTTTAGCAACCACGTTTGGGCCCTTACCAAGGGCCAGATGCCACGGTTGCCATGCATTATAAATCTACTTAATCCTTACAGCAACCCTTGGAGGTAAATTCTGTTAACATCTTCACTTTAGAGACAAGGGAATACCTTTCCCAGGTCAAGTCTTATGACTGTGGTGCTGGATGCAGATTCCTCTTCCCTGGCAGCCTGTTCTCCCAGGTTGTGGGCCTTCTGCTAAGATGGTAGCAGCCATCCGTGCCTCAGTCTTTTCTGCAGGCTTTTCTAGTCTTTGCTTTCAAATGCCAAGGGGGCAAAGGCGACTGAACTAGTCCGAGCCAGGTCACCGAGAGCCATCAGATCAAATCCCCAAGATCTGATGATCTTGATCCCCAAGATTTAACTGGGAAATCATTCCTAAGGAAGCCCCTCTGTTCGAAGACTGGATTGAATTCCTTCTCTCTTCTTGCTGTATAAATCCTAGCCAAGTTTTCCTCCCCCTCTAAAGACCGATCATGCCTTCCTCTGAAGGCCTGGGAGAATGTCAGTGCAATTTCCAGTTTGAAATTAGGCCAGGTGGAGGCTTCAACAATAACAACAACACGGGTCTCTCTGGGTCTTCTCTGAAAATTGGTGTTATCACTACTTCCCTGGAAGCAGCGGTGATATTTCTTGTCAGCCAAGACACGACATCTTACGGAGACCTAGTCTTCTTTGAATGCATTTCTTTCTTTGCAGAGTGGAAGCGGGGGTGGTGGCAAATTCTTCAGCGAATATAGTGTTGGAATAAACAGTCCTGCTCGAATGTTGTGATGGTGTTTGAAAGTGAGGACCGGGGTATGTAGTCAGGAGACCCAGTTTTTTAACAGCAGGGCTGTTATTGTAACAATAGGTTACCAGATCCATCGGGCAATCTGGCTAAAAGCCCGTATTTATTTCCCTAATTTTATAAACATTTAATAGGTCCTTATTAAACACATCAGCCAGCATGATTTAATAACACAATCAGTCTAGAAGTTTAAGAAAATTGAAAACAGGATTTGAATGTAATGCAGCCACAATTACTGAAGATTATAGGGAATCATTCCCATATGTCTCCAGTGGAGAGCTGCTAATCTCTGTTTGCGTGGAGGTGATTTCCTTTGGAACCCTGCCCAGCCTTCAACAGCGCTAGCGCTGAACAAATTAGATTTGAAAGTCCCCAATTTTATGACTAAGGTAATATACTCTGTGAATTTAGAGAAACACCGAGTTCCTATTTTCACTGGCGCTCAAATGCTGGACAGAGACCTTGATTTCATTTAGTTTGGCTCCACTTGCAATATGGTCATAGGTTCGAAGGGGTCAGCATATGTTTTTGTGTGTCTTTCATAGATATTCTAACTTCCCTCCACCCATATTGCTGAGGCATTTGCATCATGGCCCGGTGCATGACGACAGACCTCAGAAATGCACTGCAATTAAACCTGGAAGACGGCCTGCCGCTTGAGGCCTGGGGACCCGCACCCCCTCCTCGTTCTCTGCTCGTAGGCCCTCTGGGTGGCTTTACTTATGCTCAGAGAGTGGCAACCTGGTTAAACTAGGCCTTCTTTTTCTCTCTTTCTTAGGCAGCTTCTAGAATAAAAGGTGGATTCTTTGCAAGGAGGCTGGATTTCCTGACTCTGGGTAAATCAGCAATGACCAAGAGGTGAACAATTGAAGTTCTAGGGGTTGCAATATTAGGGGCAAAGCTGAAAATACCTTTCCTACTAGTCTGATGGTCTCTATCTTGAAGTTCTCTTCCCATCTGCCTCCTACTTTTGCAGAACTAGAAAAGCATAATAAGAACGACTCGCCATTACTGGGCACTTTCTATGGGCCAGCACACTATAGTATTAATGACTTCAAACCTCATCATAACCCCGTAAGGTCAGCATCACCAGTTACATTTTACCCAAAAGGAAACTGAGATTCTGTCAACTCTTGCACTTTGCTATGGTCTCAGCAAAGGAAGGATTCAGAGAGCTTTGATTTCAAAGCACCTATTCTTAATTGCTCTTTGGAGCTTGCATCCAACTATGATGAAGATAATGGAGATGATAGCAATGCCTCACGTGTCCATGAAAAGAAAATACAGGTTTTCCTAAGCATCTTCCTACTTAATCCCAGAGTTCTGGTTTTAGTCACTCAATCTCTCCCTGGCTGTTTCTGTTTATGATGATTCTTTTAGCTTTTGAAGATACAGAAGCAGCAAGAGGGGGAAGAGACAAAGGACTAGAGGAAGAATTTGGGGCTAAGGTTTAGGAGCAGTGCTGGGCAGCTTGCAGAGAATGAGAGGAAATGAGAGTTTAAAGCTCTTGAGTTAAGATTTATTGACCAGTTACCATGCGCCATTCACTGTTCTAAGACCTTTTTTGTATTTCCCTTCATTTTAACCCTCCCAGTTCTGTGAGGGAGTTCTGTCCTGAGTTAATCATTTTTTACACACGTTAAGTAATTTGTTCAAAGTTACCCAGCTAGTAAGAGGGATTTACACCCAGGCTTTCTGGGTCCAGCGCCCTCTCTTACCACCATGCCAAGGCTGTATGTATCAAGTAGTCCCTTCATGCTGAGAAATGCAAGTGAGAAATTCATGTTACTTTCAGGTTCATGTGTGTTTGCTGAATTATATTTGGCCTTCACTAGAGCCCTTGCTTGAAGACCTCAGAAGAGTTATTTACACAGAGTGGGATGAAAACACTCTACCTAGGAGCTGACTTTGCATCCTGAGCCTACACCCACCTTCCCACCACACACACATGCATACACACATACACACATTTATGTGATACAACCCACAGCACAAACAAATCCATTACTGCTGTATATTAAGGTAATATGTGCTGAATATTAATATAGAGGGGAATAAAATTAGTCTCTCAGGCCATCAAGAAGACCAGAATTCTCTATCTACCAACCATGCTAGCTAGGGACTTGGTTGCCTAAAGGTTGAAAGTTTGAACACCCAGACATCTGCATGTAGTCTTTCCTTTTGTTCTTTCTTTTAATCCAGAGCAATTGGTCTCCAACTCTGGCATGCATGATAATTTCTGTAGGGAGAATGTACCATGCTGAAGGGTCTCCCTGAATGTGATGGGCACCCAAGGCCCTGACTCCCTGCAGACTTGTGATCACCTTGGGTGAGCGCCAGCTCAGTGACACATGGGTGAAGGCTTTACACCAGCTCTGGGAGGTGGTCTGTCCAGTGCCTGGGCCACTGAGGTGTCATATTTATACCATGATTTCATCAACAGTGACTCCAGCACAGGGAAGAGCCTCATCTTCAGTTAGAATGTGCTGGGCTCTAGAGAGAACCTCCAAACTTCCCTGAATATAGTTTCTGGGCCACATAGAGTAGCATCATTTTTTTTCAAAATTTTACTTTTACTGTGAATGGCTCAAATGGTTTCTAGCGCCATTGAACACAGCCTGAGTATTTAACTCCTTTTCCAAAGAAATGTAAATAAATTCAGCTGAACTTTCTGAGGACAAATCTAACTAAATAAACATCAGATAGGCTTTTTGGCTTCCAAGAGACAGTGCCTTCTTGAGTATCAGCCCATTCTATCACTAAATATTTTCAGCCAAATTCTCATTGTTAATTCTAATTACATAATGTGGCTGAGTGGTTGCAGAGCGTGGTCTGTCCATACCCCGCCCACCTGACTTGACTCCTGGCCCTGCCAACCACTCGCTTTGTATCCTTGGACAAGTTCACTTAATCTCCTTGTGCATGAGTGTTCCCATATCTAAAATGGGGACAATAATGGAATTCACCTCCTGAGGTGGTTGTGATGACTAAATGAGTTAATTCACGTAAAGTACTTAGAACAGTGCCTGGCACATATTAAGAGTTTAATCAGTGTTGTCTCCTATGCTCTCAAAATGGAAAATGCCTCAATTAAGATGGAAGCCATTGGGTATGATATATATATATATTTGGTTTCAGAATAAATAACATTGGTTGAGTGTTATATAGGGGACTGAGAATGGGATTTTAGAATCAGTCAAACTTGATTTTGCTTCCTGGCTCTGCCTTTCTAGAGCTGTCACCTATGTAACTTCTCCAAGCCTCAGTTTCCTCATTTGGGGAGGATAATTCTTACTTTAGGAGCTTGATGGATGGAATCTACATGGGGGAGCATGTGGTCCAATTCAAAGACGAAAGGATGACTATTGTCCCCTTTCTTATTCCCATTGAGGATGAGAGCATGGGGCTAAGGCCCATCCAATATCTGGCAGGAACCTGGAAAAATAACATTCCTGTGGTAATTCCTCCTAGTATGCAGTGACCTGAGAACATTTCAAGCATTTTATTTGCACGTCTGTTTCGATTAATGAAAACAATTTAAAGAAGCAAAATGTCAGGGCCAAAATTTTTCAAAGAGATTTCTTTTTTTTAACCTCTAGCTTGAAAGCAAACAGTAACTTTCTAAGCAAGCAAACAAAAAGGGCTTTTATGCATATCTGATTAGCTCATTTCCTTTGATTTTGGCGAGTGATGTCATTTGGGCCCAGCTGTTGGTATGCTACAAATGATTTCCCTTCCTCGTGTTTCAGCAAGCCATTTCTGCCCCTAATGGAATTACTTTGAGTGGAACCCAGCATTTTTCATGGTTCACCTCCTCTATCAGCTGATACCCAGGACTCCTCTGGAAAGAATGGGGAAAGGCTGCAGAGGCATTTAAATGCCTGGAGAACAATAATTTCATGTAGACTCTTCACGCCCTGTAGTCATTTTGTGGTCTGTTTCTGATGCCTTAGCCTCTCCATTTGTCCTATAAAATAATAGTGAGAATCTGGGGGGCTCTGAATGAAGGGGCCCTGGGTCCTCAGGAACAGATTTGGCCCATCCCTTTCTGCCTTGTGTGCTTACAACAGAGCTAACATGTTATCTCAATGGGGAAGGCAGTGGGGCCGTGGAAAGAACTAGGTAGCACACAAGAGCCTTGGCTTTCTAACTCCATGGATCCCAGTCCCAATGCCAGCACTGCACTGGTGAGCTCAGTGTTGGAGGTTCTGTGAGCCTCTGTTTCTTACAGGTCAAAAGCAGCTCCTAAAAATGAGCCCAGGTAATGGGGGAGGCTATGTGTGTATGAGGTCGGGGGTATGTGGGAAAACTGTACTGTATTTTATTTATTTATTTTTAAATATATTTTTATTGATTTCAGAGAGGAATGGAGAGGGAGAGAGAAATAGAAACATCAATGATGAGAGAGAATCATTGATTGGCTGCCTCCTGCACGCCCCACACTGGGATTGAGCCCACAACCCTCGGCATGTGCCCTGACCGGAATGGAACCATGACCTCCTGGTTCATAGGTCAATGCTCAACCACTGAGCTACACCAGCTGGGCAGAAAACTACAATCTTATTGTGAACCTAAATCTGCTCTAAAAAATCAAGTCTGTTTTATAAAAAATAAGCACAGAGGGTTGCTGTGAGAACAGGCCTGGGAAGTACTTGGAACCCTACAGGACCTAGTAGACATTCTCTGTTGCTTCCAGTTATCTAATAAACTAGTTATTAGATATCAGGCTAGGGCTCTTCAGTGGGCTGAGGGATTTCCAGCCTAGCCACTGTTGGCATCTTGGGCCGTTGAATCCTGAGTGTGGGGGTGGGGGTGGGGGTGTCCTACACATTGTAGAAGCATCCCCAAATCCCTAGTCTTTCCCTACTAGACTCTGGTAGCATTCCCACCCCTTGGACTCAGTTGTAACAACCAGAAATTGCCGCTGGTTGAAACCATTGCACAGGTTAAAGGAAAACCACTAGGCAGTGCATTCCATGGCTCTGCTTTCCAGTCAAGGCGAAAGCTCTCTCTAGTCTCTATAGTACTCAAACCCATCTGCTCAGGTTGATCTCACAAGCACATCTGGCTCGCTTAACCTCTGCCCCTGATCTCTGGCTCCCACACCTGGAATGCACTGTCTTTCCTGCCTCTCCTCCTGTCTTAACCCACCCTAGCTTCAGGCCCCAGCTCCTTCAATAATAAATCTTCCTGAATAACTGTAAGCCTTGAGTCATCTTCCTTCCAAGCTTCTTAGTCTGCTGCTCAACAAAGCACCTAACTCTGCCCTGGTCCTGCACTGCTTGCCTAGAGACACGGGGTTTTAGAGCCAGAAAGGACAATGCAAATCATGTATCCCAGCAGCCTTCTGGAGCACATGAGGAAAGTAGGACTCAGAGAGGTTGAAGGACTTGTCCAAGGTCACAATGCTGGTTGATAGCAGAGCTACGCTTGTAACCCCTGGAGTGTGTCATCCCAGGAGTTGGTCCCTGTGTCCAGCCTATGCCTTCATTCCCAAGTCAGCTCCATTTATAGGCTGGTTGGCAGGTGCAGACTCATCTGCTATTCAGAGATATTCAAAAGCTCAAGTCAGAGAAATGGTATAGGCAGTAGTTCTCCAGTAGTTTTTTAAACACAGACTGCTGGGCCCCACCCCTAGACTTTCTGATTCCATGTTCTGGGTGGGCCTGGGACTTTGCATTCCTGGGTGATGCTGGTATTGCTGGTCTCAGCTTCACTCAGAGAGCCTGATAGAGTGATTAAGAACTTAGACGTTGGAACTAGATTACCCTGGTTTGAGCTCCTGCTTTGCCATATTAGACAAATGACTCAATCTCTGAGCCTCAGTTTTCTCATTTGTAAAATCAATATAATAATAATTAGAAGTGCTCATTGAAATGCACTATGATTTTTCATTAAACATGATATCTTTAATTTCCGGCATTTACCAGTTCTCAGCGTGTGTTCTGCACAGAGGCATGAAAAGAGGCCTATTTCCTTCTATGTGTTTAATCTGGTGGCGTAAGAGGAAATCACAGGACATCTGAGCTCCAGGGAATATGTTTCATTTGGTATGAGACTTGGCAGAAATCAATTGATTTTTCAGCCATTTCTGTAAAATGGGCAAAACGGCCCTTCTCTGACTCCCCACAACCCCCAGGACCCATTCATTGGACAGGTCAGAGGCGACCAATGAGTGCTTTAAAAAATATACTTGAGCCCTGGCCAGTGTGGCTCAGTTGGTTGGGTGGCATCTGGTGCACCGAAAGGTTGCTGGTTGGATTCCAGGTCAGGGCACATGCCCAGGTTTTGGGCTTGAACTCAGGTAGGCAGCATGCCAGGGCAGCCAACTGATGTTTTGCTCTCACATGGATATTTCTCTCTCCCTCTCCCTCTCTTTCCCTTGCTCTCTCAAAATCAATAAAAAAATCTTAGAAAAAAAAGTGTTATTTTTATATGATATTATTTATTCAAGTTTATTTTTGACTTGAAGGCTCATTGGTGATCATCCTTTGTTTCTTTCAAATTCCTGCATGCTTTCCTTCCAGTAGGAACCGTCTCCCTTTTCTGACTTGTCTTTCACTTAATTGCTACTTAACTCTAATCAGCTTGCTTTGAAACTCACCTGTCTAATGAGTACTGTCTCTTGTCTCTTCTCTCCAGTTAGACTAAACATTCTTTGAGGAAATGAGCTATGCTTTCCATTTCTTTTGAATTCCCCCCAAGAGTCTGGGATTATTCTATGAACAGCCAATAGACAAATGTTGGTTGAATATATATTATATAGTTTGCACAGTATTAATATCAAAGCTTTAACTAGAACATGGGAAAATAATTCCCTACATTATTTTATTTAAAACTAGAGGCCTGGTGCACAAATTTGTGCACATTGAAAGGAAATTAATTAGAATAAATATTTTAATATCGCTATTTTCCCTTTCTCTATATTAGAAGTGTCAACCAAATTCATGATCAACAATGACAGATGGAAACACACATGTGTGATTGGTGCCAGCAAGAGCTTTATATGTATTGTGCATGTGCAAATCAACTTAGCCTTTTACATATATAGAATAAACTTGCTTAATTAGACCTGCTTTCCAATGTAGCTAAACTTTTTCCAGGCCAGTGAAGCACCCCAACTTCTCTTTCAGGTAATTGTCAGCAGTGCAGCAGTAAATATCAACATGAAGCAGATTATTATTGTAGATCATGCAGGGAGAACAAAGGGTAAAATATTTAACTGTAGCAGTGTTTGACTATATTCTACACAGTGAGAAACCTGAAGTCATTTTCAATTTCCACCATTTCTTACTTCTTTTCAGCCAAGTCAAGTTTCTAAACCTTCTAAATCTCCATTTTCTGGCTAATGAAAAGAAAATAGGATTCCACCGAGTTTCCTATCTACCTACTCCAGGACTTCTGTGAGGATCAAATGATAAGAATCACGGGAAAATGCTTCACAGACATTTGGTTAAAGTCTAAAATGTTTCCACCTGGTTATAAAACAAGTCATGTTCCTGGGCTAAAGAAACTCCAAGGGGGCTAGTTACTAGTGAGAGAAAGCCGGGTGTTGCTACGTGACATCATTACCCAGCGTCCACAGCCACCGTTTCTGGACTGGGCTGGGCCATAGGCCGCATTTTGCACCATGGAATCTCAGCAACATCGGCTGCGATTTGGTGGGGTGTCACTCCAGGGTGGTGGCAGGCCTATGTCCCACTTGGGGGAAGCCGAGTGTTGCTTTGTGGGCGCCAGGTCCGCAGTGCTATTTCTCTGTAAATGGTCAGTGTGCGTCACCGCAGCTCCTGCATTGAGCATCTGCCCCCTGGTGGTCAGTGCGCATCATAGCGTCCAGTCAGACGGTCAAACACTTATCATATTAGCCTTTTATATATATATAGACTAGAGGCCCGGTGCACTGATTCATGATTGACTGGCCTGAGCCCTCTCACAATCTGGGACCCCTCAGGGGATGTTGGAGAGCCAGTTTCAGCCCAATCTTCACAGGGCAGGCCAAGGGACCCCACCAGTGCACAAATCCATGCACTGGGTCAGTTTCAGCCCAATCCCCACAGGCCAGGCCAAGGGACCCCACCAGTGCACGAATCCATGCACTGGGCCTCTAGTATGCATATATGATCTTTGGTTAATCCCGCCCTCCCACCTCCCCCCTTCCCTCTGAGATTAATCAGTCTGTTCCATGTTTCCATGCCTGTGCATTGAGCATCTGTCCCCTGATGGTCATTGCATATCATAGCTGCCAGTCAATCAGTTGGCCAGTTGGCCAGTTGCTTAGGCTTTTATTTATAGAGATATAGGTCTAGCCTGTCTAGTGTGGCTCAGTGGTTGAGCATCAACCCATAAACCAAGAGGTCTCCATTTTGATTCCCTGTCAGGGCACAGTCCAGGTTATGGGCTCGATCTCTGGTGGGGGCCATGCAGGAGGCAGCTGATCATTAATGTCTCTCTCTCATTCATCTTGCTATCTCTCTATCCCTCTCTCTAAAAACCAATAAAAACATTAAAAAATAAATAAAATATAGGTCTTTTCATCTTCAGATTATTACTTGTTGTATACCAGGCATTGGTCCCTGACTGACTCCTAACCAGTTGAGTTGACTGCCCACAGAAGGACTCCTAGGGTGACTCTATATGCAGCATATTCCTCTGGTATTTTATTAACAAAATTATTTGGGGGGGGGAATTTCAATCATAGGAAACTGAAACATGTCTGGCTTTCAATTGTCATATCACTTTGTGACTAAAATCATAAAAGTATTATGCTGAGTCAGTTGCCTAAGTCTTCCCAATGTAAATGGACAAACGTTAAATTCTTAAAATAATAAAACCCTGACAGTAATGGGAAGTGGAATGGAAAGGAGGGAGTTGAGAAATGAGATGAGGTCTCCCAGTCCTTGATTGCTTGTTTGTGTCCCACTAAAGTGTAGCAGTAAAATAAATAATGGGCCAGATTAGGCACATGTGGTTCAACTGGTATTCTCTCCCTTCCCCAAAGTGCCTTATTTTAAGAGAAGAGTAATTCTCCAAAGACAGGTTTTTCTAGGGTGAAGTCGGGGAGAAGAGAGCCCTGGTCCCAGGCGTCCATGGAGTCTTCACTAAATCTAAAACCTTCCAAGATTCTGGATGGGATCCCTTGTTTATTTGTTCTTGCTAGTGTGTGTCACTTCATCATCCCACCACTTTCCCCACTCACTCATTATTGCCACATCCTCAAAGAGAACTTGGCACACTAATCTCATTCTACCACTAGTTATGAAACATCACTCTACTCAGCAAGGGGAGTGACTCCTAAAGGAGGCAACTGGATGGAGGTGACAGGATAGTGGATTTGCAAGAGGTGGCTTGACTCTCCTATGATGTTCTTTGGTTCTCAGTTTGGCCCAATGACTCTCAACCATGGGTCATGACACATATTTGCATATGGTGCTCCAAGTCGTGTGTTGCTAAGCACTGGTGAGTGATTATGTCTTTACAAACTTGAGTGGAATCTAAGACATCTTAGGACAAAAGTCACTCTCATATGTTTTAATGTGCTTTCTAGGGTGGGGTTCAACCATTGTGCCTACATTATATGCCTATGGGGGTGGAAGCTGAAAGTGTCATGTTGGAAGTGATTTTAAAAGACTGAGAAACATAATATTAGACATGTATATCCCATCTCTGTGGCCCCATTGAGCAAGTTACTGCTATTCTTTTGGGAGATGCAAATGGAAGCCATAAAAATAGTTCCCAAGTTCCTAGATTATAGAACATTCTCTGTACCCAGACCCCTTAAGTGGAGAAAAGGGAAATTTGGAGTTGTCTTTCCTCTTGATGCCTCAAACTTCATTTTCAAGGTAGTGGTTGATTAACTCTGAAATCATACCATGTGTCCAGTGTCCAGTAATGAGCAGTCTCTGATGTGTGAAAGAATTTAATTGTGGGCCCAGATGTTACTTTCAGAAGTAATTTGTCTGTGATTTGAGGAGGTGGTATCACACAGATCAATTGAGAAGGAGAAAATTATAGTGGCGAATTGAAAGCAATCACTGCCAGGGAAAGAGGTGATTGAACTATTTCTGCCAGGTAGGCAGGATGTTTTAAGGGATTTAAAAGAAAAGCATACTGTTTGCACTTCCCTTTGTAAATATTCATGCCAGGAAGATCCCCGCCTCTCAGGACATCAGGAAAGAATCAGTATAATCCATTCAAGAAGGAAGTGGCTGTGTTTTGTCTTTGACAGGAAAAACTTGAAGCTAAGTTCTCCTTCAGATTTTGCCCAAGCAAAACTAAAAATGTAAGTTGTTGAACTGCAGACATTTGTTCCTAATTTGTTATTTTATGTATGATGATGATAATAGTTTTGCTATATCTGAATACTTTTTGCTGCACCGGCATAACTCAAATTGCTGTAAGCAGTAAAACAAACAAGAAGCTTTCAATAAAGTTGATGTGATTGAGTAGACCAGGGTGGATATGACTTTACCTATTGCTCAATGAAGGACAAATCATGTTACCAGGTCCCCATTTCTCCCTCTCCATTTACCTTGGTGCTGGCTTCTTTGTTGGGCTCCACATACACATAGAATGGCCACAGCAGTCCCAAATCCTACATTCTCTCTGATTGACTTCCCAGAAGGAAAAACCAATGGTCTCTTTCCAGGACTCCTCGCCAAAGACTCACTGCTCTGACTGGGTAATTGGCTCATCTCCAAGCCAGTCACTATGGTGGGGGCGGGGGTGGGGGGCGTTGAAGACATAATACAGTGATGACTTGTGTTTAGCATATGCATGTGCTCTGCCCCAGAAGTTCATGGGTTAGGAGTCACCAAAACATATCCATGAGAAATATCCACCCACTACTATTGCCATGTATTGAGAGCAATATACCAGACATTACCTAATATTCTCCCACAGCCTCTCATTCATACAGAAAACTTACTGAGGTCCTACTGTGATGACCAAAAATACATGGTCCCCACTCGCAGTTTAGAAAGGAATGTATTATGAGGTAGCAATAACCATCTACCTTTTACAGATGAGACTACTGAGGCTTCCTAGAGATATTTCAGTTTCCTACAGCAAAACAATTGCTAAGTGAGAAATGGAGATCCAAATCCAAATCTGTTTCCATAGCCCATGTCCTTAACTACTCTGCTGGTCTCAGAATCCTCTACTTCACTCTTGAATCCATGTATATTATTCTTTGTTCCAGTCAGTGTATGCTTAATTTCTGACTGGTCCTTTTCCATTTTTTTTGAAGGTTTCTAGAAGATTCTTGAATAACCTTATAACCATGGTTTTGAATTCTATATCCAGTAGTTTGCTTTCTTCCATTTCTTTCATTGGTGACATGTTTCCTTGTATCTGCATTTTGGTTGCTTCCCTGTGTTTGTTTCTATGTATTGGGTAGAGCTGCTATGTCTCCTTGAGTTGGTAGAGTGGCCTTGTGTAGTAGGTGTTCTATAGGGCCCAGTGGCTCAGCCTCCCCAATCACCTGAGCTGGGCACTCTAGGTGTGCCCCTTTGTGGGCTGTGAGGACAGTCTTGTTGTAGTTGAGACTTGATTGCTCTTGGTGTTACTGGGAGGAATTGACCTCCAGGCCAATTAGCTGTGAGGACCAGCTGCCACTACAGTGGGAGAGCTGCTGTGCAGGAGACACCCCTATGGAGCAGGACTTGCATTAGTGGGGCTTTGGTGCTCACTGACTCTTCCCCTTGAGTATGTCACCTATGGATGTATAGAGTTATAATCTATTATGGTCTGACACTGATCACTAGGTACACTGGCTCTTGGGTCTCCAGGGAGGTGCAAAGCCAGCCACTGTCTGGGGCCACCCAGTAGGAGTTACAGAGAGATATTCAGATTTCTCCTCTTTGTATCAGGTTTGGAAGTGCCCAGATGAGGCCCAGCTATGCAGCAAGGCAGGCTGGTGCTGGTGCCGGGTCTTGGGCCATTTATTGATAGGTTTGGGCCTCCTGACCCAGCTGCAGCTTGTTTGAGAGATTTTAACCTGATTAAGGACAGGCATGCAGCTTGGGTGGGGTTATAAATTGGATGAGGCAGGGTCTTAGGGAATCACCAGGGTGGAGTAAACAGAAATGGCTGCCAGTAAGCCCTGTGACTGAGGAGGTCCCAGCATAGGAACAATGATCCCTGCAAGCACCTCTGTCTGGGAGAAAGCTGCTCCCTAGTTCCTGCCCCGACGCCAGACAATCCAGTTCCTCCTTGTACGCGTCTGTGTTACCCAGAGCCTCGCCCTGTTGCTGGAGCTCAGAGGAAGCAGGACCTTGTAAGTTCAGTTGCGGTGCCGGAATTTTAAGAGGAACAGCTGGGTCTCAGCAGCCTCTATGTCACTGAGCCCCAGTCTGCACTAGTTTTTACAGCCTGTAGTTCTTACTGCCTGTAGGGACTGCCTCGGTCCCTGGGCTGGGGGTATGGTGTGGGGCTGGGATTCCTTGCTCCTCCAGGTGGCCTCTACAGAGACAGTCTCCCTCCTAATTATAAAAGCAGCACATGCGGGTGCCTGACCAGCCCATTCTGTGCCTCCCCACCTCCTACCAGTCTCAGTGTGCTTTCCTCTTTACGTCTCTAGTTGTAGGACTTTCATTCAGCCAGCTTTCTGGCGGTTCTGGATGATGGTTGCTCTGTATTTTAGTTGTAATTTTGATGTGGTTGTGGGAAGCGGCGAGTACAGGCGTTTACCTATGCTGCCATCTCTTGCATGAGTTTTTGTGGTGTATTTCTTTGGTGGCTATCAAACTGCATTATTGTTCAAATTGAGAAATATCTATTTTGGAGAGAGGCTTCAATAATGGAGTTATGGCCACATTCACTTTATTTTGTTATAATTCAGTTTGGTGTCTACCCCTCCCGCCCCCCCTCCATAAATTTTCCTACGGGTTTCTGAAGTTATGCTAAGGTTTTAAGCCACTTAAGGATGAAATTCAGATCCCAAAGTGTATTTTTACTCCTAGTTACTTGGAAGGAAGAATTGGGTAAGCTACTTAATACCTCTCTGCTTGAACACAGAGAATAGGAGGAAGAGAAAAGACCCATTGCACTTGAGCACATTTCTTCACAAGAATTCAAGCTCTTAGAAGCGGCTCATTTGTTTTACCATTTAATGATGAAATTGAGGAAGTCTGTGTCTGTCCGCGGAGCTATTCTTGGCTGCCATGATGCTCAGGGAGACTGGGGATATTGAATGTTAGTCTGCCTTCTTGAGGGAAAGACTTGGCATGTTTTTGTTTTTCTCACGAGAGAATCTATCAGATTGCAAAATAACACTTCAGCTTTCCCCCAACTCCGCCGCAGGGCATTAGCCAGCTTACTGATTGCCATTGTTAACTCCAGATAGTTTAGGTCCCTTCTCCTGTTGTGCTGTACTTCAAATCTGTTGCACATCAGAACCACCTGAGATGTGTTTAACACATGCTGATGCTCAAGGCCCAGTCTGCTCAATCAAACCAGGATCTCTGAGGCTAGAACTTGTGCATCCTTTAGGACAGCGGTTCTCAACCTGTGGGTCGCGACCCCTTTGGGTGTCGAACGACCCTTTCACAGGGGTCGCCTAAGACCATCCTGCATATCAGATATTTACATTATGATTCATAACAGTAGCTACATTACAGTTATGAAGTAGCAAGGAAAATAATTTTATGGTTGGGTCACAACATGAGGAACTGTATTTAAAGGACCAGAAAGTTGAGAACCACTGCTTTAGGAAGTTAACCAGACGACTCTAGTGTGCACACGGGGTAGAGAAGCTCTCTTCCACAGCCCCTGGCTTCAAGAGTTTCTGTAGTATCATGATCAGATGAAGTCAAGCAGGTCAGGGATTGAACCCCTGCTCCACTTACCAACTATGACATAGCCCTATAACATAGGGCTATTCATTTAGCATTTCTAAGCCTGGGGTCTTCATCTATAAAATAGAGATGATAATGGCTCCTTGTGGAGTTGTTTTGAGATGATGCATGGACAGGGCATCCCACTTCTGTAATGACTGGCTAACTAGTCTTTTTGCCACTGAGTGTCTCCTCTCATCTTATACACCAATGAATCTAAGGAAGAACAGCCTTTGACATCTGGGAACTGGCCTGATACATATAACTAGGACTCCATGTTGCTAGGAGCTGCCCTAGAACTCAAAGCTAGGCCATGATGTCCTCCTGTTGGATGTAAATGGTGCCACCGAACATAACATCAGACAGCTACTCAGGGATCATGAGGAAGTGAGACAAAAATCAAGGCCACTTCTTAATTCTGTCTAAGCACAAAAACAGATCACTGTGCAAACTATAATAATACCAAACAACCTAATACGAGTGACAGCTGCTCTTTACCTATTATGGCTTTAGCCTCACTCTAGCCTGTCTTATTTCCTGCCTCCCTCTCTATCTCTTCCCTCCCTCCCTCCCTGCCTTCCTTCTTTCTTTCTGTAATTGAAATTATGCTGTTCCCAAAGATAGCCATAAACTGATTCATTAAGTCTGGGCAATGACCTCTGAAGTAGATGCTGTTATGATGTTCTCTTTACATATGAGGAAACAAAGCCAAAGGAAAGTTAAGTAATATGCTCCCATTTGCACGATAAGTGGCAGAATCAGGTCTGAGAAATATACGAATGTATCTTCCTAATAAGGTTGTTATAAGGACTAATGAGCTAATGCAGGTAAAACGTTTAACATGGTGGGCTTCCCAAAGGAGTTTCTAGTGCTTAACCTGGTTTTGCATCCCTGTTTTGCTGCTAAAAACCTTTCTGTTGTAGTTCCTCCACAGCATGAAGTCTAAGTAAATATTGCTGTGCTTATCAAGGGTATCTCGGTTTAATTCATAAAGTTTTGTTTGCCCCCAAATCATGCAGTCATTTGGAGCTTATCTGAGTCACATTGATTATCTGTTTGTTGTTTAAAATGGTCAGAGGAGTTACTCCAATCCAGCATGCTTTATTAAAGACTTGCAGATCCAAACGCTAACACTCAACTATCTAAATTGAATTAAAGATACCTCTCGCATAGAGAATGTTTAGGAGGCCAAGGCTCTATAAAATACTGCAAACTACCATTATGAGAAGCCATCTGAATTTTCAGGTGGCAACCCCTTGTCAGATTAATTGATTATCTAGTTAACAATAAATGATTCACAGATCTCTAGCCTGTGTTGCTTGGCATGTGATGTTGAACATGGACTTGAAATTATAGCCCTTTATTTTTGAGTCACATATGGTGTTTCACTCAGCCTACCAGTGAGCCTGGGTCATATTCAGAATGCTATGGTTAATTCATGGTACTGTGTTTTAAGAGCCTATCCCATCTCTCTGGTAGGCTGAGAGTTTGAGTAAGACTGCGTATCACCTTCTTTTCTCTTTATTGCAACAAACAAAATTTAGAAGCTTCTGCATTGCATACTTTCTGGGGATTCGTTTAGGTTTTTTTTTTAATAAAACAGTCAGGGGGCTCTTTTTGGTATTTGTCTTGGAGGCACTCTATGCTGTTGTTAGTAGCTTTCATCATTAGGTATGAACCTTGTATCCCAAAGGAAAAGAGTTTTCAAATGAGGTCAAAATGGAACCATCTCAGATGGGAATGAAACAATTTTAATGAGAGTCCGGAAGATAAAAATCCTTAGACCATCATTGGAAGCACAGGATACTGGCTTCAATCTGTGGACTTTTGGGAATTAGGAGGTTCTGAGAGGATAGACATGAACTGGTATATTTGAACTTACATCAGACTATTTCCTACTTTTGTGTGATGAGAACAAGACAGTATTTATTTATAGTCTTCCTCTTTCCTCATTCATTAAGGAGCATTCTGTTCTTGTTGCTTCAGCATCTCTATCACCTTGCTCTCTAAGAAGAACTCCAAGTTTATTAGCTGGGACTTAAATGGGACAGAAGAGAGAGAGAGGGGAAAAATGGAAAAGCTAGGAATGGAAGGCTGGTCTGGAAAGGAACAAGATTCTGTCAAGGGAGAACAGAAAAAAAGTGAAAGGATGGTGTGAGAAGAATGAAGCTCCACTCCATCCTGCACCCACAGCTGGGTATCAGAATAGTACTTGCTTGGGAATTAAGAGTAGGAGAGAGCTCTGGGGAGAGTAGAGATCATCCATGTGCAGGACACCAATGAGGAAAGAACATTTTCTGTATGTTTTGCAGGCAAATATACTTCTCTCCCTGTCCTTTGAGAGTTATTAAATATTTGAATTGTCTTAATGAATTTTGTTGCTAGCCTGTGTTGCTTGACATGTGCTGTTGCACAGGTCAAATATGGTAGGTTCACTCAGCCTATCAATGAGCTGGGTCACATTCAGAATGTTATGATTAATTCTCATGGCACTATATTTTAAGAGATGTGTAGCTCAATTTGAATGCAACCAGGAAGTTGAAAGAACTCAAAGCCACCTTATCTTAGAATTATTCAAAAGAATCTGGAGTGTTTAGCTTGCAGAAAAATATCTTGAGATCATCCTCAGAGCTGACTTGAAAGGTCTGATGAGAGATGATGTATAATATGTGTGTGGTTCTGCAAAGGAAACCAGAACTAGTAGGAAAAAAAGATTTATTTTCTAAGGAAGAAAGATTTTAGATATAAGCTAAGAAAGAACTTTCTGACCATACTGAAAGATGGATGAGTCAACAATCAGCAATAGGTTCTTCAGCAAAATATTTTGGAGGGAGAGGGATGCAAAAATGTGGTAAGTGGATGAATATGAATTAAATAATTCTCAAGTTTGAATGATCATTGTACCTGTGCCCCACCCCTAAGTTTCTAATAAAGTAGGTCTCGGGAATATATATCTTCAAAATGCAATGCAAGATAAATAAATCAATATAATGAAATATTAGTCATACGAAAAGTACATGCTACAAAACTGATGAACCCTGGAAGCATTATGCTAAGTGAAATAGTTGCAAACACTACATATTGTATGATTCCATTTATAGGAAATGCCCCAAATAGGCAAATCTATAGAGATAGGGGTAGGAGATATGGGGGGAAATGGGAATGATTGATAGTTGATAAGGGATTTCTTTTGAGGGTTATGAAAATGTTCTAAATTGATTGTGGTAATCATTGCACAACTCTGTGAATATGCTAGAAACCATCAAATTGAAATCTTTAAATGGATGCACTATATGATATGTGCGTTATAGCTCCATAAATCTATTACATTCAAAATAAAAGCAATCCAGATGACACTGCCTTTGGTGAAATTTGGGAACCAATCTCACCCCCAGCTTCAATTGGAGTCATCTGAGGATCTTTCATTAGATACCAGTACCCATGTCCCACCACCTGAGATTCTGATTCAATTGAGACGAGAGCACCAGTTTTTAAGTTTCCCACATGAGTTTAATATGCCACTTAGGTTAAGAATATCAGGAAAAGATGAACTTTAAGTTGCCCTCTTTCTTTAAGACACTATGATTTCTCAAGCCTCTAATTCTATCTTAGTGTTTAAGCTCTGGATCATATACTGCATTGGTATTTATGGTAGCTCTGCTTTTCATAAGCTGTGTGATGTTGGGTGAGCTATTTAACCTCTCTGAGCCTTGATTTCCTCATCTGTACAATGGAAGTAATGATAGCACTTACCTCATAGAGCTTTTGTGAGAATTAAATGATGTGGGTAAATTATTTAATCTAGTGCCTGACATATAGTAAGAACTAAATCTGAAAGATGATGATGATGGTCACAATGATGATGATGATGATGATGATGATTCTGCAAGGAAGAGAAATATAAATTTGGATGTTGGATGGCTGGGTATTTCATATGATGAACTATGGCCAAGGCACAGATCAATGTTTTGTGGACAGATACTGTAGGGTAAGCGAGTCGGTGGCAGTAAGAAATATTCTTATTTGACTACTATAGGATTAAAAAATGAAGAGCTGAATTATTTCTCATTTTAAAGATACTTTCATAAGTTTACATTTTAATGGGGCTAAGCATAAACATCGAAGTCCTCCCATTGGCTTTGTTAACCCAAAAGACAGTTTCTGCTCCTCATGTCTGGGGAAAATGGGGTATATGTCTGATAAAGTTCTCCTTTAGGTGAGGGTGTATTTTTAGACTGGCAGTGTTTAAAATATAGATAGAGATAGTAGGTAGATAGATAGATAGATAGATAGATAGATAATAGATAAGGATAGATAATCAAACTGACATAGAAAGCCATCAAGCATGAGAAAGCAAGATAATTTGAGCCTTCTGGGACATCCAGACTCTATGACATAACTACATGTGGAAAAAATAATGTGGCACAAACTTTCTAAGACTTCACTTTCTAACTCCAGAAAATGAGAAAGATTGATGATGCTTAATCTGCCAGAGGATCAGTTCCCTGCTGTTGTTCTTTGAATCCTCCCCCACGCTCGCCCCACACCGACTTAAAAATGAAATCAGAACCCAGTATCCTATTAGTGCACTTTTGGCAGATCTTGGCATTGGCATTGTTTTTCTGACCAGTTTACTGATTAGTGTTTATTCCTAGTCATCTGTGCCTGGAAACATGACCCAGGGAGGAGAAAGACCAGGGCAACAGCGTGCGGTGACATTGTTAGAATTACTCAGTGTTTTCATCAGCAATTGCTCAGCCCAAATCCGCAACCACAACAGATGCCTTCACAAGCCAAATCCCAGGCATTGGCAGCCAGGCAAGCAGGCTTCCCTCAGCACTTGGCAAGATTCCCAGTCCCTTTGCC
The DNA here is from genome assembly GCF_000412655.1 of Myotis brandtii. NCBI lineage: Eukaryota > Metazoa > Chordata > Mammalia > Chiroptera > Vespertilionidae > Myotis > Myotis brandtii. Next base: position 7,301,127 of record NW_005362269.1, read on the forward strand.
TGGTATCCGCAGCCCAGTGCTTTGGCCAGCAGTAAAGGTGAGACAGGCCGAGGGAATCAGAGTAGGCTGCACCTGACAGCGATGCTCTGATGTCGTGTGTCTGCCTAATACACAGCAGAAAACAAAGAGCCTCAGTGAGTAAGGACATGGGCACCCTGGGCCTAAAGGCAAGGGGCTGGGGGAATATCCAACAGTTATGATGCCTCTTTACTCAAATGGATTGACCTCTCAGAACTCAGGTTTTCTGATGAAGACCTTTATTCATTCGTAGTAATTCAACAAATGTTTATTGAATGCCTACTGTCCACTAGCTTCTTAGTGTTAGGAGGAAGGCAGAATATTAAAATTCACTATTCAGATGAATGATAAAAATGTATATACATCGGAATCAGTGACTTTGTAACTGCCCCTGCTGCTTCGGGCGCTTAGGAAAAACTCCTAGACTGAGGTTTTAATACTTACTAGATAGAGTTACATCATTTCTTACCAAGTCCAGAGTCTAAATATAGCGGATTTTGCTAATATCCTAATTCCTTTGTCTGGAAATATGTCTTTTAATAGTTAATTTTTCTTCTCTCCTTCCAAAAGTAGGACATTTCTATTCTTAAATTCATTTGGAAACTATGGGGAAATTTTTAAAAAATCATCCATCATCTTATAACTCCAAAACAACCATTCTTAGCTTTGGGGCATAGAATGGGGGACTTTTAGACCATGAAAAAATATAAACATATCTTAATCCTAGCCTAGTAGATCTGCTTAGTACAGTGCAAATTGAGCTGCCTAAAGCAAAGACAGAGGCACAGTATTCTAATGGCAGGATTCTTTTCTTTTTTACCTTAAATTGTTTTTATTTTTCAAGTACTGTCAACATACCATATTACATTAGTTTCAGGTGTATAACCCAGTGATCAAATATTTATATAACTTACTAAGTGATCACCCTGATAAATCTAATACCCACCTGGCACCATACGTAGTTATTACGATATTATCGACTGTATTCCCTATGCTGCACATTATATCCCTGGGACTATTCTGTAACTACCAATTTATACTTCTAAATCCCTTCACCTTTTTCACCCATCCCCCCAACTCCTCTCCCATCTGGCAATCGTCAAAGTGTTCTCTGTATCTGTGAGTCTGTTTCTGTTCTATTTGTTTGTTTATTTTGTATTTTAGATTCCACATATAAGTGAAATCATATGGCATTTGTCTTCTGTCTGACTTATTTCGCTCAGCAAAATACCCTCTAGGTCCATCCATGTTGTTGCAGATGGCAAGATTTCATTCTTTTTTGTGTATGTGTTTGAATAATCTTTCATTGTATACATGCACCATATATCTTTCTTTGAGTGAATAATAATTAATAATAGCTCTTTGTCATATTCCATTTTATGCCTCTTTAGAGAAAAGCACAAAATATGGCATAGGTAATTTTATATTGTAGGCAGTAACGGTCATAACTTTGACATAATGTTACAACTAGCATTTGTTCGTAATGGCACAAAAAGAATAATCCATTTAATTAATTGTGCAATTATTGGCCTTCCCATTTTTAAAGGTTTATATCAGTCTTGCCTCCCTTGATCAGAAAAATCATTTCTTAAAGTGTTAACAGAACTTGTTTTCTGGGTGTGAATTATAAAATTTCTGAAGTTTAAGCTTACTATAAAAACTAGAAACATATTTATTAGCCTTTGATTAAAGGACAAGCTTTAACGTTATGTTTCATTTTGAAAATATGTGTTATCAATAAAGTTCATGACTCTTCTGACATATCATCAACTATATCTACCCTTAACACGATAGTTTTATATCTTGAAACATCTTATCTATGAAACTCTTTGAACTTCATTTGAGCATCTCTTAGATCCACATCAATATTGCTGTTTTAGGATAGAAATTTTCTCAGGGTCAAGTAGGCTATCTGAATAATATATCTTGTCTAACAGTACACTAGGCCATATTAGAAGTAATAGTCACAAAATGACTGCAGAGTATAGCATGATTTAGATAGCACAGCTTTTTCTCTGTCTTTTCAGACAACCACACTTCTCTTTTGTTCATTCTCAGAATGGAAAACACAGTGGGCTTTTAAAGCCAAACATAATTTAAAATAAACTCTTGCATCCTTCTTTCCCAGCTAAGATCTGGAATGGACAAGACCTAAGTTGGAAAGAATTAGACCTTTTGAACTCTTTGGGGGGAAAGTGTAGGGAGTTTGAAGGCTTCTGATTTTCTCATCCGGCTGGGTTTGTATCACGGAGATGCTGGTGTTCTCAACTGTGTCCTTAAATACAACTGAGCATGTTTGTGCAGCTAAATGTCATTTCATAGGAAAAATCAAACTCAGTTTGGTGAGATTTATGGAGAAGCCTGAATCTAATCTGGGGTTAGAATTGACAGAGCACATCAATTAAAACAATTACGACGGGGTGCCCTGCACCTACCAGCGTAATGTCAAAAGATGATGGCTTTTAGGGAAATACAATGGTTTTACCTCAGAGGTGACAAAACATAATCTCTTTCCTTTTCTCTTGGTAGGGCTTCCATTCAGAGAGGAAATGAATCTCATTATGTCCCCGTGATCAGGGAGGACAGACAACCTTCGGCCAGCACTGAATGGCAGTGGGTGTTAGTAACGCTGACTGGGCACATTGGATTCATGGAACTGATAGATTCAACACTGCACATTTGTAAAGTACATGTTTATATGACCCTATATTGTAGAAGCTTGGCATTGGTTTTCTCAAGATCAACCAGAATGATTTTTTTGGTTTTTGTAGTCTTAGTGAGATGGGTAGATAGATGACCAAGGAGTGTAGTAGTGCGGGTTGGACACTACACTGCTTAAGGACAACATCACTCACTTAGATTTCACCATGAGTGACACCCCCTTGATTAAAGTGCAAGACCTTTACAAGACCATCCCTGAAAGTTATACCCATTTGGACCTGTTCCATATGTCACTCAGCCTCCCTCAATGCAGGAATCCAAAAGGAGAAAATTGTTTACAGTAATTAATTTAAAGCAACAATAAACCGTTGGATGTACCCATTGCATAGCAGCGCCTCACCCCTTGTAGGTACTTGGTAAACGTATGTTAGCTGTATGATTTTACGTTGCATGTTACAGTGAAATCTCTTTCTCTGCATTAAGCTGTACAGTGACATAGGGGAGCATATCTGTCATGTTCATCTCTGAAACCTAGGTGCTGGCCCCAGGCAGTGGCTAACACCAAGTAAGCATCCAATTAATAATTGCTGAGTAAATTTAAAAATGATAAACCATTGCTTACCAAACTATTAACATTCCCATTTTTCACATGTGGAAACTGAGTTCTAAAAATGGAAGGTGAAGATCCCTTAACCATCATTCTGGTCTGGGTACCTGAACTCGGTCAGACCACAGGAGTTTTACACCTGGGACACATACCTTTTTTTGGTCCATGTATAATCCATCACTTTCAACAAATTGTTTTGGATTCTTGCACCAAGGGATGCTGAAAGAAATGGCCAAACAAAACTCACAATTTTATTTATTACAGAGATAATCTGGAGCCTACGCATAGTAGCCTACTTACAAAGACTGTAAGAGTATTCTCAGTCCTCGGAAATCTACTTCTGAGTAGTGGAATTCTGTTGGTTTCTTTGTTTTGTTTTGTTTTGTTTGATGTGTCTTTTAGGGGGATGTTTTGTTTTTATTTTTAAATAGACTTCACTTTTTAGAGGAATCTACTTCTGAGTAGCAGAATTCTGTTGGTTTCTTTGTTTTGTTTTGCTTGATATGTCTTTTAGGGGGGTGTTTTGTTTTTATTTTTAAATAGACTTCACTTTTTAGAAAAATTTTAGGTTCACAGCAAAATTGAGAGGAAGGTATAGAGATTTCCCATCTCCACACATGCACAGCCTCGCCCATTACCTACACCCCTCACTGGAGAGGGACATTGTTACATTTGATGATTCTACATTGACACGTCATCATCTGGAGCCCAAAGTTTACATTAGGGTTCACTCTTGGTGTTATACATTCTACTTGTTTGGACAAATGTATAATGATATGTGTCCACCATTATATTAGGATAGAGTTTCATTGCCCTAAAAATCTGTTCTCCATCTATTTATCCCTCCCTCTCTCTCCCCTCCAAATCACCAGAGTACCACTGATCTTTTTCCTGTTTCCTAGTTTTGTTTTTTTCCAGAATGTCATGGGATATGTAGCCTCTTTAAATTAGCTTCTTTCTCTTGGTAATATGCATTTCAATTTCTTCCATATCTTTTTGTGGCTGGATAATTCATTTTATTTTTTAGCAGTGAAGGCACCACACTTTATTCATTCACCTCCTGATGGATATCTCGGTCACTTCCAAGTGTTGGCAATAATGAACAAAGCTGATGTAAATATCTGTGTGCAGGTGTTTGGGTAGACATAAGTTTTCGGTTTCTTTGGATAAATCCCAAGCAGTGTGATTGCTGGATTTATAAGTTTTGTAAGACTGGTGGGATTTTCATCTAAGATCAGTGCGTGTTGTGTAACTGATTGCAATTCCCTTTTTGCTTTGTCCACTTGGAAAATCAAAACCAGTTTTGAAGGCCAGATTTTTAGTCGTTGTTCATCATTGCATATTTTTACTTCTGGCTCTTTATCATTCTGTCTTTCTTTTCTTATGATGTTTTTATTTTTATTTTTTTATTCTTCTGCATTTTATCATGATATTTACCTGTTACATGCCAGCTTTAATTTTATTAAATGGAAATATGAATCTAATAACTCTAATAGAGGAGAAGTTTGTGGGAGTGGTTAAGAGATTAAGAAATCCTGGTTCAAATGCCAGCTCGAGCTCTACTACTTACCTAGTTGTGTAAACCCCAGTTTCTTCATCTATATAACAGTACAATAATTTCTACCTGGAGGAATTGTTGCCAGATGAAAGGAAATAACCTATTCCCGAGCCCCAGATACACAGAACATGTTATTACTTTTTTGTTTCAGCCCCATCCCTCCCCCCACCCCCTCCACTGCCTCAGTGCTCTAGAGGAGGGTCTCTCACCCTCCACACCACTGACATTGTGGGTCAGAATCATTCTTTGCTGAGGGGACAGTCCTGTGTATTGTAGGATGTTTAGCAGCACCCATGGACTCTACCTACTACTAGCACACCCCTCAGTTGTGTAAACAATAAAATGTCTCCAGACCTTGCCAAAGGTTCCACGGGGGCAAAAATGACCCCTGATTGAGAACCGCTGTTTTAGAAGTCTCTAGCTCTCACCAATGGATCGGGACCACTTCTCTCCAGCAATTAAATACTCTGTCAGATCACATTTACCCAGACCAATCCAAGTGCTGTTGGGTTCTTTTGTTTCTTAAATGCAAACTTAGTGGCCCACTTAGAACCCTGTTCTTCACAAACATTTACTGAGCATCAGCTATGGCTTCTGCCCTGCTCTCAAGGGAGGCCGTGTTTTCAAAGCACTATGACAGGTCCCGGTCATGCTGAAAGCGGTGACATGCAAACGCCTCAGGCCTGTACTAAACTTTCAGGATGAAAATGCAAGACACACACTTTGGCACAGAATTTTTTTGGGGGGTGGGGGAGTGTCCACATTTCAATTTATGTAAATATTATGAATGTAAACAAATAAAATGAGTAGGTACGTCCCAGCCATGCTGAAAGCAGCGACATGCAAACTCCTCAGGCCTGTACTAAACTGTCAGGATGAAAATGCAAGACACACACTTTGACACAGAATTTTTTTGGGGGTGGGGGAGTGTCCACATTTCAATTTATGTAAATATTATGAATGTAAACAAATAAAATGAGTAGGTAAAAGTTTTATGAGTCACCCTTTTGCAGAGAGTAAATTACATGAAATTAGAAAGTGCTTAGAAAAACTGGAACGTATGACACTTATCAGAGGGAGGAGTGATTAGTTTTTTTAGAAATAGGCAGATGGTCTGATCATTGATAGGAGGTTAAAGCAAGGTCCCTTCCTGATACCATTTACAGGTTAATGTGGGGCTAAGTGAAAATGTGAGTAAAGGGAAAGCTATAGGAGGGACTGAGCCAGGCAGGAATGTTCCCCTTTAATATAGAAAAACACACATTGAAACAAACAAATCAGAACCAAAAAAAAAGAGAGAGTTGTGGATCCCTGATGATTTGGGGGCCAGCACTGGAGCAAGAGGAACTTGGATAGAGCCAAACAAAATTTGGAGGGAGATTTCTAAAACTCATGGCGATGATAGCAAATGTATGAGTTAATGATAGATGGGGGGAAACCTTGGCAGTATTTCTCCTAATTTTTATTAAAAAATAAATCAAGGAAACATGACTTTGGCAAAACTTTTCTCCTTGCACTTTCCACTTCAGGGTCCTGGCTACTCACTCTCACGTAATGAAACCACCCCTTAAGTGGACAAGAATTTCGAGTTGTGCTGAATTCATTGTTGTTTTATCAAGCTTAGTGCTGCTAATCACTAAAAGTGTTTAATTGTTAAAGTCTCCTGACTACTACTGTGCTTTACAAATACACCATTTCCAAATCCAAGTATCTCTCAAGTACAACGCATGTTACTTGGGGAGGGGGTGTCATTTCTTTGCTTTTATTGATGATGTTATGGGGTGGGGGGTTGAAGATGGCAAGGAAATGAGAGACAAACTCCTTTCTGATAAAGGGCTGGCACTGATGTTCTTATGTCGAGTGGTACCACTGAAGTTACAAAGACCCACCCTACCTGCATACAAATCTACTTGCCTTCAAGCCTGGAGAGCTGTATCGTTCAGTACAGGGACTAGGTGAGAAGGCACTAATGCAAACCAGAAATTCATTCTCGATGTGTTTCCTGAAGCTCAGCGTTGTACAGTCCCAGGAAAAACACAAAGATACTTCCCCAGTGTGCATAATAAGGTCATTTTAAGGACACATTTGTTGGACTTCACTCTCTTGGCATCTGTTCAGGACAGCTAACAAAAGTCATTTGTCTCCTACCTTCTGATCACTCCCTCAGCCCCCACCCCTCCCCACAACAAATCCCTAGCAAATTCCACTTGTTGAGTGTTCTCCTATTAGCATAGTGGCGTGTTTTAATTTGGGGAAGGAGCATGTGTTTCCTATAAGAAAGTTGTTTTAGGTCTTTAAATGTCTCTGTCAAACACTTTCTTTTTGTTTGGAGAAATAATTACAGATCAGTACTGTTGAAACCAAAACATCAGAGAAATTGCCTGTCCCAGTGTTTCTAATTTGGTGGATGTCTGCTCCGTGAATGACAAAAGTTTAGCTTGGCCATGCCAAGAAAAACACATCCAGTTTGACCATTGCAAAGGCTGACTTGGTTACAAGGGATGACAGTCAGTGTACTTGGGCTATTTCCCTCATATCCCAGAGAAAGAACTCTCTTCCTACAAGGGCACAGCTGTTCCTGTGACTCCCGTAATGGCAGATACCAGGTGAAACTGTGATGTTGACCATGGTTGTCTTTGGATGCTATTTCCCCCCTTTTTAGGAGGCATCTCATGTTGGCCTATAGATACACAGGACCAGTATATTGACATCTTAGCTGATGTCTCCCTTTGTAAACATGACTCCCTAGACTTCTTCCAATCCCAGATCTGGATGTGTTTTTGTTGTGACCAACACGGCTTGACCTACTAAAGTGAGGAATATATAGTTTTGAAAGAGTTACACACAGCAGTATTTAACAGGTGGCATATTTATGGGATAAAGCTGATATGGCTATACACAGGCACACACATATGTATGTATATAAAACTTTATTTAGAACATAGAGAAAAGTATAAAGCAGAAATAAAAATCGGTCATCATTATAGCACTGAGGGTATATTAGAGAGAGCAGGGAGCAGGCTAAAGAGAGGGAATAGGGGATGATCTAGGACTTTCCACCTCTACCAGCAGAGTTTCTCCCCTCTGGTGTTTCATAGGAGGGAATCCCACATGCGGTTTCATGTCAAGGGAAGTTTCTGTTGCCGAAAAACATAAAAGTTGAAAAACTGCTTTCAAGTCACACCATGAAACAGTAAGTGGACTGTGAGATGAACAATTCAGAACTATGCACAACAACATGGGTGAACCTTTGTACAGTTCCTCTTACAGAAAGTACAAAAGCAGGCAGAACAAGGCTATGTTGTTAGAAGTTAAGATAGTGGTTACTTGCCCTTGGGAATAGTAATTAGAAGGGAGCAATAAGGGACGGTGCTTCTGGGCTTCTGGAAACATTCTATTTCTTGATCTCAGTCCTGGTTCCACAGTGTATTCAGTTTATGATTGAGCTACACTCTATGTGTACTTTTCATACGTATATATTACTTCAATAAAAAAGGTAAACGCACATGCACATACACACAGCCAAAAATTGGCTACTAAGGTAGATTAGTCATGTATTTTGGAAGCCGACTGAGATAAGGAAGGTTTAAAGAAGATATACTAGGAAGAGGAGGGTAGAAAGAGACATGTAGAGACATGATGCTCTTCAAAAAAAATGCATGGCTTTCTAGTGTATATATGGATGGGGCTGCTATGTCTGCCCTCTGCATTGAACTGCTGATATACCTCAATCTCTGAGGCCCATGCTCACTCATACTTTTGAATCCCAAACACACATATTAAGATCCACAGAAGATGTTCAACAAACATGTGTTGATCCATGGTTATGTGCTAGGCAAATATGGCATTGAAGTAGATAAAAAATATAATCCACTACTTAAAAATCTTACATTAAATGTTTTGGCTTTTTAAATCAATCATTTGGAAACAACCTAAATGTCCAATAATATGGGGTTGTTTAATTAAATTATCTTAGATCCTTACAATGATATACTAATAGGCATTAGAAATGATGTTTCATAAGAATACTTTAATAATATATAAAACGTTCCCAGTATGAATGGAGAGAAAGCAGGTGAGAAAACATATTTTATAATATGCTAGCCAGATATAGCCGACTCTTTGAACAACACCAGTTTGAACTGTGTGGGTCCAATTATGTGTGAATTTTTTGATAAATACCTGTATAAGAAAACATATTTTATAATATGCTAGCCAGATATAGTTGACTCTTGAACAACACCAGTTTGGACTGTGTGAGTCCAATTATGTGTGAATTTTTTGATAAATACCTGTATTGTTTTGATCTGTGATTGGGAGTCCATGGATGCAGAAGGCTGTCTGTAGGTATTGATCTATGCCATTTTATACACTGGGCTTGGGCATCTGTGGATTTTGGTATCTGCAGGGGTTCCTGGAACCAATGCCCCAATACCGAGGGACAACTTAACTTTTTGGGTAGTCAAAAGTTATATGTGAATTTTGGACTATGTAGGGGTGCCACTGACCCCCATGTTGTTTAAGGGTCAACTCTACAGCAAAAAACAAAAATCTTGGAAGGATGTGCATCAACATGTTATTATCTAGGCATGAGATCATGGGTCATTTGTGTTTACTTTCTTATATGAATTTGCTAAATTTTTAATATGGAGCATTACGTTTTTTAAAAAATGAGCGTCACTTAGTCTAGGAAAGGAAAATATAATATAAATACAAAAAGAGGAATGCACAATCCAGGGAACGTGGAAGTACTGGCATTAAACTTCGTGGACACAAAGAGGGCGCAAAGACTAACGTCATCAGAGGTGGTGGGACTTCAGCTGGGCTCAAATTCTGCATTGACGATGATCACATTCAGGCCTGCCTCCCACTGAGATCCGCTTCATCCCAGTATTCCATGCCTTATCCCACAATAACCTCCTACTGTACGTGATGCTATTTCTCCATTGTTGTTGTTTTTTTTTTAGATGAGAACCTCTTGGTACCAAGAAAATAACTTGTCCTAGAATAAGTTTCACAACCAATACCAGCAGAACCCTCATTTGTCTGATTCTAAGACTGCGCTTTCCCCACCTTGCCTTCTTCCTTCAAAGTAGAAGCAAAATTCAGAAAGGTTCCTTTTCTTTGTTCCCAGTCAGTGTGTGTGTATGGGGGTGGGTGGGGGAAGGTGGTGGTGACAAAAATGGAACCACTCAAGCAAATAGCATTTCCTCCACCTAATAGCCTTTTTGCCTGATATTAAGTTACGGGTCAGGAAAAATGGAAAAGTTCTTTCTATGTCTAATTCAGCATAGGAAATCATTATGCAGAGGCTCTGTCGCCTCTCTCAGAATAAAATGTAACGTGACACTTGGGGCTTCACTGAGAAGTGTACAGCCACATTTTCTGGGTGTGTTGATATGGGTTGTCTCCCAAATTGTCTGCACTCCGTTGCCTGATTGGCGATGCTCTGCTCCCAGATGGCATCGAGTTTATCCTCCAAGTTTCCATAAGAGTGTGCTGGGCCTGTTGATCAGATGCTTTGCTAGAGCTACAGACAGAAGGATCTTTAAGAGGTACAATGAGTTTATGCAGGTGGTAAGTCGAAATCCATCAGAAATAACTTCTTGACCTCTCTGACGAAGCGAATGTAGAGAATGTGAGAGGTATATAAAAATGCATTTGCTCTTATGCATCACCCAGCTTGAGAAAAAGAAATCAGAACTCTGTGTATTGTTAGACCAGTTCAGATATTGGATCTTAATTTTGTGTCCAAGAATAAACTTTCAGCCGTATTGCATTTGCAAGGAACCTCTCAACGATGTTGTCTACCCAAAGGTAGGCCAGAATGACACTTTTTGTGCTTTTTGGTTACTAAATCGCAGTGTCAGGATAATAAGTGCTGTGGTTGGAGTATGTGTGTGTTTCTTTTCTCTTAGGGAATTCTGTTCTTCAAGGGCTTTCCTCGTCAACATTGCAGATAAAACACTACATCACACTCTTCAGAGAGAGAGAGACACTTTCTCCTTCAAGATGCCTGTTCAGCTGTTCCACAGCTGAAGCGCTGGGAAGACTAAAATTACATTCTTTTTCCTGCCATTAAAAGGGGGTGGGGGGAGGAGGGGAGAAGAGAAACTTGCATCTGGTTCAATTTCTTTGCCAGATTCTTCATTTAATTGTTTTGTAATTTGAAGAAAACCGCAAATGACAAGATGAAATTGCTAGGAATATAAATACAGAATTTAATTGTTCATGTCAGGATTTCAATTCCCAAACTGTAGTAATCTGAGTCACAGTTTTCAGACCAATGAACAAGGAAAGCATTGGAGGCTGCCTTTGAGTTTGCTGAGCGTCCATGATCCCATCTCCCCCAGCCTCCCACCTCCGATCAAGTTCATATGATGTTCGGCAATCAGAAAGAGAAGGAAGAGGGAAATGGACTGCTCTTACTTCTGTGGATTTGATCCCAACAGCTGGAATCCAAGACAAGTTTCCTCCAACAACACCATTCCATCACAATCCAGAATAAACTAGCACCTAAGTGCCGAGCGCTTCACTGCTGGGGCTCTACAAGTTCAGAGCATCCTTGATAGCAATGAGCTTTCTCCTGAAGAGATGCCTTTGCTTTGATTTATGACATAATCTTTCCCTGGACCAAGAGGCAACTTAGTTTTAGTTGGGGTTATTGTGGATTTCAAATTAGAAAACGTGTGTTACTTTCAGCCACCAAGCTGAGCTCCTTTCTCTTGTTCCACTGCCTGGAATGGTGTTGCCATCCACCATACATGCTTAATTAATATTGGCTGAAATAATTTGTCTGATGAGCAAATGCAACCAAAGAATGCGCCCTAGGATTTTATAAAATAGACAAGCTCCTCAGTTCTCTATTCTGTGATCTTTTCAAGTCTTACATATTTTTCAAGTACTAGCTTGCCAGATCTGTATCTCATTCCCTTAAAAATCTGGTTTTGCCCTGGCTGGGTAGCTCAGTTGGTTAGAGCATCCTCCCGATACATCAAGGTTATGGGTTTGATCTCCAGTCAGGGCACATACAGGAATCAACCAATGAATGCATGGATGGGTGGGGCAGCAGATCAATGTGTTTTCTCCCTCCTTCCTTATCCAGCCCCTCCTCTCTCTTCTTCACTCTCTCTAAATTTTTTTTAAAAATATGGGTTTTGGCTACATTATAATCTAACAAAGTAATTGAGACTAAGACTCTATTGACTTAGAATGGTTTAAATTGCCATCCAATTCAGATAATTTTCTTTTTACCAGCCTAATTTATAGTCAGAAATCTGCAGGCCTATTATAGAGCCAAAGGGAGTCTGTGTTGGGGGATGGAAGAACCTCTGTGTGTGTATAGGCCAACTGATTGCTTACTTTGACTCTGAACCATGAAAGCAGGGATTTGTTTCTAAGCTCATTTCAAGGAACTATTTTATAAGATAGTTTGTGGGAGTGATTGGTTATGCTATACAGTGAAGCAATTTTAACCTCTTTTATGTATACATATTCATAAACTCATAGAACAAAAACACAAAATGAGTCACAAGAGAGAAAAATCTAGAGTTACTGAAGTCATGTGCATGATTAGGAAAATATGTTATGAATGGTACTTACTTACCCAAAAGATCTTTGTGAGATTTTACAGGAAAGTGAATTCTGTATACATACCTTAAAATACTTTTTAAAATAACATAATAGACATGATGCATTACTTAAAGAGATGTGGAAGAGTCTTAAAGTATACATAAATACTTTTTTGCCCAACAAACTACATTCAAAATTTTTCTCTTTCAGATATTAGGAGGGAAAAATCCAGGTAAATCTTAGTTATCCATTCAATGTAGTTCATATTAGTTGTTCTCAGTTGTATTACATTGAATCCTACCAATCTATCAAAAATCTTGGTTTCATCGTGGTGGGGGTGGGGAGGAAGACATATTTTTTTCTTCCATAAGAAAATTTATATTCTGATAGCTGCCTTATGTTTTTTCACAAACTTTAACTTTTAAGGATATCAAACACTGGAATGAATTGTGTAGTTCTAGCTTTAATGCTCAAATAAATGAAAATGATGGTGTTATCATATTCTTCAATTGCACCTTAATATTTTCAAAGATTTTCTATAAAATTTCATCATGTGGGTTGTGTATGATGATACTAGTTTAGTAGTGAAGGTCAAAGTGAGTGACCACTTATTTGCTTCTCAGTACATCCCTCAGCCACTGCTTTAAGAGATGTTATAAACACTTCCTCCATGAAACCTTTCCAGATTAAACCCATTAACCAACCTTCCCTAAGAAGTCTTCAGATAAAGAAAACTAATTGGTTTATCTTTGATGATATACTTCCCTGATAGGGCAGTAGTCATCTTGAAGTGTCTTCATTATTATTCGGGAAATGGCCTGCTTCCTTCTCTTTCCATGGGCATGGACCCCAGCAGCCATCTGTAATGAATGTCTATACCCTCACTGGCAAATTGCATCAAAGCTGGGCATGACATACACAGAGTCAAGCAATTCTCTTTTCTAGAAATCTGTAACTAGCACAGGGAAGAAACAGTCAGGTTGTCTGTGTGGTGAGAAGTCAACATAGAGACTCCAACTGGGAGAGTCGAAAGTCAGCCATGTGTACTGAGATGCAGAGAAAGTGAAGAGGGAAACAGGCACACCAGGGACAAGAGAAAGGGAGAGATGAAGAGAGTTCCCTTCAACTTCCTCATTCTAGCTGCACACCCAATCAATTCCTGCCCTTAATTTCTATGAGACACCTCTATATCTTATAATAAACTAGTGGTCCGCTGCACAAAATTTGTGCATGGGCCAGGGGGGTGTCCTTCAGTCCGGCCTGCACCCTCTCCAATCTGGGACCTCTCGGGATGTCTGACTGCTGGTTTAGGCCCACAGGGATCAGGCCTAAACCAGCAGTCAGACATCCCTCTTGCAATCCAGGACTGCTGGCTCCTAACCACTCACCTGCCTGCCTGCCTGATCGCCCCTGACCACTCTGCCTGCCAGCCTGATCGCCACCAACTGACCCCCCTTTCTGGTCTGATCACCCCTAACTACC
>NW_005362269.1:7315204-7455001 GCF_000412655.1 Myotis brandtii
AATTCATTAACCTGGTCAGGAATTAGTTTTTGCTACTTGCCACCTTAGTGTCCCAGTGAATTCAGGTGAAGTATCTTGAGAAGGTTTAGAAAATATTAGCCTGATTGCCCCCATTTGACTGTATGTTCTTGGACCAGGTGCTAAGCCTCCTGCTTTTTTTGGATGCTCCCATAGCCTGGTTCAGGGATCTCTCTTCAGCCGTGCTGCCAACTGTCATGTGGGGAAAGGTGGAATTGGGGTTAAGAAGAAGAGATTTCTCCCTACATCCTAATCTCGCTGGGAACCGTCTCCATTCTCTCAAGCTTCCCAGCTTTCAAAAACTACGCTCTACTTGATGTTCTCACACTTCTCAATAACAAGTTTGTATATGAACATATTATATATAATATTTAACCAGGATGTTGGTGGGAATCTTCCACAGATATCTTCTGATGACTTCAGTGCCAGCTGCCAATTTTTGAAGCTTTGTTTTGAATGGATTTAGTTACACTATGTGTAGAAGCCAACTTTCTTTTATTATAGTTTGACTTTGATTTGCTTCAATCTTGGTATTTGGAAAAATTGCACCCGTGGCTTTAGAAGACAAATCTTGCAACCCACTTATCCCTGGTGTCAGCCATTGACCTTTGACTGCTATTTTCACCTCGATGGCTACATTTTCTTCAGTCTTGGTGGGTTGGGACTCATGGATCCTGCTGCTTTTTTTTTTTTAACTTGGTTCCATATTTTTAAATTATTCATTCTCTTCTTAATGAGCAATCATGTTTAATGTCTAGATTAGTACTTCTTAGACTGTAGAATGCATCAGAATCACCTGAAGGCTTTATTAAATCACAGATTTCTGGATACCACCCCAGAGTTTCTGATATGTGGGGTTTCTATTCCAAAGTGATACTGTTATTGCGAGTAAGGACTGCACTTTGAGGAGCACTGTGTTAGAACGTGAAAGAAAGAGGTGCTCTTAGCTCTAGTATCATCATAAAAAATCCACCTGGCTAAATTTTATTGAAAGTCTTGAGTGCAACTCAAGGTTTAGTTAGGGTTTTCCAGAAAAACAGAACCAATAGGATGGAGACATTCATATACCTCATGTGATTATGAAGGCTGAGGAGTCCCAAGATCTGCAGTCCCTACTGGCAACAACAGTATCCCTTTGGAACAGAATCCCAGGAGGCAAGTTAGAGACCCAGAAGAGCCAATAGTTTAGTTCTAATTTGAATCTGAAGGTCTGAGAACCAGAAGAGCCAATGGTATATGTTCCAGTCCAAGTGCAAGAAAAAACCAATGGCCCAGAAAATAACAAGTGTCAGGCAGAAGTAGTTCTCTCTTACTCAAACTTTTGGTTTTATTCAGCTCTTTAATTGGTTGAATGAAGTCCACCCACATTGGAGGGGACAATCTGCTTTAATTAGTCCTTTAATTCAAATATTAATTTTTTCCCCAAAATTCTCTCACAGACACACCAGGAATAATGTTGGGCCAAATGTCTAGGCATCCCAAGGCCTAGTCAACTTGACACATAAAATTCACCATCACAGGAGCCAATTTTAACTTACTTGAGTATTAAAGCCAGAACTACATGATTCCTTCTCAACAGTACTTCCTACTTGTAGCATTTGATATTGTTCAAAGTTAAAGTTTATGAAAAATATAATAAGTACCCAATATATATGATTAAAATTCATTTTTCTCATTTTACTTGACCTCTGTTTTATTTCATACCAGTTAACCACTACCTTGTTGAAACATTATCTGCTCCAGATTTCCATGATTCCACATTCCATTTATCTTCCTGTTACTTAGGCTAGTCCTGATTCCTCTTTTGACTGGACAGTCACTCCATCAGCAAGTCTCATAAACTCTACATCTAAAACACATTCCAAAAATTTACCACTTCTTACTATCTCCACTTCTTCTATGTTAGTTTATGCCACCATCCCTTGTATCTGGACAAAGACAAAGCCTTTCCCTGGTCTACCTTGCCCTCAGAATCTATATTCCATGAAGAAGTCAGAAGATTCTCTTCTTTGCCTGTAACTATCTAATTAATTTCTATCTCAACCAAAATAAAATTCTTATTATAGTCTATGAGATCGTATTTGGTTTGTCCCCTGACCACCTGCCTACAGCTTTCAACTCCTCCTTTTACTCTTCTGACCCACTGGGATCAAGTCACACTGGTGTCTTTCTGTTTATTAAACTCATTGTATTTATTCCCATCTCAGGGTCTTTATACCTATTCTCCTCACAAGGAACACAGTTCCCCCAGATATGCTGACCCCTGGCTCATGTCATTACTCAAGCCACTGCTCAGGGAAGGTCTGACTTTTAGTTGCTCCACCCTCCCCATGGTCAAGCGCTGTTTCAGGACTTGCTCTCATTCTCTTTGTAAGCTTATCACAATTGGAAATTCTTTTATTTTACTTACTTGTTTTTCTGCAATTTCTCTAGAATATAAGATTCCTAAAGGCAGAGACTTGGTCTAACTAGTAACTCCAATACTGAGAAAACTACCTTGCATAAGAGCTTAAGCGACTGACCCAATATGATAATTTCAAGTGGATAATAGGTGGTTAATAAATAATTAGGAGTGAGTGAAGGATTGAATTTTTGCTACCTGAAATGTTACAATCAAGGCCCAATACATTAAACTTCCAGACAAATGGACAGATGGATGTCTATATTATCTAGACTGTAAAGTATGAAATAGTAGGTAGTTTCTAGTCCTAAGACCATGCCTATATTGTAAACATGTACTATTTAAATTTAGTAGCTCATTGGAAGGGAGGATATTGAAAAGAACGTGGGTTCTTTAGTCAAGGGATCTGGATTTTAATCCAATTTCCAATTTTTGCTATGCCAATTTATGAACCTTTCTTATGCTCTATCATTAACTATATGATGGAATTTACACCATCTGATTGCAGGTCTGTAGTATGAATTAGCCATATGTACAAAAAGGCATAATACAAAATCTGGCACGTGGTGGATGTTCAGTAAACCACATTGGGCACGGCAGTAGTACTGACATGGCTGTCATTGACTAAAGCTCTGAGAGTACTATGTTTAACCTAGTCACTTTTCTGCCTTCCCCTTCTTATTTGTTCTTCTTGATTTATATTTGCCATATCATGGCCTTCCTCTCCCTCAAAATTTTATTCCAGACTAACCCTTCCATGTCCTTCATTGTATGCTGCAGTCTGTCTCTACAATCTCATCACCTATTCATGGAGGTATACACTCATTTACTTGTACATTCAATATACTCATCAAATATTTATTGAGTGCTTACTTT
Source organism: Myotis brandtii (assembly GCF_000412655.1). NCBI lineage: Eukaryota > Metazoa > Chordata > Mammalia > Chiroptera > Vespertilionidae > Myotis > Myotis brandtii. Next base: position 7,318,500 of record NW_005362269.1, read on the forward strand.
AAGCTAGATTTTAGACTTCAAAAACAGATAATACCACTTGAAATTATCATATTGGGTCAGTCGCTTAAGCTCTTATGTAAATAAGGGTCAAGATTAGTACATTTAAAGGGCAGGATCCAAGCCTTATGGCTTAGTACCTACATATAACAAATACTCAATAAATATTTAATGACTTGGAAGACTACCTGGTGTGATAGAAAGTACAGGATATATGGAGCTAGGTAGACCCGGGTTCAAATCCTGGTTACCTGTACGACCTGAAATACATCTTCTCCACTTTACATCTCTCCTACCAGCACCACTGTCACCTTTCTTATGCTCTAAGGTTCAGTTCTATGACGCCTCCCCTGCCCCATCTCACTCCAAAGTTAGCTTTTCTTTGGTCTTCTAGAAACTGGATTCTCTTGGTTTTAGCTCTTATCATATCTGAGATTATATGTCTGTCTCCACACCTGATTTCTAAGCTCCTCGAGGAATAGAAATAATTCATATAGCTCCAGTCTCTAACATGGCACACACAGTGGCCAGTGAATGTCTAAACTGGTTCCAATGACATTTCCTCACTGTCCTTTTCACATTGCCATTCAGTCTGCACACTCTTCATTTGTCCTAGTATGTTAATTGTTCTAGCAGCATTGCTGAGACATTATTTGAGTGTTTGACCTTCCTAACTAATGTCTCAGCTCTCCAAGGACAGGGCTGCCATCTTCCCCTCCTGTTTATCACTCCTGCTGGCCTGTGCTCTGCTCTGGTCTGTGTAAATGTCCCCTGTCCATATTGTTGACTAAGTGTTGAGCAAGTAACTCTCCAAATGTTAAATCCTTTGAGGAGGTCAGCAAAATCCCTATTTTGCCATTTTCCTTGTTCTTTTAGGACAAAAGAATCCCCCTAGACTTTTTGTCTACGCTGTTCTCTTGCCATCAGCCCCAGATGACCTCCTCGAAGGCACAGCCTCTGTAGGTAAAAGGTATTTGTTCATCTTTATGAATGTCAGTCTCTTGACATTCATGGTAAATAGACAAGTTCTCAGTCTCTTGACATTCATAGCAAATAGACAAATCCTTCAGTAAATGACAATGGTCCCAGCATCACATTAAAAACTCTTGGAATAAACACTCAAGGGTAGTTGTGGCTCACACTCACTTTCAAAAGCTTTTAATGTGCTTACCTACCAAAAAAAATGTATACCGTCACCTGTAACAGCCTCAACGGCAGCATTTTTAGAGTTCTCATCTATATTTAAACTTGCTCTTGCTTAGTCAGGAGCCGAGATGTTGCCTGCCAGCATTTCCAAATAGCAAGAGGAACACAGCAGCTTCCAGTATAACAAGCATGCTGATGAGGGCTGCGGCTTTAGGATTCACCACCACATTGGTTTGCCAGATGATGCTGACCTTCTGCACCATCGGACTTGCCATTTCAGTAATTTTTCCCCAATCCTCAACAAACTCAAGGGCCTTGGGCCTCCTGATGGGTCAATTAAGCAGCAATCTGCTCATTATTCATTATTGAATTAACAAATATTTATTGGGTACTTACTATGACTTGAGAACTTGCTACTATTTCAGAAGTACAAGAGATATAGCATTAATTCTGAAGATTGTTCCAGAAACAATATTTCCAGGACTCTCCCTCTGATGAGACAGAGCCCCAAAACGTCTCGTACTTCTGTGTGTAATCTTGCTGGAATATTGGGAGCATCCAACTCTCATACACTTTAAAATGGGCCTTGTGCCCCCCAACCCCATCCTAACCTCACCCCTGCTTTCTCCCTCCTGTGCAGGGAAAGGAGAAAGTTATGGAAGTGAAAGTCTTTGTCCCAATAAACAATGAGCTTGCCGAAACCGGTTTGGCTCAGTGGATAGAGCGTCGGCCTGCGGACTGAAAGGTCCCGGGTTCGATTCCGGTCGAGGGCATGTACCTGGGTTGCGGGCACATCTCCAATAGGAGATGCGCAGGAGGCGGCTGATCAATGTTTCTCTCTCATCGATGTTTCTAACTCTCTATCTCTCTCCCTTCCTCTCTGTAAAAAATCAATAAAATATATTTAAAAAAATAAATAAACAATGAGCTTGATATAGCCCTAGGCTGTTAGCTATACACTGAAAGACATACGAGACATTTTTTTGGCCCGTCTCATCAAAGGGAGAGTCCTGAAAATATTATTTCTGGAACAATCTTCAGAATTAATGCTAAACAATGGACTCTGAAACCAAATTACCTGGGTTCAAGACCCAAATGTCCCACTTATCAGCTATGGAACTTTGGGGCAGTTTACTTATCCTTTTTTTACCTCAGTTTTTCTAATACTCAAAGGAGGATAATAATATCTTCTTCATGAGTTGTGAAAATTAAGTTAACATCTAAAGTGCTTAGAACTGGTTAATAATGTCGATTGTTAGTATAACTGTTGTCCCTGGCCCTGAACAAGGTCCTGGAGATATACTTATGAGCAAAATTGATGAAGTTCTTGCTTGGGGTCTAATGAGAGAAATTAGTAAAATAATTGTGCATTTTATTATATACAGTAATTATAAGTTAAGATAAGCATATATCATAAGAGAATGCCAGAAAGGAATGTGAGGGCATAATCACAAAAGAACCTGTCCTGAACTTGAGTATTAGGTCTGTGCTCTACATAATCTGGAAATTGTATGGGTGGAGATAGGAAGTGGCAGGCCAGGAAAGAATGGGGCAGAAGAGCTATCAATGGTCTTTCAAGCCATGTTAAAGATGTTAGTTTTTATGTATTTTGGAATAGGAATTTACTGAGGGATTTTAAACAGGTGGAGACCTGGTATTTTATTTGTGTTTGAAATGAGTACTCTGGCTGCCTCTTAGAAAATGGATTAGAGAGGTACTAGAAAATAGATATGATGAGACTGCTTAAGTGACCATTTTAATGATCCAAGCAAAAGATGAAGGTAGCTTGGATTACAGTGGTGTAGGTAGAGATAAATAGACTGGATTCTTCTCATTTTACCTGGTTCTCTACCCTTGGAATATTAGCTCTGCCATTGCCCAAGGTGATGCAGTGGTTTATTTTTGTAAACCCTCTACTAGACTCTAAATATTACCAGATCTCCTAATGGGAGGCACAGGCCCCCAATTGATGTTAAAATGTTCAGAAATTATTTGCTACATGCATGGGATCTTCTCGGGAGAAGCCAAAAAATAGATACATGGTCAGGGAGAAAAGAGGGAAGGAAACATAGAAAGAAATTGTAAATTCTGTTGTCATGCTATAAAAATAAATGTGTTCCAACACAGTGTGTTAGCCATGACTTTTCCAAGGCGGATGAATTTTATGAGAGGTACACAGCTCTTTGGCACCTCCAGTGGAAAAGCTCATCTTCCTGGATATGGTGAGACTTCGCTCTTGCATGAAAGCAGATCTTGGCTAATGTTTCACAGGCCTGTGTTGACAGTTTTCAGATAGGAAACTTTCAAAGACGGGGGTTTGGAATATGGTTCTTTGCCAGAGTATCTGATGCAGGAAGAGCTCTTGGCATTAGATTAGAATCTTCCTGTTTACTATCAGGAAATGGAGACAGAATACCAACTCCTATGATTCAAGACACTGGAATGACAAGAGATAGAAAGGATAGATAGATAAATCTTTTACCTGGTGCTTATTTAATATTCATGACAACATTGGGGTATGTGGTGCTAGCATTTTTTTTAAGGAAAAAACTTAGGCTTAGAAAAGTTAAATGACTCGTTCAAGGTGACTAAGCCTTGAAATGCAGATACAGTTTGAACCTATTGCCATCTGGTCCCCAAACTCCCTCTTTTTTTACTACCTCTTTGTTGATGACATTGTCTGCCTAGTCTTCATGGCTTAACTGGGCTTCTCTATAAGGACTTTCCTCCTCATTCCTCTCTTGAAAGCGTAAATAGCTCCCTTTGGGAGTAATGAGCAAGCAAGGCAAGTAAGAGAGGAAATCAACAACCATACTACTTTTTTGTTTCTCCAGCACCAGCGTTTAAGGCTGCATGACAAAATACTAAAAGAAGGAAGAGAAAGCTATTTTATAAGAAAGCAACAGTAAAATGTGTTGGAAACATCATCTATGGGCAATATTTCATAGCATTGAAATGGGTACCAGGTGCTACTTTATGGGGGTCTTATGGATGAACTAAGGGGAACATTGTGCTTAAAATGGGTGCACCATTCCCTTTCTTCCCTTATGGTCTCTACCATGTGTCCCCCTATGCCCTCCTGGGCCTAGCTTCATTTTTATAACCTTCTTCTCATCAGGACCATTACCAGTGGTTTCCTCCCTGGGGTATTAGTTGGGTCATGTGGGGTGCCAACATTCTCTGGAAAGAACTTATGGCTTGACTCATAGGCAAATGCCATAATTAGTTCCCTAACAGCTACAGCAAGGATGTGTTGCCAAGTTATATTGAAATTCTAGGATGAATTAAAAAATATATATTTCAGTCCTTAGATGTAGACCCTTTTCTTCTTATCTTTTTCCTGTTCTACATTAATGAGGAGATATTTTTCTTCTCTGCTTCTATAATTTTAGCCATTTTGTTCTCTCATCTGCATTATTATAATTTATAATATTATTTTTAAATCAACTTAATTTTTTTTATTCCTGGTTTCACCCTAAACTTATGAGATATGAGATTGGTAGTAGTTAATTTTTCTATGTGCATTAATATGAATGCATATGTATTCTTCCCATTTACCATCTAAATTAACTTCCCATTCAGTGAGTGATGTGTGTACTGCATTAGAGAAATCTCTTGTACAATGAAAAGGACTCACTCTGCCATTTATAGGTCAGGTGGCAGCAGTCATGTTGCTCCCCCTTTCTAACATCAGTCTTCCCATCTGCAAAATGAGAAGACTACTATGTGCCACCTAGAGGTGTTAGGATTCAGTGAGAGAACCAGTTATAGCTAACATTTGTTCAGTTCCTACTGTGTCCAGAGATCATACCACACCCTTGATATACATGTTTTCCTATTGAATCCTGACAACAATCCAATGAAGAAAGTACTACAATTATATCCATTTTTAAAAATATATTTTATTGATTTTTTACAGAGAGGAAGGGAGAGAGATAGAGAGTTAGAAATATCGATGAGAGAGAAACATCGATTAGCTGCCTCCTGCACATCTCCTACTGGGGATGTGCCCGCAACCCAGGTACATGCCCTTCCTACTGTGTCCAGAGATCATACCACACCCTTTATATACATGTTTTCCTATTTAATCCTGACAACAATCCAATGAAGAAAGTACTACAATCATATCCATTTTATAAATTAGAGCTCTAAGGCTTTGGGCTGTTATGTAACATGCCCGAGGTTCCTCCTTCATCAAGTGGTAGAGTGAGAATGTGACCCCTGATTACACAGAGCTGATGCGAAGAGCTATTTGTGGATCCCAGTGGAATCACCTCTCACATTTCCCTTGAGGAAGACAATTTTCTCATCTCTCTGGTGACTCTGGGACAGGCAGGTTGTAAGTCTGAAGCACTCACCGGCTGACAGAGTCTGAAATTGTAGTTCCCTAGTTTTTCCCATTAGCCAAAGACTTCAGTCTCCAAAAATAAGCCTTTTGTATATGTTTTCTGTTGTGCATATTTTCAGAGTAAATTAGGAATCAAGATGAAGTTTTCATTGGGAAGTGAGGAAAGATTGTATTTGGGTACTTGGTGTCTGGGGAAGGATAAGGGCCAATATACTACAGAGGGTATGCCTAGAGGAGAGAGACGTTGCTTCTTTCATAATTTTACATAGATCTCTTCCTTACTCTGGCTATCTTCACTCACTTGATAGAACTAGTTATTCATTAACCTCTTATGTTTTGTTATTTGATCTGATGCAAGCTATTGGCCCTCTTCCTGGGAATGCATGCCATGCATACACATGAACTGCAGGGACTAAATGGACCCTCCTAAGAATCTATGGACCTTCCCCTGTCCAGATCATGAGTTATGGAGACTTGTTGAGGTAATCCCCTGAGGGAAAAATGACAGTCTCTTTTTTGGGTTGTCTTATATGATAAAGAAAACGTGGTGTTTGTTTCTTAGGAAGTAGAGTTGTTAGGAAGCACTCAAAATCAACAGTCTTTTATTTAAAAAGAGATATAAGAACACTGGAATGTCTTGCTTTAGACAATAAAGTAGTATTTTATTATAGCATCAGTGGAAAAGAAAAGATAAAAAGAGAGAAATGACACATCAATCATTATAATTAAACTTAAAAAAATCTGACCGCCTAAAAATAACTTTCCTCTGTACACTGGTGCACAACATGGAAATAATAACAATGGTGAAAGGAGCAACTTAAGTAGCTCTTACAAAGTGCCAGGAATTGGGCCACATGCTTTAACCAATACGTATGATCCTCTTATCCGTTCCTCCATACAACAAAGGGGAAATATTTTCTTATTTCTAGATGGATAGAGTCCAAGGTGGAAGGGGGATTTAAAGCACTAAAATGACTAAAGAGTTTGCATCACTTCATTGTTATTAGAGAGGAAATTCTCATATTGCTGGGGATTTCAAGGGATGCGCTTAACAGGCCGCTCAGCACGGGTGTCCAATGATTTCTAACTCTTCCAAGTTCATGGCGGTGGCAACAAGTGGGTTAACTTTCCAGGGCCCAGCCTTTGCGGAGGAATTTTGTGAAGCAAAATGCCTTGCTCACCACCATTGTTCTCTAGGAAAACTCTTGTTTTCCACCTCGGTTGGTATGTTGCAAACACTGTATCCCAGAGACACTGGGGGGCCATGGGGAATGGAATGCTGCCCACGAGCCAGATGTTTGTAAACCTTAGCTCTGAAATGTGGCACAATACCACAGGCTGTCAAGTTGTGTAAAAACTAAAGAAAAGACAAAAACAGAATGTAATATTTACCAGATGAGAGTTTTTGTGCGTGTGTGTAATCTTGCTGGAATTTTGGGAGTATCCAACTCTCACACACTTTAAAATGGGCCTTGTGCCCCCCACCCCCATCCTAACCTCACCCCCGCTTTCTCCCTCCTGCACAGGGAAAGGAGAAAGTTATGGAAGTGAAAGTCTTTGTCTTAATAAACAGTGAGCTTGTTATAGCCCTAGGCTGTTTGCTATACATTGAAAGACCTACAAGACGTTTTTTGGCCCGTCTCATCAGAGGGAGAGTCCTGAAAATATTATTTCTGGAACAATCTTCAGAATTAATGCTAAACAACGGGCTGTTGTGTGTTTTGGCAATTTGTATTCAGCATGAGTGTTTAAACAGTTATATAAGTTCATTAGCTTGTCTGAAATTCTAGCACGTATAAAATAAATCTAGATTCAAATGAGAATTTCCAGGCATATGCAAGAAAATATTTTTCTCTGTGTGACTATTGATGCGATTTCACTATGTGTGTACTCTGACACAAATAAACCGCTTGCAGAAACCAACAGAAGATACCTGTTGAAAGAAATTTAGAAAGAGTCAGAATGGGAAGAGACAGAATTTTAAATGCATTTGGAACCCACGCCTTCTGAACAAGCATCAGATTATTTGGTTTTAATTTTGAAAGGTAGTTTGACACGTTACATGATGAGTGCTCATTACCAATAGGTATTCTTTCTGTTGAGAATGGAAGTGAGGCATTTTGACATAGTGGCTTCATAATGACATATTTGTGAGCGCTGGGTCTAGGCCACCAGGTTTGTACCATGAAACCTCTCTTCCATTTCAGCTGTTTAGATAAGAGTAGACTCATGACTCAGGTGAGCCAGTCCATGGATTAGGCGATGACTAATCCAATTCTCTCCTCTTGAAAATCTGAACTAAGAGGCCCAGTACCTGAGAGCAGACAATGGTAGGTCCCTAAGTTGAAGGTCACATTCAGATGGAAATGGGGTGGCCTTTTTTGGCCAGTTGCAAACCAGAGGATTGGAAGAGAAAGCCAATCTGCTCAGAGAAGTGGAAAGTTGAATCAGTTGCATAGAGAAAAGGATGTAAGATGATGTGTTCCCAGAAAGAGAAATATGGTCAGTGTAGATCCTGGCAAGTGGATGGTTTTCCATTTCCAGTCCATGCGAGGCCAGAAGTAGGTCAGTCTCCTTTATCTGAGCCAGCTTCGGTAGGTGTCTTTCTACAACTAGAACTCACAGGGCTCTTTCTTAAATAGATACCAGTCTCCAAAAACACTTGGGTTGTAATGGAGCATTCCAGCACCAGGAAACCCAACACTAGAAAAAATTGCCAATTTTTTCAATTATTCAAGTTAAGAAAATTTGAAGTTTAAATTTTTACTTACAGAGATGAGGTTGTTGTTGTTGTTTTCATTTTTGCTTACCTGGCTTATGTTTACAAAAGTCTCTTACACCTTTGTGTGACACTTGGGGTGCAGCAAAGCCGTTGTAAGTACTGGATTTGCTGGGCAAAGCATAGTGACCTTGCTTGGCATAAAACTGCATTTAATAATTGTACATTGAATGGAATCTGTGCCATGCCACAAGATAGGTAGGGTAAGTTTGCAGGTAAAACTGCTGATAGCTCCATTCCAATTCTACCATAGGTGGTTGATTTCAATTCTTTCTATCCAGCTGTGTTGAAGTAAGCGAAACTGTAAGTGTTAATAGCAAATTAAATGAAATAGATACTGTACATGTGCATTATGGGAACCATAAACTCCATAACTTTAGCAGAAGATTCTAGAGGAGAAGTAAAAGATCCCTGTGGTATGCTAGCGGATAATTTGAAAGCAAGTGCCTTACCCTCAAGTCCTACTCTTGACTAATGGAGGCTCTGATGACAAAAGATCATGCTGCCACTCTGGGAGGTCAAGATTCCAGTTTCAAGTTGCAATTAAAATGGACGTCTGCATTACCAGCCTTCCTGCCCATATCCAGCACTTCCGTGTCCAGCCTGGTCTCTGGATTTCTCATTCATGATGTGGATGAATAAGCATTTTTGCAATTTAGCACACACATTAACAACGAATACTGTTAGTTGACACTTACTGTGTGCCGGGAACCTTGCTAAACACTTCATATTTCATCTAAGATTGCAACTCCCTGTGATGGGCACTTTCCAGGTCTCTCTTTTACCGGTGAGGAAAGTGATGCTCCCAGGGTCAGGTTACATGCCCCATGTCGCACACCTGTAAGTGGCAGAGCTGGGATTTCCCCCAGATTGGACTGCACAGCCCATGTTGTAAACAACTGAGCTCTTCAAATTACTTCGTTGCGTGCTTGAATCTTGAAAGAGTCAATCTCAGGGTCACTTCTGATATTAGATATTTTCCTATTAGTGACCAGGAACCTGGATCGGAAAGCAGTTGACTCTCTAATTGAGAACACACTGCTTCTCAGGGTGGGCAGTATTGGTTTTCAGGTGCCCACTGACATGAAATGGTCTTGAGATTGGTTTTTTCTAAGTAAAAACAAAATCACTTCTTATAGCATTATCTATGGCATCACATTTTAACATGTCATAAATGTTTTATAAGTTTTAACCAAAAAGGCTATTCAACTTTATATACATGAATATGCATACCTTTAATTTCATGCTCAACAACTGTCTTTCAAGGGACCAAGGACACCCCCTACCTCCTGCTTGATTCTGTGTTCGAGCAAGGCTCAGACGGTATGGTCACAAGAGTTCCTCTCACATAATTCTTTGGATTTACCTGCTTTCCCCCCCAGGCATTATTAGGAGAGATATTAATTAGACTAAATGGAGGCTATTTTTGGAGACCCATTTTCCAGAGAAAGAAAAAGTTCTCACATTCTGGTTTCCAGTTCATTCTTAACCTTATAACATTTTTTACATCTTAAATGTAATATCAGGATAAAGATTAATCTATCAAACTTGATAAAAAAATTTTCCTGAAGAAATGAAGTGAGGGGCGGTGGGAAAGAAGAGAAAATTCCTCTCTGGCAATTGGACATTGGCCTCGGAGAGAAAGTTGGTTGCCGTTTACCCCCCGGCTGATCCCCAGTAAGACAGAAGGTCTTGCAGGCTACCTCCTTCCGAAATGAATGCTGTTGCTTTTGCCACTGTGCTGATATAGATATGGGCATCACAATTATGCAAGTAAATATTTGCTTAATATAACAAATTGTTCTCCTTTAGCTGGGTTGTGTAATTTTTTCCCTTTGAAGATAAGCTGACATTGGAAATAAAGGAAATGTAATAATTACCACGGGAAATATAGTTTAAGGATGGCAAAAGGAGCCAACATAGCAGTTAAGGAAAAGAGAATCAAATCATTTGATGTTACCAATGCGCTATGAATGGGGCTCTGAGGGGAGGAAGGAGAGGGTGAGTTCCCAGAGCTATTCAGAGTCCATCAGCCTCCTCTAGCTTTCAGCACGCCTGTCGCACACCTTTGACTATTGGCATGGATTCAAAGCATGCAAGGCTACCCCGCTTGGAAATTCCCTCTCACACATGCAAAGAAGGGTGGGGATAAATGAATACCTGGCTCAGAAATGGAAGCCGCAGCACACCCCTAAACAAGTATCCATGGCCAATTCACTTACTGCAGTCCCCATACACGCTTAACCCCATTGGTCTCGTCTCTCCTCACCTCTTTATATTTTTGTTTCTTTTTTTAATTCTTCTTCAAAGTGAGAGCTTCATCTGATCTGGCAGAGGATGACAAACCTCCAAAGTGGGCATTCTGTATCTAATGACAAATGTAATCCTGGGGGCAGCCGGCAGGGCCTGGATGTGCACAGAGAGCGATCTGGTTATAACCGGGACAATGCCCGGTAAGGGGAGAGCTTGGGAAAGGTCTTCCATCAATGGCTGGGCGGCTTTCTCTTTGGGGGAGAGTCCGAGCCAGCAGATGGATTCTCCGCCTGCCCACGACAAAGGCTTGGGGACATTAGATAAGATTGCAGACCTCATCTTATCAGCGTGGTCAGGATACAGTAATGCTAGCCCTTCCTTTGTCTTACCAAACACGAAACCCTGTCCCGACGAAGGCAATAGGGAACCCTTTGTGATTTCCGGGCTTGGATTGAGTTTAAGACGCTTCTCTGAATTCATGGTTCACTCTGGCTTGGAGCTACCCTACACCCGAGGCTGCCCTGTGTTCGGGTGGGATTTGGGGCAGGGGAGGGGGAAGATTTAAGGGTCCTGCTAAGACTGTTGGAAAGGAAAAGTTTTACTTCTTATTTTGTTTTATTTGGCCCATCACTCCCTGAAGGGCCTTGGAGAGAGCAGGGCCCTCTTGTTTCAGATATTGGAACAGTGGGATAGGATGGGCCGTGAAACGTGGGTATATGCACAGCATCATAAGTGCTAACATGAACCACAGATATGATATATTTGGGGGGGGGGTGAGTAAGAAATAGGCCATGAACTATTGTGTATGATATCTCTTTCTTTTAAAAAAATATGTATGTATTTTGGGGGAACAAAATACAAAGAGAAAGGCCTTGAAGGAACTAGACTGAAATGTTAACAAAGGTTGTCTTAGAATGGGAGATTTGGGTGGTTTCACTTTTTCTCTCTCATTGCTTTGTTTATAGTTTCCTTCCTCCCCAGCCCCCAGTATGTTCAAGCTTTTACTTATGCATATTTTTGTTTTAAATGAAAAGCTAAAAGGAAGATAGCAAAGAGAAAATAAATAAGCACAGGTTCCAGAGCCCAGGTCCTGCCCCTGCTCCATCTGGCGGAGGACCTGTAGCAACCACTGCGCAGCCTCATGCCCTCAGGTTCCCACCTATACAAGGGGGATGCTGAGCCCTCCTGCAGGGCAGCGGTGAGGAGCGAATGGTTGACTAGCCATGACAGTGCTTGGTAAAGTGCATGTCTGCTGTGACTAGGGAGTTGCGCTTACTGTTTGGCCCACCTCCTCCGCTGGGAAAGCCCAGTCCTTCCTGGAGAATGTTCTGTGAGCCTTGTATGGAGCTTCAGGGGTGGTTGTTGTGTGCTCCCCACAGGGAGGCCACCGCCCCCAGAGAAGCCCCTGGTTTGCACCTGGCACTCCCTTTGTCCTGTTGGCCATGGTATGTGTGTGGAGCTGGGGTGGCTTTGGACAGCTAGTCAGAGAAACATGGAACTGCATGGAAACAGCTCCAAGATAGAACTGTGGCCCTGGCTGGTGTTTCTCAGTGGTTAGGGTGTTGTACAGAAGGGTCTCGGGTTCGATTCTGGTCAAGGGCCACATACCTGGGTTGCAGGTTCAATCTTGGATCTGTTCGGGGCATGTGTGAGAGGCAACCAATCAATGTGTGTCTCTCACATAGCTCTCTCTCTCTCCCTCTCCTCCCTTCACTCTCTCTAAAAATAAACGGAAAAAAATACTGTCAGGTGAGGGTTAACAACAACAACAAAAGATAGAACTGTGGCTACAATGAAGTTCAAATAACTCAGAAGTTAACCACCTGTGAGACAAGGCACAGCCCAGGCCTGAGTCTCAGCTTCCTCATGCTTCCTGTGTGAGAAAGGGAAATGGCATAGTCGCTCCCTCTCTGGACTAGCTCAAGCCACGGTGGGAAATGGCGAGGCAGCCCTTAGCGGGGAGCCTGGCATGGAGGGAGGCCTCAATAAATGTCAGCTGCTGCTGCTCTTAATCCACTGAACCTCCCTGCTCATGACAGGCAGTGCTGATCGGAGGTGACAGTAATTTTTGCAAACTATTCGGTAATAGTCAGAATCATGACAGTGTGGACCCATTACTGCCTGGATGGCATGAGAAGGTAACGCCCAAGGGGCTGCATTCTTTCTGTGAACGTTCTCATCTTGTTGGTTTGAAATGCAATGGGCTTGGTCCTCTGAATGGTTTCAGGGCTTTATTATGTTCTTCCCAAGAGTGTTTTCTTTGCCCAGCCCAGGAGACTTGGGGAGAGAGATCAGAGAGAGCAGGGCCATGGCAGCAATGAATAAATAAGGCTGTAATCTGAACGCTTCCCACCCAGGGCTGCGGGGCTTGCAGATCGTTTCATAGCTTTGCCCCGACTGCCAAAGTCAGGGGCCCTGTCATCCCTTGGCGATTCGCTGCAGGCCGTGAGGAGGCATGCGGGGTGCCAAGAGGTTCCCCTCTGAAGCCTGAGGACCTGTTTGGATCCTGGCTTCTCTGTCTCTTAGTGACATGTCCCTGTGCAACCTCTTGGCTGTCGTAGGAATGAGGCACGGTGTATTCAAAGAGTGTAGCATAATATTTACAGATAATAGACAATGTTTTTTTGTTACTATTAACATCACTCCTATCACAAAGCTGTATTAGCAGTGGGGATGATAGTCCTTCTCTATCCTCTGCTGGACAAAGAGCTCCTGGTGTTGAGCTCTGCTCTGATCACCAAAATAAGAGGCATCTCACACACTTGGCTCTGGAAAAGAACAAGGAGATGAGAGTAGCCAGTGTGGGGTCCTGTAGTGGTTGTCCAAGATAGGGATGCTTAGTCTAAAATTGAGAGGACAGTATTATTTATCATTAATTATATGCCTACTCTTGTTCTAAATTCATGACCAGTACTAAAATTTTTAACCTTCAAAACAACTACTTGAGGCATAACATGATTCCCATTTCACAGATAAGTACATTGGGTCACAAAGAGGTTAAGAAATTCGCCCAGTCACACAACTAGTAAGTTTGGGAACTGAGATTCAAAGCTGAGCCAACCTGCTCCTATGCCCATGTTCTGCCCCTCTGGGCCATATCCACTGCCATTATCAAATGAGGTTGTCAGGGGGAAGGGAAATTAAACATCCACTATTACCCTAGGAGGTTAAATAGGACCAGCAGTAGAAAAGCCAGGGAGAGGCTTCATCTCAGCATAAGGAAGGTTAACAGCCATAATTCAAAGGTTGATTGTCATGTGAAGTGGTGAGTCTCAGCAGTAGAAAAGCCAGGGAGAGGCTTCATCCCAACATAAGGAAGGTTAACAGCCTAATTCAAAGGTTGATTGTCATGTGAAGTGGTGAGTCTTCTGTTACTAGAAGCATTCAAGTGGTGTTAGTCATCCATGATGGGAAAGCTTTGAGGGATGCTAGTATCTAGAAAAGGGGTTTGCTAAATAAACCCCAAGTCCTCGTACACCGTTGAGATTCTCCTGTGCCAACCCAACACATTGTAGTTGTTCAATAAGAATTTCAGTAAATGAATAACTGAATGAGGTCACCTACTCTATGATCATATCATATCAAAGGCTTACTTAACATGTATAAGGTGTCCCAAAATTCACACAAGAAGTAATTTTGATAGAAAACACAGGTTTATAATTAAAAATTGTAAATTTTTTATTGATTCATAAAGTATACAGTATAGGGTTATGTATGAAATAGCACATCGGGTAAATGGCCTCCACAGCTTTGCTGGCACATACGCAAAGCTGTGGTCTTCATTGGTCTTCATTGTCCCTGTTCCTGGGCCATAATTGGTACTTGGTAATGCTTATCAAATTGAAGGGATTGAAATCAAAGGGCAGCAGATATTAGAATCTGATTCAATAAACCAAGTAAAATTAGGCTTTTATTCTTTGTTGTTGTTGTTAATGCTCACGCAAAATTCAAATCTTGCGTGAATTTTGGGACACCCTATACAAAGCAATAAGACCTTTTCTCCCAGGTGCCTAAAGTGCTTAGTGACTTTAGATATGTCAGTTAATAATAAAGGTTATCTCCATATTGCAATTTTATATTCAACTGTTTTCTTTGCTATAATTGGACTTAAAAAATCCTTGCCCACAGAGATAATGCCTTACCAAGTATAAATCGTGTCAATAGAAATGTGATTCAGTTCCAGGTGAATATTCCAGATGCTGCCAAGATGTCTTGGGTCAAAGATCCATCCCGAACCACTCACTCACTCATTGACCAAAATGATGATTTTGATGATTTTGCTTAAATTAACCTTTACTGTGTGCCAGCAGGAGGCATTTGATGACTCAGGTGTTCACTGAATACAGCTGATCCGCAGGCTGTATCACATCGAGTAGCAGTTCTCACGTGTGGTCCCTAGTGCAGGAGCTTCAGCATCATCTGGGAACTTGGTAGGAAAGCAAACTCTCAGGCCCCACCTTAGGCCTGACTCAGAAACTCTGAGTCAGGGGGTGGGGCCCAACACTCTATTAGCATATCCTCCAAATAATTCTGATGGCACACCCAGATTGTGTCCTCCCTAAAAGCCAGGCACCCAAATAGGATTCAGCCTAGTAAATCATCCCCAAACTAACACACACACACACACTCACTCTCTCTCTCTCTCTCTCTCTCTCTCTCTCTCTTTATATACATAGGCACCCTCTCCCTCTCTCCCTTGAATGAGATTGTGGGTAATCACTGGTAGAGTAAGTACCATTTTCCAGAAAAGGCAAAGCTCTTCCATCCATGGATCCTTCACAGCATTCACCCGGTTCGGGAAGGGAAAAGAGTCCTCAGGGCCAGCATCAGAGCAGTAACGCAGTAATGTGCAATAGGAGGTCTGTACCTGCTGGGCCTGGCAGGCAGCCCAGATGCCCTCTTGGGTGATGGAATGACATCAAGAATTCCCCTTGTTCTCAGAGGGGTTAATGGCAATCCGTGGCTGATGTCCATGGGACATTCCTGAGTCTCCAAGGACAGCTCTAAGAGTTGGGCTGTGTGAGTCTCTGGACAAACTAAGGAAGTAGAAAGTGAAAACAAACATGGGCGTTTATTTTTCCAACTTGCCAATTGCAAACAGAACTTTGCTCAATACGCCATGAAATGATTCACAGAGGTCTCTGTATTACTCCAAAGCTCAGCTGGCCAACATAAAAGAATCTTTTTCTTGGTCTTTTAGGCCATGTACTATTCCCAGGCATGCCCTTGTATTTATTTATTGGTAAGGCCTGTATCTGCTTTGTGAGCATGGGATTCCGCTGTCCAGTGGGCATGGCAGACAAGAACCTGTGGGGGTGAATGAGCTGCTAGGAATCTTAGACACCCCCCACTCATCTCCAGGCCCCCACCCCAGTCCAGGTCATCATAGGCACCAATGGATCACTGCAAATCTCTAAAATAGTTTCCCTGGATGTCAACATTAGTTCTCTTCAATCTGACCTCCACACCCAACCAGAGTAAATTAAAACACACACACAAACACATATCTGATTATGTTAACCGCATGCTTACAAGAATATCTTCACTATATCTTCACTTGAATTCTGCAAGAATATCTTCCCACTGTAATTAGAATAAAACACATGCTCCTTACGGCCACCAGCCTTGTATGTGGCCTTCCTACATGGTGGCTCATTCCACAAGAGCCACAACGCCCTCCCTCCTTGTTTTTAACTCATGACAATTCCTTTGTTCTTTGCTACCTCAGGGCCTTTGCACCATCTGTGGCCTCTCTCACTTCTGCTCTTCATCCAGCTACATTCAGGTCATTCTTGAGGTCTTCTCTGAGCTGCACTTCCTCAGGGAGCCCCACCAGGTCTCATAGACGAGGTCAAGCCCTTCTGTTATACATTCAAAACACTCCCCAGATGACTCCCACATAATCATGATCAGAATTGCAAGAACATAATTGTTTACTTGACTGTATACTATCTTCTTTGAGATGCATAAGAGCAACAGCATCCAACTGCTCTGTTCACTCCTGCATTCCCAGGGCCTGGCCCCGTGTGTAGCAGAGAGTAGGTTGTCAATTACTTTCACTATTCACTATGGATACTGAATGATCCAATGACTGAACTAAGCCCTTTTAAGGAATTGAAACTTCTGGAGCAATTTAAATGAAGGGGGAGAGATACATTAGGCCTAGGATAAAGACCATTCTAACACAGGAAAAGCTTAAATTCAGACAAATGTTTAGGCAAAGGACTTACAATTTGGAGGCCACAAGGTGAGAGTGACTTCTAACCTTAGCTGCTGTTTAGAATCAGTGGGGAAGTTTTTCTAAAGTAAAGATGCCTGGGCTCCCTCCACACAATTCTGATTAAATGGGTCAGGGGTGGAGCCAAGGCATCAGCATTTTTTAGTTTCACCTCAGGTGATCCTTTTAGGCAGACAGGGCCCGTCATCACTCTGGCATGACCTTGCTGACTGAAGGGCATGCTCTGCCCAGGGTTGAGCCAAGGCCCCCCCAGAGAAAGGAAGAGGGAGAGTGTCTCTAACAACTAAGGCCTGAGATCAGACAGGGGCCCAGTCCCTGGTATAATTCAGAGTTCTGCCTTTCCTGCCTTCCGGGCTTCTGTATGTATGACTCAGGGAGAACAGAAAAGGTAAAAATTACATCAGTTATAAGGAGATCTTTTGTCGAGGTGGATGGATAAAATCATCCTTATTAATTTTAACTTTGAAAAACAGATATACTAGCATCTGTGAAGGGGAAAATCCTCTCTTCTGTTAATGTTTATTCACCTTCATTTAATTTTTAAATATGTAGTAAACATGATTGTAGGGCTTCTCATTAACTGGGGTATCTTACAGTCATAATTTTTGATACACAACATTACTTACCAATTAGCCTGTCTTGTTCATTTAAATTTCTTTGCTCATATTTTAATGGGAGCTAATGATGCCTTTGTTGACTTATTTAATGTTATGTAAATGTGGCTATAAACTGTGAAGGGTGTAAGCAGAGGCACTGTTTTTGCTTACTCTTCAGATTTTGGAGTGTGTAGAATCCCCAGGAAACACACATATCAACACAATGAAGGCAGGGTACTGAGGAGGCCAAATAATAATAATTTTTAAAACAAGCAGTGAAGGATGTTTAGAGTATGAGATTTTTATTTTTTTATTTTCCTCTGGGTTAATTGTTTATTTGGGTATAAAAGGAGTTGTAAAGTGAACTTCAGTAAGTTGTAAAGTGTTTAAAAAATCTCCTTTCTGCTCCCATAACCATGATATAGGCCAGTGGTTGGCAAACTCATTAGTCAACAGAGCCAAATATCAACAGTACAACGATTGAAATTTCTTTTGAGAGCCAAATTTTTTAAACTTAAACTATATAGGTAGGTACATTGTTATTAACTTAATTAGGGTACTCCTAAGGCTTAGGATGAGCCACACTCAAGGGGCCAAAGAGCTGCATGTGGCTCGCGAGCCGCAGTTTCCCGACCACTGATATAGGCCAATCAAAGCCTATCTTCTATACCCTGGCTGGTACAACTGGGCTTTGCAGTGGCTTTCTTGTTGGGTTTCATGAACCTCGCTCTCAACAAAGCTTCATTTTCTCTTTTGATCAGCACATACATATTTGGATGAAAAAATAAAGGAATGAATGAATGGAAACTTTATAATTTCAACATGCATATAGATAATCCTTCCAAGACTGTGGCTTCTCAATACTGTGGCCTCCACTCCTCCAATGATCTTGTCCATTCCCCCACCTCTACCTCTCCTTTTTCATACATTAAACTTTGTAACTAGCAATAACCAAACACACTTTATTTCAGTATTACACACCTTACTCTCTTATCACCATTTGTAATTTTCCAGCTGACTTTCTAAAGTGGCTGGACTTCAACCATCTTTCCACCCCACCAGGACCCCTGATCCCTGGACCCTATCACTCTTTCTCTCTTCCTTACTACCTTCCAGTCCTCTCTTTCCTCCCTCCCCAGCTTCAATCTCATAGTAAATCACAATAATCACTGACTGGCAAACATCCTTGATTCCCTTGCTGAACTTATCAGGTAAAACCACAACTCTGGTTTAACTCAGTGCCCTTTCTACTCTGCACTTGCCCTGGCCTCTGCTTTAGGAACAATGCCTGGTGTTAAGTGGGCGCTTGAGAAATATCTCTGGGATGCATGCATGCATGCAAATCCAGGGTGTTAAAAGTTTAGAGCAACGAAGAGCTGCTCTATGAATCACTAGGATTTAGAAGACCTAGGCTGTATTTCCAGGTTTGTGATCAGTTATTCTTGCTGAGTCTTACCTTCCTCATCTGCAAGAATGAGGTTCTTGTCTGCCTATCTCCCTAGATGGTTTTGAGATTCAAATGTAGTGATATATATGGAAGTACTTTGGGGTCTGGAATCTCCTTCAAATGTGAATCATTTTGTTTACTTTGTGGCTGATAACAATAGTAATAGTAATAATGGCAGCTGCCTTCTACTAAGGCCTTTCTGTGTGGTAGGCACTGTGCTAAGTACTTTACATCCACTACCCCATTTAATCCTCATTAAACCTTCGAGGTAACTACTACCTTCTCCATTTTTCTAACCAGGGAAACTGAATGGTTCTCATTGAACATTAAAATATATATTTTCTATATACATTTTGGCAGAAACTACCTTGACCTTTTGAACGTCAAAAAAGCATATGTTTGTGGGTGTGCATGTGTGTATGAATTTAGGTTAGTATTAGAATTCTGTCTTTCAGATGATTAACAGTAAAAATAAAAAATCTATACATTGGTGCTGTGTCTCCTGACACTGTACTCTATAACGTATTGTATTGTGTAGGCCATTTCAGAAATAGCAAAATTTCTATTTCTTTGGGGGTTTTTTGTTTGTTTTTAACTCTCAGAATTTAGAAGTATTCTTCTATGTAAATCTAATCTAATGGTTGTCCTGACTATATATAATTTTGTTTCTAAATGCCCATTCCTTTTTGTTTTTCCAGCACTATAGCAATTGCTAAAGGTCTGCCAGGAGGAATTAGAGCTCAGCCTTGCCAGAGTGAGAACCAGAGTAATTTGTGTACAGTGCAGTTAAAATTACACCGTTACACCTGAAGCTAGTATCATCCTAATGCGTTAATATGGGGGAAGAAGGGTGCTTAGAAAAGACTGTAAGTGACTTAGTACTGGCTTCTCACTTCCAATGATAATGTTCTTCAGAACTGTGTTTTGAACACATTATTACAGATTTAAATATTTTAATATTCATTTATTCTAATTTCCCTTTTGATAGGTACCATCTCTGTGCCTGCATTTCATCAACTCTGACTAGTGACACCACTCTATTTAATACCTTCCTTGGCCAAATTTCTTGTGAATTGGGAACTAGATTTTAGCTGCTTAAGGAGGTTTCAGTAACTCCTTTGTGGTTCAACATTTAAAACTGAGATACTGATCTAAAATCCTTTCACAAGGAATTACTCAACATAGAGCTTATATAAATGTACTGGGATATGATCTATCGAAGATATTGTCAATATTTGCCCGAAATCACAACCTATCTCCGTTTTCAGTTGTGTTTGGAATTGAAGAGGAAATTTTTATTCTTAAGTGTCAGTCTGGAATGTATTCTAGACAGTCAGTAATGTCTGCCCACAGGAAAAGACATCCCTGAATGGGAACAGATACTTCCTATGCTGGGTAGTGTGGGAACTATAGGAACCATCTGCTCTAAAATGACTACTCAGTGGCCCCCATAATGCCTGATTCCCTCATCTCTGTGAGCTGTCTAGAATCAAGTCCCCTTTAGTAAGTCCCTGTGAAATGCAGATATCATCTTGGAGGAGTAACATATGACCCTTAGGTGTGTTAACAAATAAGATTTACTGAGGAAATGGACCATAGGAAAGGCAGGTTTTGATGGAGAAAGAAAATGAGGAAAATAACAAGCCCAGAAGGCTTTCTGATATGGGTGGGACCATGTGAGTGGTTCTATAGGGACCGAAGGTGCCAGTAAAGGGCACTGAGTTCTTGGGCCTGAGGCATTACTGGTAGACCCTGGTGGGAGGGAAATGGAGGAGAGGGGGATTGATAGCCAAGGTTGTCTGTGTCATAGTTGTACAGACTTCCTTACACACCCCTCATACTGAAAATACTCCTTTATCCCAGATCTTCACTTGACTGCCTTCTTGTCAACAGTCAGGTCTTAGCGCAATGTCAGTTTTATAGAAAAGCCTTCCCAGGCTACCTAAAATGGCAGTCCCCAAATCACATGTGGCCTAAACAACAGTAATTTATTCTTTCACAGCTCTGGAGGCTGGAAGTCAGAGATCAGGGTGTCAGCAGGTCAGGTTCTGGTGAGAACTCTCTTCTTTTTTTCCAGATGACTGCCTTCTTGCTGTGTTTTCACGTGGGGTAGATGGAGGTGGGGTGGAGAGAGAATCGGGGGATGGAGAGAGAGAAAGAGAAAGAGGAAGCAGAAGTTAAGCCTGGCATGGGGCCACAAAGCTAGTGTCAGAAATGGCATTTAAATCAAAGAAAGTCTTCCAAACTTCCCCCTGAACTACTACACTCAATTCCCTCAATACCATGGAGGTTACAGAGATTTGGATCTAAAGAATGACTATGACTAGGTCTGTGAAGGGTTGAGTTTTTAGCTCTGAGTTTCTTTAGAAAATTCAAAAAGCAAAGTGGGAGAGAAAATAAGTTCTGTGGAGTTAGGAAGCAGACATGTAGTGAGAGAGAGGAAAAGAGAAGAGAAACATGCCTGTAGTAGAGGGCTGCAAGCACCTTCTCAGATACTCAAGGGGACTGTGCCAACACTTACCCTCATTTGGTGATGGCAAACCCTGAGCCTTCCTGAGCTTTGCTCCCATCTGCAAAGTGGACAGGATGGTGCAGGGGGAAAAACATTTGTTTTGAAACTGGGCAGATATAAGTTCTCCTTGTGACCTATGTAAGCCATGTGACCATGGTGAGGTCTTAACTGACTAATCTTATCT
This sequence comes from Myotis brandtii, assembly GCF_000412655.1. Lineage (NCBI taxonomy): Eukaryota > Metazoa > Chordata > Mammalia > Chiroptera > Vespertilionidae > Myotis > Myotis brandtii. The sequence goes on from NW_005362269.1 coordinate 7,340,000, forward strand.
TTTATCACCTTTGTCACTCATCCCCTCAACCCTTCTCCCATCTGACAGCCATCAGAATGTTCTGCATCTATGAGTCTGTTTCTGTTCTGTTTGTTTATATTGTTTTTTAGATTCCACATATGAGTGATATCATATGGCATTTGTCTTTCTCTGTCTGGGTTATTTCACTTAACATAACACCCTCTAGGTCCATCCATGTTTGTGCAGATGGCAAGATTTCATTCTTTTTATGGCTGGGTAATATTCCACTGCATATATGCAGCACTTCTTCTTTATTCATTTATCTATTGATGGACACTGAGGTTGCTTCTGTATCTTGGCTATTGTAAATAATGCTGCAATAAACATATGGTTGTATATGTATTTTCAATTTAGAACACCCTCTATGTCCATCCATGTTTGTGCAGTTGGCAAGATTTCATTCTTTTTATGGCTGGGTAATATTCCACTGCATATATGCAGCACTTCTTCTTTATTCATTTATCTATTGATGGACACTGAGGTTGCTTCTGTATCTTGGCTATTGTAAATAATGCTGCAATAAACATATGGTTGTATATGTATTTTCAATTTAGTGTTTTGGATATCTTCATCTAAATACCCAAAAGTGGAGTTCCTGGGTCCTTCTTTGTCTCTTGTTGTAGCCTTTGTTTTGAAGTCTGTTTTGTCTGGTATAAGTATTGCTACCCCAGCTTTGCTACCCCAGCTTTGTTTCTGTTTTGTTTTGTTTCCATTTTTATGACATATCTTTTTCCATCCCTTTACTTTCAATTTGCATGTGTCTTTCAATCTGAAGTGAATCTCTTGTAGATATCTCCCTGATTTTTAAAAAAAATATATTTTATTGATTTTTTATAGAGAGGAAGGGAGAAGGATAGAGAGTTAGAAACATCAATGAGAGAGAAACATAGATGGGCTGCCTCCTGCACACCTCCTACTGGGGATGTGCCTGCAACCAAGGTACATGCCCTTGACTGGAATCGAACCTGGGACCTTTCAGTTCACAGGCCGACGCTCTATCCACTGAGCCAAACCAGTTAGAGATATCCTCCTGATTTTTACCTGACACACATGGGTGTGGGACCAGCCCATTCCATGTCTCCACCCCTCCTACCAGTCTCCATGTGGCTTCTTCTGCATAACCTTAGTTATAGGACTTGTGTTCAGCTAGATGTCAGGCAGTTCTGAATAAGGGTTGTTCTGTAATTGTAATTTAATTTTGGTGTGGTTGTAAGAGGTTCTAAGTACTGCCTTTACCTATGCAGCCATCTTAACTGGACCTCCTGTGTCCCTATTTCTTAATACCTACATTAATATTTTCTATATAACTAATATGAAATTAAAACTACCTCTTTGAGAAATAGCAATCACACGTATACCTAAATAATCAGTACCATTCCATGATGTAACTGGTGCTGCCTTGTGTTCTATGACACTTTATACTCTCTATAAGAATCTGTTCACCTAATTGATAGCAATTTTCCAGAAATGATGACCCAGGCACATCTGTACATGCCAAACTCTGAAGTCAAAGCACAAGTCTAAATCAGAAGGTGGAAAGTTTAGAGTTGGTCTGTGAGATGCTCTCAGAAATCTATATGACCAAGGCATTAGTGGTTCTGGGCAAAGACCTGCTGTAGAAAAAGGATTCTCAAGGACAGATGAGCTTTTCGAGAGACCGTGGTCCCCAAGATGAATGTGCAATTCTATTGATAGGGCCATTTCACAGGAGAAGGTGTTCACAGCCCTTATCATATACTCAGAGGGGGTCTCTGGTACCCCAACATTCATGAAGTGTTTAAGAAAGTTCTAGATCATTTTTTGTGGGGTATCTTTTCTGTTTATGAGTATTAATCCTGGGTGGTGGTGGTAGTGAGTGGGTGTGTGGGGGAGGGTGGGTACCAAGTTGAAGCAATCTGTTCTTCATTGACCAACTTATGGCTCATAAGTGAGTAATCAACATAATCTAAATATTCTAAAATGAAATATTCTTCTGGGCTCAACAAAATGCTTGTTAGGTTGAAACCAATCAGTAGGAAATGACTGGTGTTTGTTAGTGTTTGAGAGGAGAGACCAGATTCTTTGCACATTAGCATTCCAGTTGGTGCCAACATAAACCTCCAGACCTCCAAGTCACAGAGTGTGTTATTGTTTTCAGATGACTGAATCTGGGACCACTTGCTAGTCCTATTTCCATCGCTCACAGAAGAAACATAACAATCCTTCTGAGGGCGAAGGACATTTTTCCTCCAGTTGGTGTAGTCCTGGCTATTGTTTTCATTTAATCATAGAGTTGGGAGGGACACATGGCCCAAACCCCAATTTGACAGTCATGTCAGCCAGAAAGCTTTACATGTGGAACTCGGCCCACACAGCAAGGGGCCCTGCCCGCTTGTGAAGGAAGCTCCCCCAGGAAGACAATGATAGTGTAGGCCTGCTTGGCATTTTTCTAAGAGTGCCATATAATATTATTGTTTCGTATACTATTTCCTATATAACGTCAATTTTCCAGGACCTCAGAGGATGCTATTTCTATATGCAGCATATTTGGATTCCTAGGCTTTAGGAAGAGAAGTGTAATACAATCTCCCTTTTACACTTAAGGAAGATAATGGGACCCTCCAGGTCCCACTGCACATCCTGAAATGATGGTTCTGAGAGGAACGGGCCAAGGCTTGAGGCATTTGTCTGCCGCCGCCTTCCCTTCGCTGGTGCGTGTAGTGTTGAGTTCAAGCAAAGAAGTTCAATAAACTAGAGTTTGAACCCCAGCCCTCCACTTCCTAACTGTACCCCTGAGCATGTTACCTAATCTCCTGCAGTCTTAGTTTCCTAATCTGCACCGTGGCCCAATCATTCTATCTGTCTCATAGGATTGTGGTGGCAATTAAATTTTAGAAAGGCAGATAGAGTGACGTCAGCGAAAATGGGGTAAGTTTTTAGGCTTCCAAATATGATCTCCTTCACAAAACAATGAGAAAACTGGCAAAAATGATCACAGTTCATTTTTTAGAACTTTGGAAATTAACCCAAGGCTTACAGTAATCCAGGAAAGGTATGGTTTTTTTTTGTTTTGTTTTGTTTTTTAGTGATAGCATCTCAGCCAGAACTGAGATCTTGTGGCATTTTAGGTTTTCCTATTCCCACACCACACCCACCCAGCCAGTTCTGCAATGGCCTTGAACACCTGCAGCCCACAGTGACAGTGAAAACCAATAGCCTGGTAGCCACTGAGAAGGGCAATGTGGCATTGGAGCCCCTCAGACCTCTTTCCCATTGTTTGGTCTTTCTGGTTATTCCTGAGCAGCCCTCCTTGGGAGGTTGTCTGGTTTTTTGGTTGTGTATTTTTTTTTTAACCTGAATGGGTACTTGTCTTGTGAAAAACCTTTCTAGAGGGCATTTGCCAAAAATAAAGGCAATTGGTTAACATTGTGACTACCTAGAGAAGTGGATAACAAACAAGAAGGTCTACCTCTCCTATACTGATGGTGGGGGAATAAGTTGGTACAACCACTTTAGAAAACTATTTGGCAGTACATTATAGTCAAATGTACCATGCCTTATGACACAACAATTCCTTTCCTAGGTATATTTTCAATAAATATATGTATATTAGGGGCCCAGTGCACAAATTCATGCACCTTGAAAGAAACTGTGGGCCGTGAGGCTGCAGTAGGCACAGGGCAGGTCTTGGCCCATCCTCTGTGCCCCTGCCCAGCCCCTCCCACTGCAGCCCCCAGTCTCCTATCTGCTGGAAGCCCTGCTCCCACCACCACTCCCATGCGTTGATGGCACTGGCCCTGCTCGCAACCTGCTGACAACACAGAGTGATTGGGGTTGGCGCCAGCAGCAGGTGCGAGCGGTGGCTGCTGCCCCTGATCACCCCTCAGGAGCAGGGGGAGGTGGAGAAGCTTTCAGGGGTGATCAGGGCCAGCAGCCACCACTCACACTCACTGATGGTGTTGAGTGATCAGGACCGGCACCAGGCACTGGCAGCAGGTGTGAGCGGCAGCTCTGGCACCAGCTGCGGGTGTGAGCGGGGCCAGCACTGGCAGTGGGTGCGAGCGATGGCTCCGGCGCAGGCAGCAGGTGTGAGCACCGGGCAGGACTGCGGCACATGGGAGCAAAGAATTTTCAGTAACCACCAGAGGCTCACCCCAATGACAACGACTGGCACCCAGCCTTGGTCTGGTGCTCCCGCTCACCTGCTCCACCATCCTGCCATGGCCAACACCCACTGTGTTCCGTACACGCCTCCTGGTGGTCAGCACACATCATAGTGACCAGTTGTTTGGTTGTTCGGTTGTTCCGCCGTTCGGTCTATTTATATATTAGCCTTTTATTATATAGGCTATGTTCCCCAAATGACATGTTCTGAAATAATCAGAGCAGCACTGTTTATGGTAGCCCCAAACTGTACATAAACACTATTTATACACAAATCCTCATTTAGAGGACAATGCATAAATAAATCATGATATGTTCAGACAATGGAATATTCTACAACAAGAATAAATAAACTATATCCAGGCACAATAAATTGGATGCATCATAAGCATGCTGCATGGAAGAAGCTAGACACAAAAGACTGTATACTGTATGATTTCATTTAAATAAAATTAAAAACAAGTAAAACCATTCTATATTTTTTGAAGCCATAATCCTACAATTGGAAGAACTGTCAGTTCTGGATATGACTTTCCCCCTTCTGATGACTGGAAGAGGGGAAAAGAGGAATTCTGGAGACAGAAATATTCTGTTTCTTGACCTGGATGCTGAGTGCATAGGTTTATAATTTCTGAAAATGCCTCATGCTATTCGCATACGATGTGTGTGCTTTTCTCTGTGTGCTTATGCATACATACCCTATTCAAAAACCTTTGAATACAAAGAAAAAGGCAAAGAAGAATATCTATAGTCCCATTAACCCCAAATGATTATGGTTAATATTTTAGATTATGCACTTTTACTCAATGACTGTACATATCTGAATACATGTATTATTTTCCTGACAAAAATTGTACTATATTCTCTGTTTTATAACCTGCTTTTTTTTGTAGCAGCATGCTACAACCATCTTACCATGTCAATTTATAATATTATTGCAGGAACACATTCAATCTTGTGACTATAACTTACTTAACCCAGTCCCCAATTGTTGGGCATGATGGTTGTTTCTAGCTTGACCTTTTGTGTGAATTGTTAAAATATGAATCATCATACTCATCTCTATATTTTTTTAAACTTAAGAGCAGAATTGCTGGTGAAGAGGAATAAAATTGTGAAGTTTTTTTTAAGCCTTTAGTGCATCATTTAAAATCATCCTCCCAAAATCTTGTACTGAAACTGTACTCCAATCAAATTTTATGGAAGGGCCCATTTCCCTTGCCAAAATTGGGGATTATGATTGTTGTTCATATTTTCCATTTGACTGGGCCAAATAAATTATATCAATTTATTTTTGTAATTTTTATTACTGCAAGAGTTGAACATTGTTAGCATATGTGCAACAGCCGTTTAGACTTCTTATTTGGTGAATTGCATGTTCATGTTCTTGGTATATGTTTAGAATGTCAGCCCTTTGTCCACTTTATAGTTTAAGTATTATTTTCCAGTTTGTCATTTGTTTGTTGATTTCTTTATACCATTTTGGTCATGCAAGCCAAATCATTATGTTTCTATAAAGAGTTTATTTATTACACCTTTAAATTCATCATCTGTCGAATATACCTTGGTATATGGGGTAAGATAAGAATATAACTTTTTGTCTTTTAACAAATAACTATTTCTCCTCATTTATTGAATAATCCTTTCTAACGCTGACATATTTTAGGAAGCATTTCCTTTTTACAAGGATTGAGGAAGAGAAGTTTAAAGATAAGATCTTAGCAAACCCTAAAATTCAAAGGAGTCTGTATGGAGATTTAATATTGTGTTTAACATACTTGAAACATAATTTTGCTTATCAGCATGCCAAGTTGCATACAAACTCTTGATCTGTTTGGGATATTAACTCTTTTTCTTCCAATATTTACATCAAACTATGTTTCAACTGATCTGTCTTCCTGCTTGACGAATAGTAAACTACTGGCAGCATTCCTTAGATCAGAGTATAGATAAATTTGAACACACCAAAGCAAATACAGGAAGTCCTATTGTTTATTTCCTTTCAAAATGGAATGCCAGCCATGTGCCAGGCCATGCTGGGGGCTGGGCATACAGTGGGAAAGGAGGCATATTTCACCCTGCCCTCCCTGAATTTACACTCTAGATGGGCATACTGATATATTGGCTGAGTTCGTTCTATTTTTAGCTATTATTATGTTAGATCAGATATATGAAGTGCATATGTGTACATATGTAGACATATATATGTGACGTACTTACAACAAAGTATACAAACTTCTTAGGATTTGCAACTAATTAGCACAGAGCATGATGAAGATGCAGAACATCAAGTAGTCATCAGATTTAGGAGTATATTTGTTTGAGCACAGCCCTGAAAGCAATTATTATATTCACAGCTTTCTTAGTTGCAGTCACCAGCTTTTTGTCTCTCATTCAATCTAACTATTGGTCTAGGCCAGTGGTCAGCAAACCACGGCTCGCGAGCCGTGCGATTGAAACTTCGTGGCCCATGCTCAGAAGTCGGTTTTCGGAAAGGAAATAGATGAAACAAGTATACAAGATGAGTGTGGATGGGAGAGTTGGAAGGGGTCGACCTCAGTGAACGTACCTCAATCAGCTTGAGGACGTTTTTAGCAAAGGCCAGCTTAGGAGTACCCTAATTAAGTTAATAACAATGGACCTACCTATATAGTTTAAGTTTAAAAAATTTGGCTCTCAAAAGAAATTTCAATCGTTGTACTGTTGATATTTGGCTCTGTTGACTAATGAGTTTGCCGACCACTGGTCTAGGCCCAACTTCTTTATGGTAAGGTTGGTAATGAAATACAAAGAGAAGAAGGAGATGGTGGAGGGGAAAGGAAAGAACAGAAGGAGGAGGAAGATGAGGGGAAGGAGAGGGAAAAAGGAAACCTCAAGCTAGATATGTATAAAATAGGTTTACTAATTCATGTAGATAAAAAGTTCACCATGGTCAGACTCTTGGATTCAAATAACACCAGGAATCTATATCCTTGTCATTTTAGCCCTGTTTTTTTCACCCTTAGCTTTTCTTTCAGACAAGCCCTCCCCCAATAGTAGCAAAGGTGGCTATCACCTGCTCCAGGTTTTAGTCGTCTAGTTTAGCAATGCCCCCTAGAAATAAGAGCACTTCACTCCTGCTAGCTCTGGCAAATGCCCTGTTCATGATTCTCATTGGCCCAGCAGAGGTCCTGTGCACGTCCTGAACCAGTCCCCAGGGCTAGGGAAGAAAGGAGTGCTCCCCATGCCCAGGTCTGGGTCCTGTCCCCACTCCATGGCCTGGGAGTGGATGTGATGTTGATTCTGTTGACAGCTGTGCTACCAGGAGGAGGGTGTTTGAAGGCAAAGCACATACCCTAGAAAATTCTGAATAGTCGAATTGGGTAATCTGACCTCCTGGTCCCCACCCTGCAGGGTACTACCTATAGTAAAAATAAGAAGTGTTCTCCTATAAAGGGATTTTTGAAAGTGACTTCTTATTAGTCCTTCGTTTGGGGGAGAGGCATGCCTTCCACTTCCTTCTCAGGGAGGAACATTGGAAAACTTCTAACTTTGTTTCCTTGCATTTTGTTTTGCCATCTGCCACTGACTGTCACATTTCACAAGTAAAGAAAAATGTTATTTCTTTGTTTATTTTGTCAGTCTTTGGTATTCTCTGGAGGGAAATTATATATCTAAGTTTCAGTGGAATAGATTTAATCTGTTTGTCTTGTTATCTCCAGACTCACCTAAATCCTTGTCTTTCACACTCAAAGGTTTTTCCTTTTTCCTCACTTGGTGATCAAGTGACTCTGTCCCAGATTCTGGAAAATACCGATTTCTAAGCATGTCATGTTAGAAGGAAGCTGCCCTAGAAATGTTCTGTCTTGCTTCCATCTTGTTCGGAAGTTGCTCCATGAATACAGTTATTCAACGACTCTACAGAAGCCATTGGCCTCGTGCTGTGGAGTTTTCCATCATTCCAATCCTACTTCATATGCAGGCCTCTTGTTATCCTCCACACATCAAATACCCACCTTCTTACAGCTAAAGTTACCTTATATGTGTGTGCCTTGTGCATCTGAGGTTTGAGGCAAGTCCTTCAAATATTTCTCTTCCCAAGTTATTTGCCTGATTTTTTGGGTTGTCTTCTGGTCAATAATGGGGATCATTTGGGGCATCCTGCTTATGTTTCAGAAGAGGGAAGAGTGGACCAGCTGGAGGCTTTATTGGGTGAGTCACTGGTGTGTTTTCATGAAGTCATTCCCTTCCTACCACTTAGAGCGTAAGGAAGTTCAGATGCTGTGCTTTAGGCTCCTTTAAGGTATCCTTATCTTCAGCTGCCTTGTTATGTATTTGTGGATTATATACCCTATATATTGGAAATTCTTCTCAGCCGGCTATATAAAAACATCCTATATAGGTATATGTTGCTTGGCATACATTTCTCATCACTAATAATTAAATATATTAAAGTCTCCATAGCTGTCTTCTAATTATCTTGCGCCACTTCCCCTGTTTCCAAAGCTTCCTTCCCAGTGCACACTCCATGCAGCACTGGTTCTGGGGGCCGCTGATGGGTATTCCCAAAGAGGGGTGGGGCTCCTGGTTCAAATATATTTGAAAAAGGCCAGATGAAACCAAATGAAGTCTCTATTATGTCAAATGTGTTGTTCTTCTCCAGACCACTCCATGTGTTTCCCACACTTATGGGGAAAGTGAGGCAGTTCTGACATCTCCTGAAGCCATGGCCCATGGAGTAAAGCCTGGGAGGTGCCTTTTGGGAACTACATTCCCTTGAGTTTGTCCTTATAGTCCCATCTCTCTTCCTTCTGAAAGAGCTATGAACTGCCCCTCCAGAGGTTTCTCAAAAGGCATCGTGGAGGACATTCCTGGAATAAAAATAGAGCCCACCCCCACCCCCACCCCCCTGAGTCATAACCTCATAACTGTGCACCAGGAACTTGGCTCTTTTGGATCCCACTAAATTCTCCTGGACTTCCTCTAAAAGTATAGACCTCATTTACAAGGGCATAGTCTGGTGGGTAAGATTTTATGGACCTCTAACCCTCACTACCTATAACATTATATCTAAACTAGTAAACTGCAGTATTTTGACGAAATCCAATTCTTCTTTGTCTCACCTGTAAGTCACAGCCAACTGGAGGGACAAAATCATTCATGAGGTCTACCAGGAATAATTTGGTACCAGTCTCCCTCGTATTGTGGTTAAGGGTGCTTAGAGTATTGTTGTGTTGAGTGAATTCTTAATTCAGCAATTTCTTATTGAGAATAATTTCTTCTATGATCTAAATTGAGATAGGTATTAGGAAAAAGTCAAAAATATTATATGAATCCTGCCCCCAAGGGGAAGGTAAGACTACAACAAATGAAGGTTTGGTGCACATTATAAGATAGCATATTGTTCAAACTAAACTGAATGTAGAGTAGACTCTCACAAGGGATTAATCCAGCATGGTATTTGAATCCCCCAATATGTCCATATATATATAAGCAACCATCCGACCGGTAGTATGACACGCACTGACCACCAGGGAGCAGACGCTCAACATAGGAGCTGCTGAGATGTGGTGACTTGGCAGCTGCAGTTCTCAGGTGACGCACCAGGAACCAGAGAGGAGGGAGCCCGATTCCGGGGTGCATCACCCGAGAACCGCCCTCTCACAATCCAGGACCCCTCGGGGGATGTCGGAGAGCTGGTTTTGGCCTGATCCCTGCAGGCCAGGCTGAGGGACCCCACTGGTACACGAATCTGTGCACCGAGTCTCTAATTTTGTCATAAAATGCAGAGATGAGAACAACACTGAGTGAGCTCTGAGTAAAAGATTCGCCTCACTCACCAGGTAACAGAGCAGCTCCTTCACAGGAGCCCTGCTGAGCTCCATCCCTGAATCTCTGCCTTGGCCAAATGTCCAGTAAACCTGAATTGGTCATTTCAGTAAATTAGCAGGTGTTTGAACCAGTATGTTAACCCTGTGAATGCCAACAGTCGACTGCAATCATGCCAATGCATAACTTATGCAGAATAAGTATTATGAATGGCTTAGAAAAGGAGATGGTTGTTTGGGGATAGAAGTATCTGGCTTAAATCATGAAAAATTGATTTTTCAAGCAAACTCTGAAATCTGAGTAGAATTGGGAAATCAGAACTAGGATATTCCAGGGGAGGGTTGAAAGGAAATGAGGTAGGTCTGAGCTGTACCCTAGGCTGGCTGTGGCCATCGGGAAGGCACTGAGCGTCAATTATAGAGTGTCATCCCCTCAGTTAATGCCCCTGCCTCAATGTCTGCATCACAGCCTCCAGTCTGTATCCTGCCCCATAGAGCTGTGAAGCTCACACACTGTCACATCTGCAACATGGGCCACTCTCCCTGTTGTCACTGTGGCTCGCAGCTCACACCCCCAGCCTCTCACACAGACCCCTTTCTTCCCTCTGCTTTCCTGTCACTCCTGGCACCACTACTGTCCACGTCCTTCTCAGCCAGAGCCCTTAATTCCACGCCAACGAGCTGACGTGTGATGGTGCTTCCTCCCGGGAGGGGGAGTCCTCCTGTGACCTTTAAAATTCGTTTTTATTGCCAGGTGTCCAAGAGCTGAGCTTTCTTTTGACTTTTATTTGGTTCTTGTCTACTTGGGAGTTTGCAGCTGTAACCAAGTAGGAGAGAGGGGTCAGAGTCAGGTGGCCTATGTGCCGGCTCAGGAATGAATGTGCCTTCGGTTTGGGGGAGAAGAGGGGAGGGGGGAAGGGAGGGAAGGCTGAAGTCACACTCTCTCACCCAGAATTCTGGCTGCTATGTGGTCACCATGACCATTGTATTCAGATTATCATCTTTCCAAAGCATAAGGAGACAACTCATAATTTCCTGTAAAATTCGATCAAATAATTGCGCCTTTGGCAGCCCAGAACGAGTCTTCAAAGTCTTTTACTTCCATCAATTTTGAGTTTACCATGAAAATATGGAAGTTGTTAAGGGGGAGTTTTAATGAATAGGATACTGGATATAGAGATTTGTAATATGCTAATTTTCCTAAAGGTATTGATTCTTTAAGATCTCTAGTTTAGTTTATCTGAGGGGAAGGGTGGTTAGTAGGACAGGATAGGGGTAGAAAGAAGAAATTCTGATTTCTCCCCAGAGTATAAAGATAGTTTGGCCTATTTGGGTCACATTCATAAAGGCGGTTATTTCGCTGAGTAAATTGCAGCCATCCTTCTGGAAGGCAAACCCGAGTTGAAAGACATGCCCGCATCCCCTGGGAGAAGCCCCCACGGGGCAGGTCTTAACAGAGAGTTCTTGGCTTTGTTGGCCGTGAGCTAATTTCCCTCTCCAGAACCTGAACCTGCCTGACCATTCACAGACCCCTGGGGACCCTCACCCCGGCCTTTCCGTGTGCTTCCCGCAAAGCTCAGGGCGCCCGCACCTCCCGACTGGCAGTCTAGGCAGAGTTGCCGGCATAAATGGCTCGGAGGAAGATGGGGGTGTGATTAGCTCTAAATGAAGTTCTGAACCACTGGTACATGAAATGAAACTCTTTTCTTCCTCTCCTTCTTCCCTCTTCCCCTTTCTTTAACCTGTGCTGCTGAAGTAAGTGGCTCTAATTTACTTTCCCCGAGAAAACAAAGCAAAATAAGAGGAGGGCTGGCAAACAAAAAAAGAGAGCCCTCTGCGAAGCGCAGCCCTTCTGCTCCTGATGAAAGGGAGGCGTTCGCTGCTTTCACGGTGTCAGTGTTAATTTCCAAGCAGTCAAAGCCGCCCCTAATTTACTTACAGAACAGTCTCTTTGCCCAGGAGCCAGGCTGGGGAGGCCGGGCGTCCAGGCTCCAGCTTTGTTTGCTGACAGGCTGATTTCCCACAAGGCCATTTCCACCTGGGCTTCTGTTGTTTCTAGTGCATGTCTGCCTTTCTCCTCCCCCGCCACCGCCTCCCCAATGGCTGCCGAGGGCCCTTCTCATCTCCGGTCTCTCTCATCCCTTCCTCCCTGCAGCCCCAAGGACTCCTGCCAGGGCCTTGTAGTCACTCTGCACTTACCCAGCGTCTCCGCTGGCAAAGTCCCAGGAGGCACTGCTTTCTTACTCTTTTCCTTTTTTTTTTTTTTTGTTTCAAGGACAAGATTCAAAAGCGCCTGCTCCACACAGGTTGTAGGGTGCACCTTCAGATGCGCCTTCAAATAGGGGCTGAGCCATTTGAATATTTGTGTTCCTGGAAAGAAAGCCGGTAGAAATTGTCCCCCAAAGCCTATTAAATTCTGCAAAATCTCTCAGCTTTGAGGGCTTCATTATGGAGTCCAATTTGAGGCCGTGGCACCTCTCTGCCAAAGGACTCATCTCCAAAGACGCCTACAATTGAAATTATAGAGCGGCTGGTTTGGCCCCAGCTCCTTGCATATCAAAGGCTGGGAGGGCAGGCAGGCTGCTTCCCCTGAGCACTGGGGATGCCTGCCACGTGCCAGAACCAGACAGGTAGTAGATTGAGATGTTTAGAGCATATTTTTTCATGCATACACGTGTGTCTGCTTCTCTGCCACTTTCTAGCTCGTCTGCAGGGTGGCACGAGACAGGGTAAGTTATGCTTCAAAGCTAGTGTCCTTGCCCCGTGGGCATGGAGAGGGACATCGGTATCAACCAGCCCATCTCCCAGATCCCATATTTGCTAAATGGATATGGAATGCGGAGACCAGAGAAGACATCACAGCAGCCACACCACCGGCACCAAATGTTGCCACCTTGGACCTGGGAGGCGTTTAACGAGTAAGCGATGTCCCAGGTAGAATGTTGCCTGGAAAATGTGCCTCACCCTGGTTTCTCAGCCTCGGCATTGTAGGTACAAACCATTTTGTGCACCTTCTTTTGCAGTTGTTTTTCTGGATTCAGAGATTTTTATTAGTTTGTTTGTGTTGAAAGGTGCTGCATTTAAAACACCCACTCATTTGCAAAAGGAAGGAGCTGGGAGGGAAAGCACAAAGCGTGTCCATTTGGGACCATACAATTATGTCATGGGGTAATCTGGAAAATTGTAAGGACCCTGAGGCCTAGCCAAGGGAATTTTGTTGTCTTTGGTGGTTGAACAGAGAGTGTAAGAATAAGAAGAGTCTGAGATGTACTGCGGTTTCCAGCCCCTGGCAATTAGGCAATCTCCAGGGAGAAAGAGAGTTTCACTGAGCTAACAGGGTCTGCGTTGCCCTCCTGTGCTCCCACCCCCGCCCCCAACTCCCGCGTCTTCTTTATTCAGGCTGTTTTCTCCCAGGTCTCTGAGATTTGTTTGCTCACCAGGGAGGTGGGACTCAGCCATTTCTTACTTCTCACTCCTGAGCTCTCCGTGACCAAAAACTCTCCCCTTTATTTTGAAAGCGGAAACAATGCCATTTCATTGCCTGCATGCATAACTCCGAGATGCCCGAAATGATTTTGCTCAAACTCCCTACCAACTCAGCTTCAGCTGACACTACACAGGGGAAGTTTGGGCCCCGAAGGACAGTTTTTCGGAGCAGTTGGGAGCAGGGAGAGCCCAGCAGAGTGAAGAAATGCATCTGATCTGATCGTCACCTGCCCTCTCTCCATCTCCGCTCTCATTCCTTCATCCCTGTCCCCTGGGGCTGCCTCACTTCCCCCTCCTCTCAATCATGTCAGCAGCTCCTCACTCCCTTGCTTGTCCTCTGGGACTAAGCAAAGACTTTAAACCTGTAAACTGTATAAATTTCCTCCCCAATCACCTTGAAACTCAGTTTACATTGGCTGGAGAGGCTTTGCGGGTGGGGGGAGCTATGTACCCATGCTCTTCTGGAAGAGCCACTGGCGCTGTTGGGGCCGCCCTCTGGTGATGCGGGTTAGCGAGCTCCAACGTCTGAAGATGATCCAGGCTCTCAGATGTGCAGTTATCAGACCGGGCCCTGGTTCTAAACACAGTTTTGGTTTTGGTTCTTCGTCGGTGGAATGGGGTGCATGCAGGTGTGTCAGGTCGGGGTTTCCTGGGCTCGCTTCCCCAAGGGTGCTTTTTAGTGCCAGACAATCAGCAGGGTTCCCAGACATTTAGGAGGTCAGCTCTCTGACCCTCCTATCTTTTCTGAGCTGCTGTGGCCTGTGTGGTCCTCAGATGCAATCCAGGCTGGTTGTTTGGGACTCATCCCTCACCAAACAGCGGTGTCCAAGGGCAGCGATGCGGTTGATGGCCATTGCTTCTGTGGATGCCTGATACGGGCTCTGGCGCCTCACTCATCGGCTCCTCCCCTGCCTGTGCTCCTGGGGCTCCACTTGCTGGTTTCCTCGTTCGGCTAGATCCCTCCAGGGTAACGTGATCAATGGCATGAGTTCTCTTGCTGTTCCCACTGCCCACAAATCAAGCTCTTAATAGCCCAATAAAATCATGAGATTCAGGGTAAAAAAGTGATTGCCTTGCTCAGATGCTAATGAGACACATATATCTGAAACAACTGATTAAAGACTGTGGAAAGGAGGTCTCAGAACAACATGCGAGGTGGCTAATTTACAAAAGCAGAGAGCATTCCAGATAACAGGATATCGGGCACCTTTGCTTCAGAGAGGTGTCTAACGCAGCCTGCTTTCCTGTATGCATTTTCACCATGAAATACTGGGACCCCGATGCAGTGAGGAAAAGCAAGATGGCTGAGTGATTGATTCTCCCATCAGGGTCCTTCTGTCTGCCAGGTTACAGCCACAAACATACGGAGCTGGAGGCCAAGGGTCTCCAATATGTTTCTAGAATGTGTTGCGCAGTTGAAAATAAATAACTCCTAAGTTGTGTGATTACATAATGATAGCCACACTCACTCACCTGTCTATCAGAGGAGCCCTATTTGAGGCTGAGCTCCTTTCCCCTGGGCCCATGAGGCGTTAGCTGGGAGTCTTTAAGATTCCTAGCAGCCCTGGGCTAAGTGCACTGGGGTGGAACATAGTCCCCTCTTGCTTAGTAATCCATTAGCTAATGGGTGGGAGCCGTCAGTTTTCTATTTATTTCTTAAACTCTGAAGGTCCACCTGCTGTGCGTGAGACTGCACTTGACAAAAAAGAGTGATAGTTGAAATAAAATAAATATCACGCCTTGCGAGGTCTGATAGGTATTGCTTAAAACACAGTGGGCTTCGTGGAAAGGTAACGGTGAGCCAGCTATTACAAGTTGACAGGTGGCACCCTGGGCATGAGGAGGCAGACAGAACTCTATGTTTTGTTCCAGTCTGGGGTGCTCACTAGTGGAAGGAGAGTTGTTTGAGAATGGTCTTCTAAGCGCCCCCCAATACACACACACACACACACACACACACACACACAACACAACACACACACACATGTACACACACACACACACACACACAATATTTGTTGGCAATATCTACCTGAGTCTCTTGGAAGATGGTCAGTACATTGCAGAGTCAACCTCATCAGGGCTCCCTTTTAGTCTTTAGATAAAAATTAAGCCCCTTGCACAAGACCTGACCTACACAAGGCTCTGCATGGTCTCGGTCTTGCTATCTGGCCTCACCTTTCACCTCTCTTCCCCTTGTTCTAACCACACTGATTTTTTTCAAGTCCTTTGTACATGATATTTACTCCCTCTTTAACGCTCTTTCTTGCCTCAAGATTCTTCAGCTCTCAGCATGAGCACCAGTTTCTCAGGGGAAGTCGGTCTTGATGGCCAAACATAGTCAGGTCTCTAACAGATGCTCTCTTGGTTTCCTGTCTTCCTACATAGCCCTCAGAACAGGTTAATGTACTATATTTAATCACATAAATATCTGATTAAGGTCGGCCCCTCCCACTAGAGGGAAATCTCCTTGAAGGCAAAGACCACTCTGGGTTTGCTCACTGTGGTTTTTCTAGCACCTTGCCTAGTGCCTGTTGAACAAATAGAGGAATCAGTTCATTCTTGAGAGATGTCTATGGACAGAAAAAGCAGAAGTACATTGAGGACTATTGGAAATAAAGCTTGGCCTTTCTTGGGTTTTATTCCTCATAGTTGACGTTTACTGCCTGGTGACTAGTTTTAACCTCATCAAATTCCAACATTATCTCTAATAATTATTAGTTTGCCCTATACAGACCACCTTATGGACAATGAAAACACTTGGAGATGGGTATACTGGAATTAGCAGTGTGGTCCCCTTGCTCATCACAGTTCAGGCAAGGAGGCTTTCTGTCCCCTGGGTTACTTGCTTTCCTGAGTCATTATACTGAGGAATTGATCTCACTTGCTGACTTTGAAATCACTAAATTAGAGCCCATATTGGCATTCCCAATGTGTTGTAACTATCTCAGATAAAAAATGCTCTTTACACTAATGTTATCAGTATTTTGATTTTACAGTATAGTTAGTTATTAAGAAGTAGAAAGGACTTGAAATAATTTTATTTTTTAAAATCAAGAATGTCCACCATAATGTTGCATATAATATAAAAAATATGAAAAGACCTAATATCTATCAGTTTTAGATCAGTTTAATATATTATTATCATGTATCTATTCATCTATACACACACATACACACACACATATAATGGAATCACAATTTCTAATACTGACAGAGTAGCTAGGCATTGAAATGATAACTCCTTATGTGGCTTATTAACATTATCTTCCTGGATACCTTTTAAGATAAATAGTCTTACTATCACTTTTTTTTCATAGATGAGAAACTGTGGATTATAAAATTAGAGCTTCTTGTTTTGAAGTCATTTTCAGTATATACTGATTATTGGGCTAATACACTAACTATTCTATCTGTATGTCTTAAATAAATGGCCTTCAAGGTCCAATAGGGACCCTCTGTCCTCATACAAGGTTAGTGAGCAGTTCATTTTCAGCTGGAGATAGTTACATCCCATGCTACATGGCCATCATGAGAATTTAACAAATTTCTATGAAGTTGATAGAATATTACCTAACATGAGAGAAGACCCCAATAAGGGAATGACAGTTACCATTGATACCGTCTCCCTGTTTATTTCTACCTGCACCTTCTAGATTTACTTTTGGCTTCAATAAAGCAAATCAGCCTTTTCCTGGACCTGAGGGTGTGCCATAAAAACCTGGGCTGGTGGAGGAAAAGATGGGAGGCCCAGTCCTGGCCTTTCAGTCGAGCACTCTAGCTGTGGTGATCTCTGAAGCATGAATGTGGGGCAGACATGTTTACCTTGGGATGGTAAAGAGCAATATTGGGGATCCCTGACCTTTGCAACTGCTTTTAGAGGATTGAAGAGATGCTGAGCAGGACCCTAGAATTCCATACTATAAACTCATGGAGCAGGTAGGGATAAGGGGGAAGAGAGGGAAAAGGGCTACCCAGCAGGGAACTGGAATCACCAGATTAATGGCCCTGCTTGGAGAGCTACCAATGATCCTAAGATAGAGACAAAGGAAATGATGATAGAAAGCAGAGAAAAGGAGATGTCTGAAGGAGGGGAAGAATTGAGAAGGAGCAGTGCTCTATGAGAAATTGAATGACACCATTGAGCAGGACCCTAGAATTCCACACTATAAACTCATGGAGCAGGTAGGGATAAGGGGGAAACAGGGAAAAGGGCTACCCAGCAGGGAACTGGAATCACCAGATTAATGGCCCTGCTTGGAGAGCTACCAATGATCCTAAGATAGAGACAGAGGAAATGATGATAGAAAGCAGAGAAAAGGAGATGTCTGAAGGAGGGGAAGAATTGAGAAGGAGCAGTGCTCTATGAGAAATTGAATGACACCAGGCATCCAGTCTTTGGTGACCGGCTGCCTCCTTCTGGAATGCCCTGTCCACTCCTCTCTACTCGCTGAGCTCACTCCTGCTCCTCCTGGTCCACGTGGTGTTCTGCCAAACACAAGCAGATCGATGTATCTTGCTCTCTGTGCTCATAGCTCCCTATTCTTGTCTCTCAAAACACAACAGGTCAAACGTTAACAAGGATGTATGCATAAACTCTTCTCTCCCATATCCCCCAAAGGGAGTCCTGCTTAACCAGCCCAGTAGCTCCCCTGCCCCCAGCACTGCAGGGTTTTCTTGCTGTAAAAAAGATTTGGTTGAAAATCATGCAATAAGAGAGCTGGGAAAGGGAGGGGGTCAAAAGAAAAATCATGCAAACTCAGAATAGACTTTTTTGTCAGATGGATTGGGGCCTCTGAGTAAGGTGAGAAATAAGAAAAAGAGTAAAGAGAGTTGTAATAGGTATTGCTGTGGACTTTATTAATTGATTTCAGAGAGGAAGGGACAGGGAGAGAGAGCTAGAAACATCATTGATGAGAGAATCATTGATCCTGCCTCCTGCATTCCCCCTACTAGGGATTGAGCCCACAACCTGGGCATGTGCCCTTGACTGGAATAGAACCTGGGACCCTTCAGTCCGCAGGCCAATGCTCTTTCCACTGAGCCAAACCAGATAGGACTACTGTGGAATTTAGATTTAAATTATTTTTAAGAGCCTCTAAGGCAGCGGTTCTCAACCTGTGGGTCGCGACCCCTGAAAATACATCCTGCATATCAGATATTTACATTACGATTCATAACAGTAGCAAAATTACAGTTTTGAAGTAGCAACGAAAATAATTTTATGGTTGGGGGTCACCACAACATGAGGAACTGTATTAAAGGATTGCGGAATTAGGAAGGTTGAGAACCACTGCAAGGGATTTGAATAAGGAATCCAGTTGGGTGTTGAAATAAGCTTGAATGTGTGCAGAGATATGCTCTCAGATATACTAGGGTTACAGTAGCATTGATCTCAGTGTGAAATTATGTTTGTGTGATGGTTTGATTCATGTATGTCTCCTCCTCAGGCACTAGTGAGGGAAGGAAATGGGTCTATTTAAGACACAATCTAATCCCAGCCTTTAGCACAGTGCCCAATGCAAAGGAAGTCCTTGGTAAGAATATTATCTTGAAGAAATAAATGTGTTAGAGAAGACACCGCACTTGCCTGATTCTAACTCATCTCTCCTTGCTCCCCTCATTCTATGGCTACTACTGTCCTAGCAGAATCCCACCCAAATCTATGTTATTGAAAGAACAGACTTCAAGGAGACTCCCTCTTTGTTGTTGACATGTTGTCAACTCTTTTGTGGAGCACCAGGTTATGCTCCTTATAGCATAACCCCCTGGGCAAGACACTTCCTGCTGAAAGCCAGCTTCCAGGCCCATGGTTAGAACTCTCGGGGCTCTGAACTCTCCTTCTTAATATAGAATGTGGAAGTTCTACAATCAGTGGGAAAGAAGTATGCTAAGTAGATAAAAATCAGTCCCACTGTAGCATAACTCTCCAGAGAGAAGAGATAAAACCTCTTGATGCTTAAGTTAAGAAAAAAAATAAAATATTTCCAGTTCCGGAAACTGCATTTCATTCCTGATGTAAATATAGAAGCCTTTGGCGGGAGGGAAGGGAGGCAAGGGAGCGGAGGAAGGGACTTCGCCATCGAGCTTCACAGCTTCATAACAGTCCGCGTAATCAATCAGTCAGAAAACTGAGTTTATTTTGTCTTTTATCTTTCCCTCCATCCGCATGTTGTACACAAATTCTGGTGGTTCTGACCCCTAAATCTCTCTTTTAATTGAGATTGAGATATCACTGGCACGTAACATTGTGTAAGTTTAAGGCGTACAGCATGTTAATTTATGACCTGCAATGTGATGACCACCGTAGCATTAGCTAACACCTCTATCAAGTCACACAATCACCATTTTGTTTGTTGGTGAGAACACTGAAGACCTCCTCTCTCAGCAACTTTGAACTGTTTAATACCGTGTGGTTGACTAGAATCACAGTGTGGAATATCTCTAATTCTATCTGCTTTCCTCCTTTTCATTCTCCTGGTTCAAGCTGTGTGTTCATTCCTTGCCTGGACCATTGCGATGGCCTCCATTTCCCCTCTGCCTCTCTCCAATTCATCCTCTATGCTGCTACCAGGATGATCTAAAATGTACATTTGATCCCTTATTTGCAATGTTCAAGACTCCTCACTACTCATCATTACAGTAAACATCTATTGTGATATGGATAACAAGAGAACAGGAATGAAGAAGAGAATGAGACAGCCACGTGACCCTTTAGAACAGGGGTGGGGAACCTTTTTCTGCCGAGGGCCATTTGGGTATTTATAACATCATTTGCAGGCCATACAAAATTATCAACTTAAACATTAGCCTGCTCCATTTGGTCAAACGTTGAATTAACTCACCCCTAATGCCTTGGCAGGGCCAGAGTAAATGATTTTCGGGCCTTATATGACCCATGGGCTGGACATTCCCCACCCCTGCTTTAGAGGGGACTTGCTGTATATAAAAAGGAGCAGAAAGATGATGGGCAGATTGAAAGCAAAGTGAGGTCAAAATAGTTTTTTTTTAAGATGATATATTTGTATGCTAATCAGAAAGTAATACTGAGGAAGGAGAAATTGATGATGTTGGGGAGAGAGGATAATTCCAGGAGCAACATTCTTGAGAATGTGAGTGGTTGGAAGGGCAGCATGGCCCTGAGCAGGGAGTGTTGGAAAGCGTGCACTTACCTGGCAGTCTGCTTAAAAGGAACTCGCTCATGAGGGCCTTTCTGCGAGGCCAGAGGAGATTAAAAGAAACAAAACCGATCTATACATTTTGCATTGAATGTGGCTACTGCCCATTGCAGAGAAGAGGGAATTTTTTCACGATTACCTAGTCCAGTGGTCGGCAAACTGCGGCCCCTTGAGTGTGGCTCTTCCACAAAATACCACGTGCGGGCGCGCACGTACAGTGCAATTGAAACTTCGTGGCCCCACTCAAAGGGCCAAAGAGCCGCATGTGGCTCGCGAGCCACGGTTTGCTGACCACGGACCTAGTCCATCTTCCCATAGAATCCCTATTCCTTTCCACTAATTTTAGTGGTGGTTTCTCATACCACCAGCTCCAGAGGCATCGGCCGTGGCCTTCCACGCCCCTCTTTCCCTTGGGCCGCTGGGAGAGCTCCTGTTCACAGCACCCGGCGTGGCCTTCTGTGCAGCGTTCCTGGATCTCCATGGATGGGACCTATGGCTATGACCTTCAGATCAGGCTGTGTAAACATCTCTCTGAGGAACTTGTGTTTCGGCCAGAAGTCCCAAACTGACATTCTAGAGCTCATGGACCTTGTTTGCTCAGTGCAGTGTTTTGAAAGTGCTATTTTTAGATTAGATGACAACATTTAAAAAATGAAAATTTCACATAAAAAAAATCCAGAACCCAACAATATATCTGGCATTCTTAAAATATGAAAGAGGGGCACCCCTGGGCCCACATTCCCATGTGGACTGAGGTGCTCTGTGTCAGTTTTTACCCTGACAGCCCCCTTCCCCCCACCTTGTTTAACCAGCATAGCCACTGTGGACAAATAGGGGGCTCTGAGTGTACAAGCTGTGCCTTAGACCCAACAGGCGGGAATTATGACTGCTCTCCCTAGTGCATCCTAGCATCTAGCACAGTGCCAAGCACACATGTGTACTCCACCCACACAGACTTTCTGTACTTGAGGGCACCATATCCATGCCCCAAGCTCAGGTCCTTACACCTGCCCTCATTCCCTCTGCCGAAGGTGCCCCTCCCACCTGGCTACCTCATTCTTCACCTCTTGGCTCAAAGGTCACATCTCTAGAAACCTTCCCCAACCCTCCAGGCTAAGTCAGATCCCACTGTCATTGACTTTCAGAGCATGCTGGACTTTTTCTCCATGGCCATTGTTGGTTTGTTAGAACAGATGTGTGTGGTTGCATAGTGTCTGCTTGCCCCACTCAACTGTAAGGTCCATGAGGACAGGACTGGTGTCTCTGTGCCCACTATGGAGTCCACCAGGACTCGCCTGGTGCCAGGTGCATAGGAAACCTTCAAGGTGAATGAATGAATGAATGAATACTTTCAAGAAATAGGCCTTAAGGAAAGCAGAAGCCAGTCTGTAGAGGTGTGGTTGTCTTTTTTATTCCGAGGCGTGCCTGTCTCACTCTAACCATTCTAGACTACTTTATTTGACTATACATTTGTCTTGTTTGAGATGGTGAGCGTCCTGAGGGCAGATGCCTCTTGTTCATTTTTTTTTATCTTCTGTATCTAATACAGGGACCTGCATCTAATATAGAATTCCAAATATGTATAATGACCAAACTAATCAACGTAGATTCCCTTTTGAAGAAAAGGGTGGCAGCTTCTCTACTTATTAAGTGAATTGGTTACACTCTGTCATCATCTCACATTGGGCTCCATTCCAGAGCAAATGTGCCTCCACGATGCCCAGCACAAATAACCATGATGGTGGCCGTGTGACACCCTGTTAGCTCTGCCCGCCCAGGGTCTGTTGGTCTATGGCCTATTTGCTGAGTTCTCCAGACATTTTACAAGCGTCATTAACCTTATCATGTCCAACAACTGCAAAGTAGGAAAAGCATTGAATGTGCAATTGGGAAGACTTATGATCATGATGAAACTTAAAGCGAAACAGTTTTATAGGATTGTGGACCTATCGGGTGTTTGTGGAATGTTCGACTCCACAAAGATTTGGTTTCACCCAACAGGGAACGTGTCTCACCCACATGGGATTTAAAACTGTGGCTCATGCAGGTTCTGAGTTCGCACACGCCTCCTCATCAATGAGCCAGGGCACATAATTAATTGGGCAAAAGGCTCACAGGGATTAATTAGCAGCTGTATGTGAAGAGCGTGGTTCAGACTTGTAGCACGGAGGATGGTGTTCTAGAATGGCCAGGTGTTGGATTCACAGCTCAGTCACAGCAGGGGTTCTCATTGCTTGCCTGTTGAAATTTGGGGGGCTCTGGGCACCTCTGTGGGCCAGCAAGGGCACATGTGCATCCAGCTGCTGCCAGCAGAGGGCAGCAGTACGCTGTGCGTGTTCAATTTGCATCCCAGATTAGCAAATCCCCAAGGATTTACAAAGAAAGAAAGTGGGTGTCCCAGGATTACCCTAATTTCTTCTCTCTGGGTGTCAACACTGGTCTGAACAATTGCAAACACAGACCTTTTACATTATGTTGGACTTTGGCTCATCTGAAATATTGAAATGAATACACAACTAGGAGCTGCCATCACAGACAGGAAGTAACTTTAATTAAATATTGTGAAAGTTGAAAAGTTTTTACAGCTTGAATTTTTGCAAAAAAAAAAATTATAACAATCTCTACAGTAGTTAGGTTCTCTAACAATTGAACTGTACAGTGTGTGTCTATTCAAAAAGTTTGATAAGAAGGTGAAAGGTTAGTAGATTTAGAGATGACTTCGTTAAGCTGCATTCTAGTACAATGTGAGGCCAGGGCATGTTATGCAATCCAGTCATCCAGAAGCTGTATTTTTCCCCCAAAACTGAAATCTTAGTTCTCTGTTTCATCTTCTTAAAGCCATATTCTGTATTTAGGGGAACATCGTTTACTTGTAAAAGTTTTGTGTAGGAGAAAGAGGGTCAGAGGGCCAGAACGTCTTTTCATCTAATCAATATAAATAGAGGCAACAAGACACAAATTAAACATATTTTAAAGGCTCTTTGGACTTTCAAGAGAAGTTCTAACCACTACACATGGCTGACAG
Organism: Myotis brandtii; assembly: GCF_000412655.1. Classification (NCBI taxonomy): domain Eukaryota; kingdom Metazoa; phylum Chordata; class Mammalia; order Chiroptera; family Vespertilionidae; genus Myotis; species Myotis brandtii. The sequence continues at coordinate 7,363,660 of NW_005362269.1, forward strand.
ATGGGTGGCGTTTGTTGTCGGGGTCTGAGCCGGACACCTCACCGGCCGACTGTCCCTTCACAAACAGTTAAGGGGCTCACCAGACAAAATATGGCTTTAAATTGTACACTTCTTCAGGCCAGCGCTTACCACACGAATTCAGACAGCCTTTCCGAGTACCGAGAAGCAATGCGTCCACCTTGCTTACATTTTCCAGTTTTTTTATTATTATTATTATTAATCATCATTATTATTTCTCACCATGAAAAATCAGCTTTCCTCCCCTCCTCCCTTCCCTCCCGCAACTCCCCTCCCTCACCCACCATAAAAATCGCACTCTGATAGTCTAGTGAAAACCATTGCAAAATCCATATGGGGGCATGCACAGTTGCAGCATTGTTGTAAATTTCTTGCTCTACTAGAAAAAGTTACATTGTCTTAAGGTAACAAAACAGTTCTTTTGTGCTTTTCGATTTCTTTGTCTTTTTTTTTTCTTTTTCTTTTTTCTTATAATGTTAGTGATGACTGACAGTTCTGGTGCACACTTACAATGTACAAGTGAAATGGATATGATTTGCATTGTTAAGGCATCCAATCTGCTGGTTTATATTTATGTGAAAGACAGAGGAAATATACAAGCAGACTTAAGAAAGAATGTTCATTGATTTCTATGAAGTTTCTCCCCCGAATTTAATGCACAAAATGCGTCACTCCAGAGGGAGAGGGTCCATGCATATTAATAGAGTAAAACAGCATTAGGGGTGTGTGTTTTTGTAAGCTTCCAAAGCAAAGGATACATTTTTTTAAAATCTACAGAACTAAATGCTACAAGAATAATATGCTACTTTTTTGCCATATATTGGAAAAAACTTCTTAACTTACAAATAATACAAAAATAGACAATGGCTTTGGGGTGGAAATTTAAAAAAATTGAAGCATGGTTTAAAACAATACTAAAAATAACTATAAATGAAATGTTTAAAAATCACATTGGAACAGCTAATACAACTGTAGGTGACCAAACAAATACGCACTTTTTCACATAGCAAACATACACAATAAAATAAGTTGGGGGTGGGAGGAAAAGGAAGAAGGGGAAAGCAATGTACAAATTCCAAAGATAAATACATTATTTATATGGATATTTTACAAAATCCCCTTTGAAACAGAAAGCCTCTTCATTAACTTCGCAAGTATGTGCAAGCTAAAGGTAGTGAGCTTCTTTTTCCTTTGCAAAATATGCGGTAAAATCTTTTTGTGATATTGAAAAACTGTCTTAAGACATTAAAATGTATAAATAGAACAACAACTTTGGCAAAAAAATCACAAAAAAATCTACAGTATTTATAACTACATACAAAAACACAACCGCAAAGAAAAAAAAGTATCAGGCAAATGCATCCTCATAGCTTCGCTGCATCTTTGCTATCAATTCTTATTTTTAAGAACACTTCCCAGATAATGAGAGCAAAAAATTGCCGTAGAACAGAAAGCGATGTTTGGGAGGTCTCAACCTACTTCTCCTTTCTCCTAGATTCCTCTTCCTCTTAATTTCAAAGCACTTACCTATCCTTTTAATCTACTATGTTACCAATGGGTAGGGCCACTGAGAGAGGCCCTGTCATGGGAAATGCCTGCCATCTTGCCCTTGTCAGCTTTGGGAGGCCTGGTGGGAAGTCCCCTTTAGGATGAGTAAACTTTTACCTTGTAAATGGCGGGGGTGTAAGAGGATATTTTGGCTTGATAACTGGAGGCATAATGTGGAATTCTGTGCCTGGACCCTGTTCCATAAAGATTCGAAGGAGATTCTCACACAGTCCGTGTGCCACCAAGCTCTCAAGAGGCCATCGGCTTCCGACGAAGTTGACATAATTAAAAGCGAGAATGATCTCAGGTTTAAATCTGCAGTTTTTTAACAATCTGTCTAGAGGCACTGGATTTTTGTGTTGAAGGGAAACGTGTGATCACGTGACGGTCACTTTTTGACTCCAGGCTGCATTTATTTACACAGTTACTTAAGACAACGATACGGAAAGAGAGAAATAAGCTTGCACTGCTAAGGGGTGGCATGTTAAGTTAGATACTGAAAATGCACTGTCTGAGCTAACTACCATTTGATATGCTTTAAGGCGCAAAAGCCGACTCTTAGTTTTCTAAAAAATCTAACTGGCATTCCTATTCTGTCCCATACAAGCTTTTTTTTAATTTTCTTTTTTCTTTTTTTCTTTTTTTAACTTTTTTGTAAATATCACCACTTCATTCTCCCTTTACACGGCTTTAAAAACATCATAAATTAAAACATGGGGTCTTATTTATAGTGTCCCTTGTATACAGCTTTACGGTTTATAAAAGACAAATGACCGCAGAGTTAAGCTTAAAAAAAAAAGAAAGAAAGAAAAGAAAAAGAGGATTTGCTTTTATCAACACAGAATAAATATATCCCCCAAACATCTGGGAGGTACAACTTGAACCAACACCCTGCACTCACAGATCCCTTCCAACTTCAGTATTTGCAAGGTCGGTGATATTGTTTGTTTAAAAATCTGCAGTTATTGTGACTCCTCTGAAAAAGGCCTGAGTTAAAAGTTCCACTCTGGGACTTGTATCAGATTACTCTCTGTAGCAGAATCCAACCTCTTCATTAATAAAATTCTTCAAGGCAATTCTTTCACATGGGAGGAACAATCATGCCAGATATCGCTGTGGAAAGAGAAGACCAAAGTCAATGGTTTTGCCTCCAAACTTCTCACCCAGAAAAACAACAACAACAACAAAAACCACCCCCACACCATTATGTTGGTTGACTATTCACCACAAAAGTGCTCTTCTCTTCCCAGGAATGAGTTTTTGTATGGAATATACAGGTACTTGATTAAGAAGGATAACTACTATGCCAGCCTGGGTATGTGTCTTGAACAGAACAGAAGACTCTAAACACCCCTCCAAGTCTGATTTCCATTTTAAAACATCGCTGGGAAGGGGCATCGTTTGAATACTGCTGGGGAAGTCACAGCCCCAAACCTTGCAGAACAGTGAGATTTTTTGATTTGTCACTCTTTTCTCTCTCCTTCACTTGCAGAATCTAGAATGAAAACCTGGTCCGTCCCAACTGCCAGCACTTTCCACAAAACACCATGGGTGCCTTTGTGCTCTGTTAACTCCCAGACTGAGGCCAGTGCCAGCAACCCAAGCACCTTCACGCTGTCCTCACGCTGGAGAGGCAGCGGCAGCTGCCACGGGCCTTGTCCATGGGCCTGTGAAGCTGGGAGACTGCATGGAGGAGGAGAAGGAGGAGGAAGAAGGTATGCATGAGACTCCAGAATGTCTCCTATACCACCGCTTCATCCAGGCTTCTAGAATGGTCTGCACCTGCCCCTAGAGAACTGTAGCCTTGGAAAGCTGGGGTGAGATCCTGGGAAAAGGGAAGGCTGTCAGGGTCATCAAAAATCTCTCCCAGTGTTCAGTTAGGAGGCCATAGGGAGTGTTTAGAAGAGCAGGGAATCCCATAGACCGGCTTTCTACCTCGGGGCTTCCTGCTTGCTGAGTGTGGTCCCCTGAGGTATCTTCTCGTCCTCAGCTAGAAAACGCAGCTCGTCGTTTGCCAGGGCTGTGATACTGCCCGGCTTGTTGAAGATTTAAGTAAAACTACATATGGGAAGTGCCTGGCCCCTGTTCAGCTCCTAGGCAAGATCTCACAGGGATTAGCTGCTATTTTTTCTAACCCATCCCTTCTGTGTGACCGAGCTGTGTGATCTTGGGTTAGTTGTTTAACTTCTCTGGGCTGATTCCTCTTATATCAAATAGGTACCCTGCCACCCAGCACGCTTCACATGATGGGTGTGAGGAATACAGGGATGTGTCTGAAACATAATTAGTAAGGGTGGCAGCTCTGAAATACGTGGAGATGAGAGCGATGCTTTCATTAGAAGCAAGGGGCGGCCATCATTGCCTCTCAATGGTGGCTTAGCGTGCGGTCAAGCAGAGAAAGTCATTGCTTTTTTTTTTATTGGCAATTCTACATTTAAATTAATGTTCTTGTCAGTGATGACTGCATCTAGGAAGTGACCCTTTTCATTTCCCAAATCTCATGCCTAGAGGAATGTGCCATTAAAAAACACACTGAACCCCAATTAACACAAACTCTACAGTAGATACACAGAGGGAGGGGAGCCCTGTGGGGGGGGGATGGGGGGAGGCACACACACCCGGTGCCTCCCCACCCCCATCCCTGACATTTTAGATTCAATTAAAATATAAGTATTTTGCCAAACACTTTTTCCGTTAATTTTTAAACCCATCTGTATTCACAAGGAAATTTAATCCACATGTTTCTGATTCATTTACACGTAAATCATCCAAATGTTGTTTTGCAAGAGCCGGTTTGCAGTCCAAAAGCTCCTGGAGCCTTTTTCTTAAGCCCTCAAAAGCCATTTTTCTTAGAAACAGGAAGTGCCTCTTGCCAAATGCAGACCAACTTAAACCCCCAAAGAGTTGGGATCGGTTGGAAATGCAGTCCCCCTAAGAGTCCACTGAGCCCTCGATTTGACTGGAACAGGGAGCTCCATATTTCAATCCAAGCCTTCACTTGAGAATTCTAAACCCCCAAAGAGTTGGGATCGGTTGGAAATGCAGTCCCCCTAAGAGTCCACTGAGCCCTCGATTTGACTGGAACAGGGAGCTCCATATTTCAATCCAAGCCTTCACTTGAGAATTCTAAACCCCCAAAGAGTTGGGATCGGTTGGAAATGCAGTCCCCCTAAGAGTCCACTGAGCCCTCGATTTGACTGGAACAGGGAGCTCCATATTTCAATCCAAGCCTTCACTTGAGAATTCAAGATGTTTGTAGCTCCAAAGGTGAGGGGTAGGGGTGTCCACGTAGTGACCGCTCAGCACCCCCACCTCCATGAGGACCTTTCTGTCCAGGCTGGAGGTGAGCCCAGGCACCCTTAGCAAAGGCAGACCTTTCTGAGCCTGTGGCAAAAAGAAGCAAGTCTCCTCCTGCCTCCCCCCCAAATCTACTGTGTGCCTGGCATTAAAGGGCAGATTCCCCACAGCACAGCCAGGTAGCGGGGCAGAGTCAATATGGTGCTAAGCAAAGTGGAAACTGACAAGCTTCCTGCTAATTTGGTCAATGGGTTCAGCCACCATTGATCAGTTGGGACCTGAAACAATCCCATTTGGATGTGCAGAACTAAAAAAAAAAAAAAAAAAAAAAAAAAAAAAAAAAAAAAAGCAGTGGTTTGGTTCCTGGCATGATGTGTTAGGATAATTAGATTAAACCTCCACCAGGGCCATGTTAAGCATTATAAAGCAAGGCTAACTGGTGTGCTAGTCCATAGCTAACAGCTCTTCTTAATCTGGAATGCAGGGATGGCCAACTCCAGCGCCCCGAGAGCCCAGGCTGGGACCAAGTGCCCTGAGCAGGGCTTGAGGTGACTCCGCCCAGGGCACACCTTCTTTAGAGGGGCCAGGGACTCGGCTCCCACCAAACGCCGCTGTGCAGGAATGCCTGCTCCGAGCCACCAGAGCTGAGCTATTTCAAGACAAGGTAAAGGTGTGGATTTAAAAAAACTAAATAGCTCAGTTTACATAGGGTTAGCAAATAATTAAAATCAAACAAGCAAACATATCTGAGGGTATCCAGCGGGTGGCTTTGGTCTGCCACACTTCTCTGGCCCTCAGACGTCTTTCCCGAAGAAGTCCCATGTGTACCTACACCCAGAATTCTGCATACGCCACCAGGGTTACAGCTCGCTATATCTCGCCTGCGACTTCCTAAAGTCCAGCGCAGAACCCTTACCGTTGGGTACATTTTGGGAAAACATTATCATTTGTAGCCTCTGAGCTCAGACACCTCTAAAGAGTCTGTTTCATGAACAAACTTCACTGCAGACTGCAGGGGTGCTCCCAGAGCTACCAGGAGCCGTTTTCCTGTGTCTGTGCTGCAATCCTCAGGATTGCTAATGTGGGTGAGAGGGCTGGGTGTCTGAAGCTTGGAATGTTCCAGAAACACTGCTGGCATGTTGACTTACCCAAGATTTCCATGAGGACATGACAGGCTGAGAGAGCCCCACGGCCAAACTTATCACAAGACCGAGGGCACTGCCGTCCTCCCTGGCAGCTGGGCGACCATGTCCAGTGACAGGAGCCCATAGGACTAGTGGTTTGAAAGGCAGTGCTTTTTTTTTTTTCAGTACAGTTTTCACATTTGGTGAGAACAAAACAAAATAGAAAGTTTTGCAGAGCTGGGGGACTTTGGAGTGTGGGCTTCCTTGAACCACCGTATGAGTAAGAATTAGGAGCTAACCAGGAATAGAGTGAGGCAAGACTTACACAAATTGTACACGTGCTCAAAAAAAAAAAGACAATTCCACAGGGTTCACTACTGGACCGAATGGCACCCCAAGTCGGGTGGGCCTGGCCGGTCTGAGTTTCAGCCAAGCAGGGGAAGAAAAATCTCAGTATGTGGGTGTTCTGGCCTTTTGTTTTATATCTTATATGTATGTTTTGTTTTGTTTTTCTCACTTGAGAATATTTTTTCCTTTGCTCTTCAGAGAGAGTGGACGGGGGAGAGAGAGAAGAGAGAAACACATCGACTGGTTGCCTCCTGACGTGCCCAGACTAGGGACAGGGAGTGGATCTGCCACCCAGGTACGTGTCCTTGACCAAGAATCAAACCCACAACCCTTCAGTGTGCGGGTCAACGCTCTAACCACTGAGCGCACCAGTCACAGCCGGCCTTTCATTTTTAACTTTTTGCTGCCCAGATTGTCAGGGACTTGGTTAGGGTTTAAAATCACTACACGGGGCGGGGGCGGGTGGAGGGCAATGGAGCGGTGACAGCCTTCTCTGGGCTGCCCCTCTCTCGATTAATGAAGTCCTTCCTCTGAGGCCTGAGATTGCAGAGAACCCCTGCTCGGGGGCCGTGGCTTTGGGAGAAGGGGAGGGGAGGATGTCTCGGGACAATGTCAAATCTGCCCTATGAGAGCGCCACGCCGGGGAGTCTAGCATCTGGACTTATCAATGGCTTTCTCTAGAAAAGAACGGAAGATGTCTCCACATTTTCCCAAGTTTTTTATGGATGTCCGTTGGTTTTAACATTCGGAAAAGGGTTCTGTGGGCAAAGAAGCTTAGGAAACATTTGTTTGTTTGGCTGCAGGACGTCTCAGGGCCCTTCGTGCACTTAGGTGCATCATGGATCTCCAAGACAGCAGTCCAGTAAAGACCATTTTCTAGACATGTTTTCCCACAACATGGAAACCGGGTTTTAGCAGAACATCGTGTGAGGCTCTGGAAGGACTGAGATTAAGAGTCACCTTGTCCTAAAAAATTTCTCAAGACGTACGGTAAATTGTCAAAGGTCTTGCCTCCTTGGGAGAGAAAGCCAGCTGGGATCATAGTAGAAACTGTGAGTGGTCAGATGTATGTAAAGAAGGGAGCGAATGACTTCCTGTTAAGGACTTCCTTGTCAGCCTTCTCCCTGCTTCTTGGCTTCGTGCACCAGGGTGCTGAGGGGCTTCCTGGTGACTGCACATGACTCTCTGGCTCAGGTTTCCCTAATCCTTCTGCTTCAGTGCCCCTTCCTCCATGTCCCTTGGCCCGAATCCTACCTGCCCTTCACCCACGGTCCATTTCAAAGGCAACCCCTCCAGTAGGCTGGTAGGCACGCTCCCTAACCTTTCCCTTTGAGCTTCTGCAGCATGGTGCCCAGCCTCCCCCCAGACAGACCTGCCTTCATTCCTGTGGTGTTTGTTGCACTGATCTTCATACAGGAAACTTTTTAAGGTCAGGACGGTGTAGTCTACATGGGCCTAACCCAGAGGCTTGACTATAGTGTAGCCATAGAGCATAAGGATTTACAATGGTCGGTCTGCCTCCTTGCCAGCTGTGTAACACTCAATGAGCTATCTTGGCTGTAAGTCTCGGTTTCTGCATCTGTAAAATGGGGACAATAAACAGTCTATATCAAAGGGTGGTGGGGAGGTTGAGATAATGCAGAAGCCAGGCTGGGATCAAGCTCTCCCATGTGAGTGGCTGTGACCATCATAACCTCCATCATGTGAGGCTGCTGTGCTTCTTTCTCAGGGAATAGCCAGGCTTCGGTCACTAGCAGAGGCTAAAGAAGGGATGCTGGGGATAAGACCTTTAAGAAGTTGGCTTTATAGAAAAAAACAGGATGAGGTACAATTAGCAGAGTGGTGGTTGGAGGTAATAGGCCTTTAAAATACTTAAGCAGCCTAAGTGTGTCACCTCTAATCTTGTTTACATGGTCAGTTTGCTTAACCAACTCTTCCTGTGTCACTTGTCCTGTCTTAATGATCACAATCCTAAACTAGGGGGGTCCAAAGGAAGCAGGGGTTACTGTAACGATGAGAAGGAGGGGGAGGAATGTAACACGCCAGAGATTCTTGCCTGCAATTCTACAACCCACCATGTCCTTTTCTACAGAAGAAGTGGGATTCAGAAAGATGAAGTAATTCTTTGGTTCTAGTTCTAGGAGCCCAGAGTCTGACTGCCACCTTGCTCGGGGAGACCCAGGCCCCACGCAGGAGCTTCCGGGACTGTGTGCAGAGGGTGTGTGGGGGCCCTGCCAGGTGAGTGTCTTGGTTGGGAGTGGAGCAGGCAGGGGTAGGATGGAGGATGGCATCAGAATTGACTTTTAATTTCTCTACTCATACCTCCCCCACAGCCACCCCCCAAAAGTAGGGACGTTTGGTCCATGACAGTGTCAGAAAAACAAAAACCACCGGCAGGAATCTCCTGGACACATGCTCAATCAGAAGGAAAGGGCAGTGCACTCCCGAGTTACCCTCAAACCCTCCACGCTCTGCATCTTGGACAGAGAGGTGGTGGATAACCAGAAGTAGGGGGGAATCTTGGTACTTCTGGAGTCTGTGCAGACGGGTTAGAAACACCCTGGGGGGAGGAGGGGACAAATGCACAAACCTAGCATGTGTCCCTGTCTTGAAGTCCTTTCATCATTACACACATCCCTATACTACCAGATGTTCCCTGAATCCAGAAGTTCTAAAACCTGGGCCAAATCCCCATTTTTCCATCCCTTCTTTCTCCTGCCTTGCTCAGCATGGCATGGAAAGGTGCTCAGTACTACCTGTGTGACCTTGAGCAAACTGGGCCTTAATTTCCCCATCTCTACAATGGGGATAGTACTGACCTCAGGGTTTTCAGAATCATTCCATCAAGGTAAAGTGTCCAGCACAGAGTACATGTATGTATGAATATAAATAAACATACATGCACTTATACATAAGAAACAGGGCTGAGACGTCCCAAACAAGTCTGCTGCCCTCCATCAGTGACCAGGAGTGTGACAGCCAGTGAAGGGAGGCACCATAGGGAGCTGTGTAGGCCAGGGGTTAGGGCCACAGACCGTGGGTTTACATTCATCCCCACAGTTTACTGGCTAGGCCTGTGAGCAGGTATTTACTCTCCTTATGCTTCAGTGTTACCATCTGTACGACGGAGACCATAATAGTCCTCATATTTCATCAGGAAGATGTGGGGATCAAGTAAGACAAAGCATGCTCAGTCTTTAGCACATGCCTCTTGTGTGCTGAACAAATGGTAGCAGATCATTTAATTGATGATATTTCTCTGCCAGCTGCCTTAGGAACCCTGGACACATCTGTTTTACACCCCAGCCCCCCGAGGAGTACAGTGCCTGGGAGATGGAAAGAGGAGATGAATTTCTGAGCCTGAGTTGGAAACCAGCTTCGGCCATACCAGCTTTTGGAGATCATGCACTTTGACTGTGAGTACCTATCACACAACCCTGCTGTGGGAAAAAGAATGAGGTGGTGCAGGTCCACGCCATGAAACCAGCACATGAGAAAAATGTAAGAAGTGGTGGACTCGTTTTAAAAACGTGGCTGTTATTTTTCTCAATGAACAAAAAGGTCACTTTAACTCTTGGTGACTCTGTTTTCTATATTCTATGATAGGAAAGAGACTGAACAATTTTAATGAATACTCCAGTGGTGTTTTGGGGTTTGGGGTTGCCAGTAGTAAGTCTTGAGCTTTTGTCCTATGCTGCTCTCATGTCAGGGCTCTGATCAGGCTGTGGCTCACCCCCTCCCCGTTATCAGCCCCACACACGTTCACTCTGACTCAGCCAACAGGAAGGGAAGGTTGAATGACCTACTTCAGGAGAAGGCCAGTCCCGGGAGAGACCCTGCAGTGGAGAACTTGCTAGAGTCCACAAAAGACTGGTCTGATTATGGCGACCACAGGGAATGAAGGAGGAGAAAGAAAAACGGTGGCATTAGTAAACGGAATCAGTATTCTCGAGCAAATCCAGGGCCTGAGCAGAATTCCTGGAGTTGGAAAGAGGGCTGCTCAGGCAAGTCCAGCAGAGGAGGGCTGGGGCCAGGGCCAGTGAACACAAAGAACAGAAGAGATGAGGGCAGAGAGAAGCTGGTTCCCTCTGCAGCAGAGACACATCTGCTTCAGGCCTGGGAGTGTGGAGTCAGGGCATCTGGTTGGCCCGATGGGGCCTGGGGCTTACCTTGCAGGCTGTTCCCGTTGGTGCTGGTGCAGGTGGGAGGCGGGGAGGTCTGGGGTCTGACAACTGGTGCGAAAGCACTCTTCTGTTTCACGGCTGAGACCATGTTGGCTGGTGAGAAGGAGAAGATGCCGGAGGAGCTGCTGCAGTTGGAGGGGAGGCTTGTGGAAGAGGCCATGGTGGGGCTGGATGGCACGACTGGGAGAGGCAATGGGAAAGCAGAGATTAGCAGCTCTCCAGGCATCCCAACACAAGGTGGCTCAGACTGCCCCCCCAGCCTGGGCCTTCCCTGAACGCGCAGGAGCTGGTCTGCTTTCATCATTGGTACAGGTACTTGGCACGTGCTACCTTCTGTTGGTGGTGATCTTCTTTGTGTTTATTGTGGGTCTACTATGTGCCAGGAGCATGCTAGGCACTGGGTGCCCCAGGCCAGGGAACAACGTGCTCTTACAAGGGTTAGGGTAGCACAAAATAGCAACAAAAGTGAGCCTGGCCAACTCTGTAGAGGTAGGAAAGGGAAACCAGAGAAGGCTTCGTAGAGGAGGTGTCAGGGAAAGCATTCCTGGTGGAGCCTAACATGAGGTTCTAGCAAAGGGGTTGGGGATATGAGGTAGAAGGAGGCCAGCCTGAGAGTACATGGTGACTGCTGGAATGAGAGGGTGTGAGGAGGAAGGGTGACTGAAGGCAACACCAGGATTCCAACTGCAGGCACTGACAGCAGGAGGTGTGTATGTGTGGGTCCCTTTCCTCCCCATGATGGTATGGGTTCCTTAAGAATATGATTGTACCTTGATGCTCCACAACACAGAGATAGTCTATTTGTCTATCTTGCCTCCTACCTATCTGTCATGTGAAACCTTTGTAGCTCATGCAGAACTACAAGTCAACATTCCAAATCCCCTCTATACCCCGTGAAGTGGAATGTAAATGTTTGTGAATTAACAAGCAGTATGATAGGAGGAGTCTTATGTAAATACTCCCAGTCTGGTAGGAGTGGGGATGTGGATTATCAATGATGGGAGAACTGGCGTGGGCAATTCAGAGAGAAAGAACACCTAGCTGCTTGGGAATACGAAAGAGTTTGGGAGACACACCTTCTCTACCAACAACGGTCCTCTCATCTTTTGTTGGTCACTAATCATCTCTTGATTACTTTAGGAGACAGAGATGTTGCACCCTCTAAGTCAGGGGTCCTCAAACTACGGCCTGCGGGCCACATGCAAATACAAATATTGTCTTGTTCCCGTTTTGTTTTTTTACTTCAAAATAAGATACGTGCAGTGTTCAGAAGACATCTTCTCATCTTTTTCAGCTTATGTCATTGGCCAAGCAAGTTAATTTGGGGCCTATTACATCTTTTTACGCTTGAGCAAATGGAGCCAGCTGAAACTCAGAAAACAGTAGTGTGACTTGCCCAAGGGCGATAGCTAGAATGGTGAAGCCAGGAACCTCACCCCAACTCAGTGCTCTTTCTACCACACTATCCTGCAGAAGAAAAAGAGAGCCAGGAGAAAAGGCTCCCCTCCCAGGAGCCCACCAGACTCGCAGGGGCTGCGGAGGTGGGCTTACCCTTGGCCTATTGACTTGAGAAAGTTAAGGAAGTGGAAATCAAATTGGTCACAGGCAGCAGTTGCCAGTGGGGAAGTGACCCCTCGAAATGGGTTCTCGGTGGCACACAATCGAAGGCACTGAATGCTTTTTAGAGAAGAACACAGAGCCACCATCCTCGGAGTTTCCACAAACATTTCCTAAACTGTACTTTTTCTTTTAATGAGGCCAGCATTTTTATACACCTCTTAGGATTTGTAAATGTGAAAATACGCTCAATAATAACACCCATTTAAATTGCAAAACCCCTACACTGGAGGTTTGGTTTTTAAATATTCCTAGACTTGAAATCATGCTGGTTTACCAAGGAAGGCAATTAATCTCATTGGCAAATAAGATGGTGATGTGTATTTAGGGGTGGGGAGTGTGAGCAGAGAGAGGGGTGAGAGATAGTCAAGCAGTTCCATTTGTTACAACGTTATTAGTTACCAGCCAGCACACCAGAAAGTGTGCTCACCAGTGGAATGTCTTATTTTACTTTTTTTTTTTTATCCTGCGAGGGATTTTTCAACATGAGTGGTTTATAAATAATTAAGTCTTATGGAAGCAAAAATTTGAATCTGCTGGGCTTGGTGTTTATTGTTTTATTTGCATTTATGCAGATGAAACCGTCCCATCTGAGAGCTTATTTGAGAATTTAATACTATATTTGTGAGCACTAAGGAAATCAATTAATGGAAATTAAGTGTTCGAAGTTTCCCGGGCTGACAGATGCAATCTCAGGCTGAAGTCGCTTGGTGTCTGCACGGGCTTTGAGAAGACGGAGCAATCCAAGCCCTTAAATTGAATTGCTACCATATAGCAATTAGTTTATTGATTTAATTAAGAGTGCCACCTTTTAATTTTCAGGTCATGATGGAAACATTTTCTGATTGAATAGATGGGAGAACACTGAACTGATAGATCTATGAGAAACAACCTTCCCATGAATCAAAATCTATGTGGAACTGGCCCTCAACGTCGACTCTCGAGCAGACAGACATAATGTAAGCGGGTTATTGGAGAGGGAAATTCTAAATGTTCAACAAGCTGATGATTCCAAACAAAGTAGAAATACTTAGCACACACTTAGCCCAGAAAACAAAAGGCCCTAAGTATTGCTTTCAGAAATAACTTTGAAACTTTCCAAGGATTAGCACTCTCCACATTTCCACCATAAGAGACAGCATCACTTTCAGTATTTTTAGCTAAACCTCATTTAAAAAAAAAAAAAAATAATGAATATTCTTTCATTGAACAATACATCTTCTATCATCCTATCTTCCTACAAATGCCTAAGAGTTTGGCCACATTTCACACAACAAGAGTCACGCACATCGTCCAAGATGAACTTGGTTGTCTATATAAATATCCTCAGAGGGAGACCAAGAGAATGTAGAGACATATCATTGAGGCTTTTTAGGTGCAATCTAAATGTGGCACCAGAAAAATATCCTAAGGTACACTTCTTTAAGACAAGAGCCAAGAACATTTCTTGTGTCTGTGTGTGTTTCCTGTGCCAGGTTTTTGGAAAAAATAAAGTGTTTTTTTATTTTCATTGGTTGGTTGTTGTTTTTTTTAAGTGCATATCAAACACAAAGGGGAAAAAAATTCCAACCATTAAAACAACAAAGGAAATCAGAGTCCTCCCAGAGCCACCAGAAGGAACCCAGTCCTGCCAACCCATTGTCGACCTCTGACCTCTAGAACTCAAGGTAATAAAGTTGTGTTGTTTTTAGGCACTAAAAACAAAGGAGTCATATTCCTAAAGGAAGAGAGTTTATGTTTTACACTATTGTTACTGTGCTATATTACCTGCCCCTCTCACTATTATCATTATGATCAGTACTTAGATTCACTGCATGAGCCTCTCATGGGTCAGGCACCAGGGACAACTGATGGCATTCATTCTTTTATCAAAGTCTCACAACAGCTCTCTGGGATGGAGGCTAGTTCCCCTCCATTTTACAGACCAAAAAACTGAGACTTGGAGAGGAGATCAGCTTCCCCGGGGCCACCAATTAGTGACCCGTCTCCATCTGATTCCAGGCTTGGGTTTTTGCTATAATATCATACTGCTGCTTGGGGTTGCAGCAAAGTTCTGATGGTTAGGGCGGTTCTGGGGGGAGAAAGGGGAGGCAGATGTGTCTAATGGAAACAGTGCTGCCCCCAGCATCACCTGGGTCAATGCTGGGCTGGCAGGGCACTGCCCAGAGAGCTGCACAGTGGGCCACACAGCACAATGCTGAGTTCCCTGCAGAAAACATAGGACACACATCTGTACTTACTGGCATAGGGCGAGTTGGCAGCCGAGCCGTTGAGGAAGGTTGGGGAGCCACCCAAATTGGACATGGCAGCCGTGCCGTATCCATTCATGCTCGTGGTGACGGAGTTATAGTTGGTCTGCTGGGGGGTGGTGCTCGGCACGTATCCGTGTGGTGAGACACTGCTTGAGTTGCGGGTGAAACCTGAGGGGTGGGGACAAAACCAGGGGTGAGGGTGGCATCCAGGTGGGTGGCAGTCCTGGAAGACGGGGCAGGGAATGGCTGTCCCCATGCTGTGCCCTGGAGGAAAGGGGTTGGTGATTCATGGGAGGGGCTGGTGGTGCTGGCTCTGATTAAAATGGGAAGCCAGCAAAGGCACATTTCTTAGGAGATCATAAATACTTAGCAGGGCCCTGAGAAGTGGCAATGCAGGGCCCATAAATCATCATTTTGGAGCAGAAATCCCAATTTACAAGATGTACCCTGAAGTGAACAGGTTCCTATTCCCTGGTTTTGAACGCTGTGCTTTGGCCCCTCAGAACTGTAATTCCCGCCCTCTTTGCGGTCTGTCACTCTTGGTTGATGGTGAGAAGTCTGGTGCAGCGGTGGCTCCAGGCACGCATCACTACAGCCCCTTCTACCAGCTTCCCTGACAAAATGCCACAATAGTGCCTGATGCACACTGGCAAGGAATCTCCCCTTTTGGTTTGTAGCTTCAGGTTTGGAAGGGACAGGGGGACAGAGAGGAAGAAGAGCAGGCTCCTGACCCTGATTGGTGGCCTGCGAGGCCTCGGAGACATTCACGGCCAGTTGTCCACTGAAGGAATTCACGCCCATCATGCCCGCGTGGACAGAAGTGTTAGTGAGGGCTGGGAGCTGACTGTGGTTGCGGGGGACACTGTATAGGGCCTCTGCGATGTCAGCCGCTCTCTTCAGAATAATCTCCTGGAAAGTAAGAGGAGCACCCCCATTAGCTACCCCATCACACCCCAGTGACGCCACAGTCAGGGGCTCACTGTGGACCATGCTCCGGGCTTTCCATGGCTTCCCATGGATAATGGCATTAATTTCTGCACCCGTCTCTGCAGTCCTTCAGGTTTAGTCTCTTCGTCATCACCCTCATATCACAAATGGGGGAACTCACCTATTTTAGGACAGAGTTGGGCTGCAGAGCCCTGTCTGTCTGACTTGGGAAGCCCATTATCGAAGCCTTCCCTCCATACCACCTCACAGTCTATGACAGCGCCCTGGGAACACACAGGAACTCGAGGCTATACACCACACACACACACTGCAGCCCCTTCTCCTGCTGAAGTTTAGGGAAGGTTGTAGATAACTCTCTGGGTCCCTGAATATTAGTGGGACTGTGTCCCCTGCACATTGACTCAGGTGGCACAAAAAGTGAATTATTTGTCCGACTCATACTAGCATCCTCATACAAGGATGTGCTCTAGGAAATAGAGGAAGACAGTTATATTCAGATCTTGTTATACTTTTTAGGAGAAGAAATTAAACCCTTTTTTCCCCTCCTCAATTGGCTTGAAAACCCCGAGGAATAAAATAAAGCAGCAGTAACTCTCTCCCTCCATCATGAAGTACATTCCCACAGAAGATTTCGTTTTAAACAGAATGCCTCTTCGGGTAAGGAAAATGATCATAGTAGAAAAGGCAATAAAAATTTTTACAAAAGAAGAGAGAAGAATTGAATGGCTTTGTAACGTGATGTGTCTGAATGGCTTAAACACTGAACTCGTGCAAGGGACTTTTATAGTTTCCATACGTTTCCATTACACCAAGGAATCTGAGACCTTACATTGAATGTGGAGCCCACATAGGTTGGAGGCCCCATTCGCTCACCTGGTTGTTGTGTGGCATCCCATACAGCGCTTCCACCAGGTCCGCAGCCCTCTTGAGTATGACTTCCTGTTGGGAGAGAAGCAGACACAGGCCTCTGAGTGAAAGCAGGATGTCCTTATCCTGGCCACTCTCTGCCAAGGCACTGCTCTGAAGGCAGTAGCTCCGGGAACCCCCGAATGGCGCTAAATCACCAATTTGTCCCTGTTCACATACACACTTAATCGAGTCAAAAGGTGAGCATCGTTGGTGCTGCAAGATAAAATACATCACTCAAGCGCCTGCCATAGGCACGATAAAGCGCTCATGTGTTTATTGCCGAATACAATTGCGAGGTCATTTACTGGATGACTACAATCGATGTCATTCAGTGCATGTTATGAATCCCTAAGATGCGTTTATTTTGCACTTAATTGCTTATTCCAGGCACCATGACCTTATCAGACAGGTCATTTTCGAGGGATTTCCAATCAATCTTCAGCTACTACAAGCATGTAGCATTAAACTTCTTTATCTCCATTGTGTGGCACAATCCCGACATAAGGGGGTGACATAGTCAACTCACACTCCTCGGCCATGCACTGCTTGTCGAAGGCTCTCACCAAAGGGGTCTCCTGCCCCCAGGAGCTCCCTCTGCACGGGTTCTCACGACTGGCAGTGTCTCCTTCATAGTGATTCTTCTCTATTCCAGGATTGTTAGTATCTTCCCTATTTGTTCATTCATTCTCATCTGAGATCTATGCTCTGCTGTTCGCTCCCCTCCCCACTGAATAAAATATGTCTCCATCTTTTCATTTAGGTAGGCTTCCATATTTGGCTTGCATGCTTGTTTCCAATAATATACGGCACTCCACAAAAGTGTGTGTAGTGGTATTTTTTTGTTGTTGTTCTAACCAAATGCAATCCTTCCCTCTTCATTTTGCCCTAATTTTTTGCAGATTCATTTATACTGCAAAATGTGATACATGTAGAATGGAGGCTTATCAGAGAACCAAACCTAAACGCATGCTTGGCTATCAGAGGTGACTTGCAAAAAGACATGTTTACAATTTTTTGCTGTGGGTAAAAGTTTAAAAAAGAAGCCTAACTTTATTTTACACAATCAATTTCTGCATGGAGACGTAGCACCACTCCATTTTCATACACTGGAGATGCTGATCAGAAAATAGGGACATAATTGCATTCATTTTGCCGTCACCATAGCCTCTTCAAAAAATTCTAGAACAAGTCTTGAAGTGACAAGCTCTTAGATACATATTAGCATTTCTCAATGTTAAATTCTCCATAATACAAGATAAAATAGTTGTCATACTGCAGTGACTACTATTATGTATGTCCTAAATTCAAAAATGAGGGATAGGGGTTTTCAGTTCCTTAATAAACATTTATGCTTGCCTTAAGCTGCTGGACCCCATTTACAAAAAACAGTCCAGTTATTTTTCATAGCAGGAGTGAAAAGTAGTATAGAATCAATGGGGTTTGAATCAATACATCTGAAATAATCCCTTTATGTTTCTAATGCAAGCGAGCAGCTAATTTACAGCCTTTTGTTTGCAGTATTGTCTGACCACAGCAGTTAATAATTCACCGCGCGATGGGCACGCTGAACCCTCGCCACGGATCAAATTCAGCTCCACTGCTCTCTCTGTGGAACCTCGCGGCTTTCTCTGGCTCACAGGGAAGATGAAAACAAAACAAGACCCAGATAGTTTACTTACTAAGATTTTACTTCTCTGGGTCTATGTTCACCTATTTCTTCAAATACGTATTTATGCCAGTGTTTTGGGGTTGGCAGAGAAAGTATTTTTTCTTCCTTTTCATTTTGACAAAAAACAATACACGTGTCCTGTTTGTCCAGAGCAATAAGACGGGGAGTTTCTACACTTGTGAGCACTGTCGTCGTTGAGGATTTCGAGCGGTGCTTCCTAATTTAGTTAATTGCACAGAACCAGGGAGGAGGGCAGTCAATATAAACCCCAAGATCTTTGAAGTTTTTGTGAACCTGAAAAAAAGGCCAACTACCCATGTGTGCTATATGTTTTAATGTCATATATATTGTGTGATAAAGGTTTTCAATGATTTAATCCACGTGGTTTTTTCTTCATGTCAATACCTAGAGCTCTCCTCGCCATTAATCCTTTGAAAATGGAACGCCTGAATCTTGTTTCCTAAGGTTGACTTCTTCTTTGATTCGTGAAGCTGGGCCATGCGTTGCAACCTGGCTTCCTGCTATGGGTGGGTCACCGGCCCCACACAGCTTCAGACCAGCCGTCTCGAGGAGGGTGAACCTGGGTTATCACTTCAGCGATGTCCTTAAATGATATCTCGCCCATTTCAAAACGTCCCCCACTGCGGCATCCACTGTGGGGTTCACAGGAGAGCCCACATCTTGGTACTGCTTTGCCCATGTGACTCAGCTTCTATTAGTTATTTCCACAAATGGGAAGGAGAAAGGAAACGTCCGGGTCCTCTATGAGTGAGTGCCACGGGCCTGCAAGGTGCTTGGATTTCGGTGACCAGAAAATTGCTCTCACCTCCATGTCATTACGCTCCCAGGGAACTAGCCCCCAAGCGTGTTTGTGTTGGGATCTAATATATTGCCTTTCAATCAGGGCTGAGAGCCCCTGAACACACCGACAGAACATGACGAGCAGGTCAGGAAAGCAATAAAGATTTTACAGAGCTGTCCAAGGTGCTAAATTTACTCAATAATGGGTTTGGCACCATAGTGTTAACCTCTCATTTACTACCAGTTTGAGGGACTAAATTGAAGTAGCTGACTTCATTTACCTTGAAATGTATATTTTATGACATTATGTAAGTAGATGGAAAGGGCACTGCCGTTTTAACAATTTAAAGGCTAGAGCCCGTTTAAGATGAAACTTGAATATTTATTGTATATTGCACTTAAAGTATATAGAATGTTAAAATGTATTGATTAAATTTGTAAAAGGCATTATAACAATGACAGGTAGTATAAAAGATGTATGCCTTTTAAAATCAAATTGATAGTATATGCTATCTTTTCTGTGGTCACAAGTGTAATTTTTTTGCAGTTTTATATGGTAATTGGAAAAATCTGTAATTTCACATTAGGAAATGATTGAGCCTGAGATGTGGGGGAGGGGGGGAGAAATCTCTTATAAAGGGAAGAGCTGGATGTTTCATATCATCTTTTGTCTCTGAAATTGTTCCTCAAGTCTTAGTTTTGTGGCATTAGGAGGGAGCATGGAATAAGGATCCTTAAGCTCTAATATGCAATTTTAATATTTCTGAGAAGAAAGAGCACTTGACTAGTACTAATAACTAATTTTTCAAGGCATTTATTTGTCAGGAGAGATTTCCTCTTCTTTTCATAATGTTTAAAACGTCTCCCCGCTTGCAGTTTAAAACATGAGGGTAGAGATTAGATTCTTCCAGGATAATTAATCCTATCTTTGGATTTTTAAAAAATACCCCTTGGGGGAATTAAGAAGACAAATACCAGATCCTAAATATTGAAAAGCTTGGGAGTCTCCTTCCAGAGCTCATGCTTGTGCTCAGATTCATTCCGAGTTGGACTATTTTTTTTCTTTTCATGGCCTCGGATTTCTTCATTAAAGAAACAGAAAATGTTTACTTCTTGAAAACAACAACTTTTCACTCATCTATTCCCTCTCACAATTAAAACCTGGTTGCACCCGTCTCGCCATGACGGTCACTTGATAATTATATGAATGGGGGTCCGAAGAGAGAGAAAATGGATAAAAGTAAATCTATTTCGAGTTTGCAGACACACTGAGAAGACAGAAGGGCAAATGGAGTCCTGAGAAATAGCCCAGGTGCAATTGTTCCAGGTTTTACTTGGGTTTGAAGCCTTTATCATAACAATGCGGAGTGGGGTACAGATACAGAGGGAAGATTCCGCTGTGCTCCTTGCGTTGCAACCCAATCAATCAGCAAATATTTTTTTTTAGCTTCCTGTGGCCCAGTGGTCATACACTGATGATTACTTGCTCTCTAGAACCTTTCAGAGTATGCTGTCTTCCCAGAATCAAGGTACAGAGTTCTACTGGGATTACAAAAGATTCCCCCCAACAGTCTGCTCCTACCCTCTCTATCCAATCTTATCACCCTGCACATATAAAGAACTGCTCACTATTCTGGTCTAGCTAGTCTTCCTCGCCTGGAAGTAAAATGTGAGGCTCCTTCCTTTCTCCACACCTTCACTCCTTCTGTCTCTCCTGTATTTCAAATGCTGGCTTCAAGCTGCAAAAACTCCTTCCCACCCTCTAAAGCAGCGGTTCTCAGCCTGTGGGTCTCGACCCCTTTGGCGGTCGAACGACCCTTTCACAGGGGTCGCCTAAGACCATCCTGCATATCAGATATTTACATTACGATTCATAACAGTAGCAACATTACAGTTATGAAGTAGCAACGAAAATAATTTTATGGTTGGGTCACAACATGAGGAACTGTATTTAAAGGGCCAGAAGGTTGAGAACCACTGCATGGTGGTGGTGGTGGTGGTGGTATAACAATGACAAAAATAACTATGGTTTACTGAAAGTGGGACATTGACTCATTCAGAGAGCCTGTTAAGGTATTGTCCATATCACCATTTCACAGATAAAGAAACTGAGCCTCAGAGAGGTCAGCTAGCTTTCCCTGAGTTCACACAACTGATAAATGAATGAGCAGGGATTCACGCCCAGGCCTGTTAGACATCAGAGCCTGAGCTTTTGAGAATTACATGATTCTCTCAGAATAAATCCCACATTCACTGGTACCCCAGCTCCTAATCTTTCTTGCTCTTCTGAAAAATAGTGCTGACTACCACCCAGCACAGCAGGACAAGCATCATGCTGCTACAAGGGTCATTCTGCTCTACTCTTAAGTGTGTGAATGTTCGCTCTCCACACTAGGCTGTAGGTCCTTTAAGGCCAGTGATGTGTCTCAGTCTCCTTCTCTCAGCCTCTAGCACAATGTTTACCAAATCAAGGGCCCTGAGAAATTCTTGTTGAAGAGTTTATTCTAAGATAGTTACTGATTTTTAAAAGGGCATGCTTAATATACATGATGAAATGGCAATGCCGCATATTTGGCATGGTTTATAAAAGCAGGAGACTTAAATTTGGTGCTCCATTGGGCTCCAGACTTTTCAATCCAATATATAAATTCCCAAAAGTTAAGTCTTGATCACTGCGGGGATTTTTTTTTATGTCCCTTCTTTGTTTGGATTTACTCTATGTCTCCTGCTGGCTTGCGCTTACATTTTGTGATTAATGTAATGAATCATGTTGAGTACAGACATTATCTCAAGTTATAGGCTCCTAGCAACATGAGTTTGGTCTTGGTGAACATTAGCCTTTTATTAACTGTCCTCTTAGGCCCTTAGAAATACTTGGGAATTTGCACACTCTTGGGAAGCAGGCGTAGCATGTCTGATATGCAGACATGGTCAACTCATCCTTCCTTCTGTTTCCTGAGAGTAAAATCTCTGATGATTATTTACCCTCCATAGACAAGTGTTTGGCTGATAAGCTCATATTCACTGCCTACACCTAGCCTTCTAGGGAGAAGGGAAATATTGGCTAATTCTCTAATAGTGACCCATTTATAGACCCAATTCACTGTTCTGAGTAATTCAAACTCAGGTAAGCAGGGGAGATGGTCTGAATGACCCCTCATTCACAGCACATAGAAGCCAACTCACAAAGCCAGATGGACACCCATTTACCAACACAACATGCATTTCAAGTTTCAGAATCAGATTTGGAGACTCTGGGAACTCCCTCATAAAATAAGGTCCAGGGGTGCTTCCGTAACCCGGGAGGACAATCTGTGCTTGGCTTTCTGCCCCCTAGAGTGGGAAACGGTGTTTTGCAGGATGTAGAGGAAAACAGAAGCTAAACTACAAGCATCAAAGGCAAGTGGACATGGGTGATTCCAGAGAAAGCAGCACAATACCTCTCTGACACAGCACGGTTTCCTGACACCCACTTATCAACAATCTGCTTTGCCTTCGCAGGGGAGTCAGACATGGTGGGCACCAATACCAGCAGCATAAAAATGAAGTGAAGTGGCAAAAATCACTCCTGATTTAAAGGCGATACGCATCTATCAGTGAAACCAGCAGTGATTTCATGTGCCTCCTCACTCCAGAGTTGACTGGAGGGTCCAGTTGTGAGCAGTACATTCAGCTCACTTGCCCTTAAGTTCCAGCTCCTTCCCTGCCTGCTCCTGGACGTCTGGGTGACAATACAGATTGGAAATCCCGAAAGCCAAAAATCGATGGGAATTGCCCATTCCCCACAGCGCTGGACGCACACGGCAACAAATACTAGTTGTACTGAGAGGTATTTCTGTGGAGGGTGGTTTTATGTCCCAACTTCCTTTGTGTTGATTCAGCCAAGTGGAAAATTCCACCATGGTAGACTTTGCATTCTTAAAAATCATATAATGAGGGCAGTGAGGGACAGAGTGAAACAAACCAAAATAATACTTGAGCACTGTTTAGTTTCTGATCCTCTGAGACATTCCTCAAATTTTTCATTTTTCTGGTAATATGAACTGGAAATGGAGCTTACCGCAGAGATCATTAGAAACCTTTAGTGTCACGCTTTAAACTCTTTGCTCAGAAGCCCTGTGACTGAGAAGAGTCACTTACACTTAGCGTGGATATAATTAAACATGTTTCTGTTGAAAGGGGCATTCTCATTACAGCTAAGGACCACTTTAGAGTAAATTGAAATGGAAAGGAGGAGCATAGATGAGGCGTAGGTAGCAAGTGGTTATTCCTAGAGAGGCATAAAATGCCAAATGTGTAACAATTATATTTTACTGTCCTGCATTGTAAAGACTTCAGCGTATTTTATTATATAAGAAGCGTTAGCTGAAACTTACAGAATATTCCTAAGCACACTCGTTGCCCATCGTCTTGAAAGAAAAATAAAATCCAAACCTTAATCAAAATCTGCAGAAATTTCCAGAACAAAGGAATTCAATATTCAGAAGGGGTCTATGGCTATTGATACAAGAGGCACGGAAAGCATGCTGGTCTAGTCTAAAGTAAATGCAGTGGTCACTTCTCAACCTCCTTTCACTCAAGTTGATTTTATGTTCAGGGTGGATGAGGGCCCTCTTACTTCTCAAACAGTTTATTATGGATCATCTGGCTGGAGGCGGTGCCGTTATTAGACGTGGTACTGAAGAGTTCGGAACCACATGAAATGAAAGTAGGTTGTAAGCTAATGCAGCTCTGTCAATGTAAGACATGCTAACTTACATGACTGACTTTTACAGTGGAAAGAAAACGCCTGTTTTCAAAGCAGCTGTTATTGCCTCAATGGAAAAGAAAAAAAAATCAATGAAAGCGAAATGAACAAGAGATTTTGTCTGAGTTGCAGTTAATACCACTGAAGAGCTATGGATATTAAAAGGTCAACAAATAAATTAGCCAGAGTGTTATGAAATGAATGATTTGGCTTATAATTTTATTGAGTGAAAATTGTTCGCTGCCCATTAGACCAGGGAATTTTTATCTGGTGCCTCAATTACTGTTCCGTAAGCAATAATATAGTTGTAAGAGCTGTTGGTTCGATCGCGTGACCTCTGAGAAGCCGGCTAGGACAGCTGCCTTTACCGTGATGGATAACTGAGGGCGGCCTCTGCCAGGTGCCGGACCTCCCTTTCCTGCAAGGGGATCTCATAAAAGAAACATTACAGCTTGATTCATTTTACCAAAATGTGCGACTTTTCAAGTGTCAGCAGTTAAGGATAAATTGTGAAACCTGGTGTTCCTGAGAAGAGTTATGACAATGGCTTTCCCCCGTCTTTTTGGTCTCCTGGCATTCTCTTCGAAATGGTGTCATGGTAATTGGTGAATGGGAGCCTGGGGTGCTTCCTGCCACAAACACAGTGAAAAATGGTGTTTGCACCCCTGTGAACCTGACCCGCTTGGAGGTAGAGAGCTGAACTTGGCCACCTCCGGCGGGCTCCTCTGATTCCAATCCGTTGTACCGGTTTCAGACCAACGCTCTGGGTTAGGTCCTGCTGAGTGGCCTTGGAAATCGGCTTTCTGATCAGGATAAAAGTCTCGGCTTAAAGAGAAGGCTATGGACAGAGGTGCCTTTCTCAGGGTAGGTTGTAAAGTCAGCACATGAAATAAAAACTGCCTAGACTCAAAATTACCCTTGAAAATCTTTTA
The DNA here is from genome assembly GCF_000412655.1 of Myotis brandtii. Classification (NCBI taxonomy): domain Eukaryota; kingdom Metazoa; phylum Chordata; class Mammalia; order Chiroptera; family Vespertilionidae; genus Myotis; species Myotis brandtii. The sequence continues at coordinate 7,388,054 of NW_005362269.1, forward strand.
AGTCGCCAAGGCCTGGGCTCTTAGAAACACAAAAGCCAAATATTAACTACTTCTGTTTCTCTTTGTCTTTTGGCAGTGGCTTCCCTTTCCTTAGGGTGGAGGAGAAGAAATATCTGGTTTGAAAGTAAAAGGGCCACTGAGTCAACTAAGAGATGTATTGTCACATGTACATAGGTGCATGTCTATGTGTGTGCGTGTGGCATGTGTACACAAGTGTACGTGTATGTGTTTACGTATATTTAAACTTGAGTAAGTGATCTGTGAATGCTGGAACTACGCTGTACTTTAAAGATATCTCAGGGAAGCATAAATATAGTTTGGGTTGTTTTTTGTTGTTGTTTTGTGTGGGGGTTTTTTTTGTTGTTTTCTTCTGTTGTGGTTTTTTGTTTTGTTTTGTTTTTTGCTTCTGACATTGTCAAACATTATCCGTTCTTATATGGACTGCTGGACAAATGTTTCTGAATGATGATTCATGGGCTTTACAGGTGGTCTTAACTATAATTGCAATGGAAGTGCACTGCCTGCAGACCACTGGGGCTCAGCCCCTATTACTCCAAGGCTTAAATGAAGTGTTACTCAAGGCTGAAAACAGTGAGCAAGTCTGAAGACCTCCTAGTATCTCTGTTTCTAACGGCTTCGGTCTTTAAGAGGAGGATACTAGATGGTTGGCAGGTAGAAGTAAGTTAGCCCCTTGTTCCTCTTGTGACTTCTTGAATTAATGAGCAGTTATATTCAATGTTCTTTTACATGGGGTGTGATATGAACTAGGTTAAACTTAGTTCCCCTCATCGAGATCTCAGTGCTAACAAAGACCTTGAAAGAGGTTCCAGAATTAAGCTATTAGAGTAATCTGTTGTTACAGGTCCCTATCACTCTGCAGCTAAGGAGTGAAAGAATGATGTCCAAGGTGCATAGGTATGCACTTTACATCCCTGCTGCCACTTTCACCTGCTCAGGCAACCTTACCATAGTCTATGTTACCACTTCCCTGTTTCCCCCTGGCCAAGTGGAGAGATACTTTTTTAAAGACTGGTTTGCAAAATTGCTTTTTTTTTTCTCCTTAAAATTCCCTTTTCTTAATTCTAGGAGGCAGGACTTAGGAGCTGGCTCTGTAGTCCAATAGAGTTGGCTCAAACCCATGCCCTGCCCTGTAATCGCTTCCTGTTCTGCAGAGCAGGGTTAATACCTGCACCTGGTTCAGCACACACATTGAGAATAACACCGATAACCCCCACTTAGCTTCCAGGGGACTTGGACAAATTTCATGCATTTTTTTGAGTCAACGTATATTATCCACTCTGAGTGCTATTTGAAACCTTATTTGCAAAATACTGCAAAAGATTCTGAATGGACTAATGGTGAGGAAGGCTGGTAAGATAGAAAACCTCCATTTACCAGCTGCGTAAGCTTGAGCAGGTTACTTGTCCTTTCTGTGTCCCAGTGTCCTCATCTCTAAAATGGGCGTGATACCATAGGAGTACTGTGCTTTTTAACTAAAGCTAAATCTCCCTCTTCAGAAAAATGATATATGCATGCAAGTGTGTGTGCATACTCATCACTCACACACACATACACACACACACACACACACACACACACACACAAGTCTCTATATAGGGTGTCCCCCAAAATTTGAATAATTATAAAGACAGTGTTTATTAAAATACATTTCATTTTCAAAATTGAGCTATCAGCTGTTAAAATGTGCATACATTTTGGGGACACCCTGTATAATTTCAGGGGTACAGTGATCCAGGTTACACTCAGCTGATGAAAAGAATCAGTTGGGGATACTAAGTCCCTAAACTATGTATATTATCACAGTGGGTAAATGGAATCTGCCCACAAGTTTTCTGGCAGATAGAGAGGAGAGATGCAGAAAATATACTGTTCCATAGTTTGTGTTTTTGACAAGAGAATGCAGAGACAAAATTTTTTTGAAATCATACTCAAGCGTGCTTTGTCTGACAGTCTATTCAATAAATGGTGTTGAGAAAATTGGGCCAATACATGCAAAAAAATGAAACTAGACCACCTTCTTACGCCCTATACAAGAATAAACTCAAAATCGATTAAAGAGTTAAATGTAAGACTCAAAACCATAAAAATCCTAGAAGAAAACATAGGTAGTAAAATCTCAAACATTTCTCTTAGCAATATTCTTTTCTGATATATCTCCTCAGGGAAGGCAAACAAAAGAAAAAATAAACACATGGAACTACATCAAACTAAAACATTTTTGCCCAGCAAAGGAAACCATCAGCAAAATGAAAAGACAACCCATTGAATACAAGAAGATACTCACCAATGACACATCCTATAAGGGGTTAATATCCAAAATCTATAAAGAACTCATACAGCTCAACACCAAAAAACAAACAGTCCAATTAAAAATGGGCAGAAGACCTCAATAGACACTTCTCCAAAGAAGACATACAAATGGCCAAAAGACATATGAAAAGATGCTGAGTGTCCCTAATTATCAGAGAAATACAAATTAAAACTATAATGAGGTATCACTTCACATCTATCAGAAAGGCTGTCATCAATAAATCAACAAACAAGTACTGAAGAGGATTTGCACTGTTAGTGGGAATGCAGACTGGTACAGCCACTGTGTGAAAAGCAGTATGAAGTTTCCTCAGAAAATTAAAAATGGAACTGCCTTATCACCCAGCAATTCTACCTCTGGGTGTATACCAAAGAAACCCAAAACATTGATTCTAAAGAATATATGCATCCATACATTCATCATAGCATTATGTACTACTAGAGGCCCGATGCACAAAATTCATGTACGGGTAGGGTCCCTAGGCCTGGCCAGCGATCAGGGCCAATCTGCCAGGCAATCGGTGGGCAGGGTGACTGGGGGGGGGGACCCCACTGGCAACCACCTTGGCTGGTGGCCTGGCGCCATCCGCTCACCAGCCTCGACCAGGGGCAGCTTCTGCATTGAGCGTCTGCCCCTTGGTGGTCAGTGCTCATCATAACAACCAGTTGTTCCGCTGGTTGGTTGATTTGCATATTAGGGTTTTATTATGTAGGATACCCAACATATGGAAGCAATGCAAGTCCCCACCTATAGATCTATATATATAAAAACCTAAGCAACCGGCCAACCAGTCAGTAGCTATGATGCACACTGACCACCAGGGGGCAGACGCTCAACACAGGAGCGGAAACCACAGGCATGAAAACATGGAACAGACTGATGAATCTCAGAGGGAAGGGGGGAGGGCAAGAAGAGATTAACCAAAGACTTATATGCATATTAGAGGCCCAGTGCATGGATTCATGCACTGGTGGGGTCTGTTGGCCTGGCTTGTGGGAATCAGGCTGAAACCGGCTCTCTGACATCCCCTGAGGGGTCTCGGATTGCAGAGGGCGCAGGCCAGGCCAAGGGACCTCTAGTATGTAGGTAAAATAAAAGAATGTCGTACATATATACAATGGAATACTACTCGACCATAAAAAAGAATGAAACCTTACCATTTCCAACAACATGGGCAGACTTAGAGAGTATTATGCTAAGTGAAATAAGTCAGACTGAGAAAAACACATGACTTCACTTCTATGTGGAATCTAAAGAACAAATTAAACAAAACAGAAACAGACTCATAGATGCAGAGAACAAACTGATAGGGTTGCCGGGGGTGGGGGGAGACAGTTCGGAAAAGTACAGATTAGTAGTTACAAAATTGTCATAAGGGGGATATAATAATGTACAGCATTGGGAATATAGTCAATAATATTGAAATAACTATGAATGGGGACAGGTAGGTGCTTGAACTATCAAGGGTGGGGATCACTTTGTAAAGTATATGACTGTCTGACCACTATGCTGTACACCTGAAACTAATATAAAATAATATCGAATATCAACTATAATGGAAAAATAAAGAAATAAAAAGTGTTTTGTCTAAGAAGTATTGTAACCTATGATTTGCTTTTCCGTCTGTATTTTTTGTTTGAGTCACTTTAGGCCCTAGATATAATGTTAATAGAGTTTCTTCAAATTAAAAAATAACTGAGTTAATTAGATGAGAGAGTGTCATGGTGTAGATAAAGATGTAGGGATTTTCTTTATCCTTTTCTGAAACCCTTAGTCACCCTCTTTTCTGCTAACAGGCAATGTGGTTATGCAAAGAGTTCGTATTTGTATTTTCACTGATGCAACTGTGGCTTCTGAATCACTGATAGTCTTTGCATAAAGACTAGAACAATAACAGCATAATTACAATACAATGTATACAGCGGGCTCCCGGTTCCTTTTGCCCCAGCTCTGCATTTATGATAAATCACCAAACACAAACGCTCTTTAGGGAGGGCGGTTTTGGGTCTCCTCTCTCCATTGAGCAAAAACAGTGCCTGTGACTAGAGTCTAAATTTCAATTCTGCAAGTGTACAGTCGAACTGCATAATATTTGGCTCGACGCAGTGCACCACCGAGCCACTAAATGGCTGATTTACTAAATTATTATTAGATGAGCCCTTGCTGTTCCAAATGAAAGTGCAGTCACTGTCTTCCTTCATGGTGTGTTCAAATTGTTCTGTGTTTAAATATTCAGCATGAGGCTAATGTGAGCCGATGAACTGAGACTATAAACATTCACTTTCAATACAGACAGAGCGACAAGGATACAACCTATCGTGGGGCTGCGGAGGCGAGAATGATTTATATGGAAGGATGCTGCTGCCTGCCTCCATTACTTTAGGGTACTCTTAATTAGCATGGTGTTGGAAATGACCGATTCCCACGTACAGGAAGAGCAGGGTCTGGGGGGCTGAGGTTTTTGTCCAGGGCCAATGAAAGAAGTTTCCATGAGGATTTGCGGCCCATGCTGTTCAGGCCTTGGGTTCTCTTCAGGCTGCACCACACCGGCCAGGCATCGTGTCTGCCAGAAGAACTAGGGTTCTGACAATCAGTCCTTTTTAGACCCACGCAACGGGTCTACAGTCCCTCCTCACTACCGTCCATCCCTCTGTCACCCACCTTCCTTACAATCCCCACCCACTGCAGGGCTCCGCTGCCGCCGCCCCCTGCACCTCACCCGCTTCCTTACTGACACCTGCTGGAATGAAGAACAGCCCTTTGCTCCTTGGACAAAGATGACTCCTCCTCCGTCCTCCCCTTTGAGGGCAGTTATAGGCAAGCACTTAAAATACTGTGATCACTTACAGTAGATTAGAATTTTTTATTGGTGCCGTGTTGCCATAACAACACAAAGACAGCAGATGACTTAAGCTAAGCTTGCAAAGCAAAAGGCTGCTCATCTGGCAGTTAAAATGAATACAGTTCATTTCACAAGTTTCCCATATGGACCCTTAGTGTATGGTAATGAGGAGACCATATGGTGAGAGAAACTGCACTGAGAACAATCGGGCTCCCCCGGCTGAGTGGGAAGTTGGGAGAGAAAGCCTGGCCGAGGGACCCACTCTGGTGTGTGCGCTCTCTGGGCTCCAGGTTTGGCTGAGGTTTGTTTGGGGTTTTGTTTGGGATGGTTGATTTCCATGGGGCGTTTCGCATTTCTTAATCTGTTCCTTAATATTTCGGCTGTGCGAAATGACAAACATCTTGCAGATTTTGCAATATCATTCATCACGAACTGTCAGCAGTGTTTGCAAATCTGACTTGCAAGATCTTTGAAACGTGTTGTTCTTAAAAGGCAACAGTACTAAGTTTTGAGACAAAGTGCAAGAGAATTTAAGCACTTCTGACAAGCGGAAACATTAACAGTAATCATTTTTAAAACACTCACATCTTTTGCCTGCATGTTTAGCTGTAAATAATGCTAGAATGTATAAAAGCTTTAAAGTAAAAATGTAATAAATACTTTTTATTATGTTTCATAAAGGATAAAAAATGCTGTGAGTAGCCGGGTACACACGTTACCTATACAAGCGCATGTATAGAGACAGATAGCTCCTCCTCCTCACTGCTAACCAGATTGGAGACCTGGGCGGACAGCTTGAAAAAGGCTCTGAAGTCAATCCTGAACATACATGCTTCATAAAAGATGAATATAAATGCGTTAGTTAGACACGGTGAGCTAAATTAGAAGGTCAGGCAGGGCTGGAAGGGCTGAAAAATCACACAACCAGTGAGTGTAATTACTCTTTTTTAAGTCTATTAAGTGGTGTTGTTCTATCAGGGCTCAGGGGTATAGCACATGAAGAACAAGATAAAGTAATGTGTATTTATTACTCCCACTGGATCAATTTACCAGATATTTTCAGCTCCATAAAGCAAAATACACAAATGCCGCCTTTGTTACTTTTCTCAAACTGCTTCATTTTCTCCAAAAGAGGGACTGGCTCTTGGAGAAAAAACATGTTGGCCCCCTGGAGGTCCCCAGGCCAACCCCTCTGGGTGTGGAAGTGGGAGAAAGCTGGTGGGAGCTGGAGTAGGATGGGGGTGAGGTGTAGGTGAGGGACAGGAGAGGGAAGAGCATCGCCTCAAGGCCGAATTACCTTGGTTTCCAGATCTGAGGGGGAAGCAGGAACTCTATGCAGTGGCAATAACGAGCCTGAAGACCTGGGCTCAAACCTGTTCTCTAGCTGCTGGCTGAGACTTTGTAGGAGTCACTGGCCCCCTGGGGGCTCTGGTTCCTATGATATGGGGAGCACCCACCTCGCAGACATGTGTAGCCTCCATTTTCTGAAGTCTTGTTAAATGCCAGAGAGATCTCTCTGCATGAATTATCTCATTAACGCCCAACAGCAACACTGCGGGCAGCTGATTTAGGGAGAGAACCTAGCCCAGGAAGGTTGAATCAAGTGGATCTGGCTTTCAAAACTCACATCTCTCTGGCCTGAGAGCCCTCTCTCTTGACCTCTCTGCCCATCAACAACCTTGACAAAGCCGTGCTTTGCACACAGTAGGCATCAATTAAATGTTACCTACTCCCTGGGATCCCCTGCTAACTGGAGTCTACTGTCACTCACTGCCTTTGCACTAATGCTCGCGGACCACTCAGAAGACAACCAGCAATTTGAAAGGGGACAGAGACACCTCTGGCCTTTAGAACAGAGAGAGCTCCTTGCTCAATGTTTCTGGGTTGCATCATGCCTTTCGGCACCTCAGAGCTTCTGACTGACCACAGTCCCCTTCCCCCTCACCTCGACCTTGTAAGAAAAGTCAACCTTCACCCCAAACTTGGTCACATGCTCTCTCCCTCCTGCCAGGATCTGGGAGGAAGGCAAGTCTGTGTGAAACAGAACAGAACGCTGCGATTTAAAAAAACCTTCGCCCGCCCTTCCCCACGTGCACATGGAAAAGGAAACCAGAAAACATCTGGGGTTAGCATAATCGTAGTATTTTAAAAATGTGTGTCCAGCAACTATCACCAACGGAGACTTTCAGAGACGAAATAATCTACAGAGAAGGATCGGCTGGCCCCCGCGCTCTCATTTGGGAAATGGGAGGGATGTCTGCGTCGCTGACTTCTCTCACGAGAGGGGCTCCCATAAAACAAAGCATGTATAAGTTCTTTGAAAAAGCACACGCCACCATACAAAGGCATATTATTATGGAACGCTGTCTGCTTGGTCTTGGGAGCAGTTTCATTTGACAGAATATGTGGGTGGTTGTATGAATCTAGCTTTGTCTATTCACAAACACATGGGTTTAATAAAGTGCCGTTTGTTTGGTGAGGTGTGTGGTCCGCGGCTCACTGAAACACTCCGGTTTGACAAACACTGACCATGACTCTAAGAAAGGCGGAGCCCGTTTTGATCCCCCGAACAATGGACAGCAAGAGGATAAGCCTCCCCAGCGCACAGGAATACCTCGTGCTGGCTCCATCCGCCACTTCCTGACCCTGCTCTTGAACTCTCACTCCACCTTAAGGCTCAGAGCCAAGAGGACAGCCACTCCGCTCTGAGTCACACAGAGAGCTTCCTGGGGTGGGCTCCTGCCAGAGTCCTCGCACGGGCAAGTGGTAGATGCAAGCTGCAGAGTGCTTCCTTAACACACAAGCCCATTGTGTCCTTGATTACTTGTCCCAATCCCAGGAAAAGGGGCTGGGAGTTTCACCATCAGGCCATGGGGGATGAAGGGACACGTGTCTGGGCTATTTGTTCAACATTACTGAACGTGATATTCGGCCAGAAAAAAAAATGTTTTTAAAAGTAAGCACACAAAACTCAATCCTGTATTCCTACTTGCCTTCTTTCTTTCTAGATAAGAAAAGGACTGCCTCATCCAGATGAAACCAAATTAGTTTTCTCTATTTTTCAATAAATACTTAGAGAGTGGCGATAGCCAGCCAGATATGGTGCCAAGGGCACCCACAGGATTACCTCTTTTTATCCTTATGTGAGCCCCATGAAGTTGGCACCATTATATTCCTATTTTATAGATGAAGAAACTGAGGCACAGAAGATACATCACAGACCCAGCTGCTCACCAGGACTGGGATTTCCCGCTCTGCCGAGATTGGAGGGAAGAGCTTTGAGAAGCAAGGGTCCCACTCTAACTCACTGGCAAATAAGCATAGTTACCTTTTGTCGAGTGCAAAGCAAGTGATTAAAGTGGCAACCCCCAAAAGTAGGAAATATTATCATCTCTATTTGACCAAGAAGTGAATTGAGGCTCAGAGAGTTAAAGAATTTTGTTTTAAATTTTTTTAAAATAAAAGAATTTTGACCCAGATTGCATAGTCATTGCCCTTACTTAAAGTTCCACCCCACCCCCACCCCGATCTGCCCTTCCAGTCCCTTCCGCAGACTCTGCCATCCAATGTCAAAAGTAAAGTGAAGACGATCCCCAAATGGGAAGAATCTGGTATTGCACCTATGCCTTCTTTCTACTGCAGAGACACCTAAAGCACTGACCTTTGGGTGGATAAACATTATTTATATCATTGTGCTATAAAATTACCAATAAAATTTCCAATTATTGCCCCTCAGGAAATGCACGGGAGTTAGGTTCTTGCTAGACAGAGGAACCTGAAGGTAAATCTTTCCACTGCACATCTATGCTACGGAAGTGGACTGTCATTCACTGTTATCATTCGATTATTTAACTGCTCACCAAAAAAGAGTCAAGGTGAAAGGGAATGATGTGTGTAAGAGGGCGGTCCCCTTCAAAGACAAGGATATGGACAGACTGACACATCCTAGGACGTCTTCCTCAGGTGAAATGCTTTCAAGAAGCTTTTACCAATAGCACTCGGTGGAAGAAGGCTGCTCTAGGAAGCCAAGGGTTGAGGCTGAGGTTGTGTGGTTCTTTCTCTGCGGTCTAGGTGGAGGACAGGCGCATTTGCCTGTCCCAGTTCTTCCTCTCTCTGGGAAGCAGCGCCCCCTTCTCCACCCTCCCGGCCCCTCGAGTTGCACATTCGTTCCTGGGCCACTTTCTCCTGGACCAGGCCTGTTCAGACAGGTGGCTCTGCCTCCCCAGGCAGCAGGTGTGCAGGTAGAATTTGATGATGAACGGCTCTCCCAAAGAGGCTAACTGAGCTAGGAAGGATGCCAACTTCATTTTTCTAAGTGCTTTATGAGGAGAAACAGACCTATCTGTAGACGTACTATAGCAAAGAGAAGACCTCTCATCTGCTCATTTAATTTATAATAGTTTTCACTGGTGCCGTGAATGAAATTCCATTTTGCTGTCAGTAAACAGTGAATGGTAGCTCAATTCATTCTGTCCTTCACACTTCCTTAGCATTTAACTGTTCTCTCCTCTGAGTCCTCAGAGAACTTTGTCTGCACTTTTGTTAAACGCACCTGTTCTTCCTGTCACGTATGGTGTTGGGTAGAGTGATCTCTCCCACACAGGTTCCGAGTTCCTTGGGTACAGAGATGGGGATATTCCCAACACAGACAACAGGTTCAGAACAGGAGTCAGTAAATGTGAATTTTCTTTTTTCATCATTGGGGATTAATGACGTATTGCTGTATGCCATGTGTTACTCTGCCTTGAATTCTTGTTTAATTTCTCACCTTATCTCCCAGTTAGATGGAATGCCTCTAGCGGAAAGAGGTCCTATCTTATTTGTCTAATTGCAAGATCTACCAATATGTTTTCCTTTGTTCTCCCCTCGACAGGGATGAGTATGAATTTCCATAAAGGTAGGAAAGCAGTGTTCTTTTTCCTCTTGAGAGCTGGAGTGATGAAGTGATTAACAACAAGTTGAACTTTGGACCCAGATAGTATTGATTTGAATCTCAGTTTAGCAATTTACATAGTTTGTGACCTTGGGCAAATTATTTAACCTCTCTTAGCTTGATCATTTTCTTCCCAAAAATGGAGGTGGTAGCAGGACCAATCTCAGAGGATTTTGAGAGGAAGAAATAACATAGCATATGTAAAAAGAAGTACTGTATTACCTGGCACATAAGTGCTTATTTACCTATAGCACTGAACACACAAAGCCAAAAAAATACTGAGTTGCTTATCTACGAACTGATTTTTATCAATGGCAAAGTTTCCTGCCAATCACCCAAGTCCAAGTTTCCAGAGACCGTAACTCAAAGAATGAGAGTACTGACCTTTGGCAAACGCTCAGGATCTCCAGGGTGCCGGGGAATGACCTTCTGTAACCTCTGGAAACCATAATCGATGGTGGGTTCGTTGAGCGCTACAACGAAGAAGTCACACAATTAGAACCATTTCAGGAACAAGAACATGATTTGCAACACTGATGATGTGAAAATAACCAGAAATAACCAGGAAGTCCAAAGCTTCATTGATAACCTTTGAATTAGATTATGAAACGACTAGATGAATGTTTCCTCTACTGAACATTACCACCATCTACTTCTGCTATTGACCATGGTAGGGAGGGACTCCCTCAAAAGACCCCTTCGTAGCATAGGGAAGAACTCTGTTCTTCCGGCCAAATTTCATATTCTTTACATTATTGAAAATAGAAAGTCAAATGGTATTGAATGTGAAGTTTTAGGGTTCACTTTAGTCAGAAGCTGAGGTCAAAATGCTCAAGGGCCTGTCTGAGGATCTCTACAGATGCTAAAAAGCAGGAGAGTTCAAAGTACTTGCTTCATTGCAAAATCTCTAGTGGACCTCAGCTGACACAGCGTCTCAGTGCCTTCTGTGGCAATGAAGCCTGCAAGAGTGCAGGGAGGGGCAAAGAGCAAGGCATTGCAATGACCTTGATACTACACCCTCCCATCTACAATGCCAGACTATTCACCAACATCAATATTATCTTAGGAAAAAGCCAGCCTCGGCGAGCACTGGCTTAGAGCAGCCAGATCTCCATGATGGTTTAATAGACTGAAGAGCAAAACTGTAACAATATCTGGAGACAATGGGCCTTGCTGTGCTCATATTGACTACACCCTCTTCAAAGCACCCTGAAACTAAACACAATACAAAGTGAACTCTGAAATTTCCTCCCCAGGATGTGAAATATCTTCAGCCTTCTTCTTGGGACAAGGGAGAGATGGCAGCTCCATCCTCTCTCTATCCGTAGCCCTCAGATCTTCCAAGTAAGGGGCGGGTGGGGAGGTCCTTTCCTTCTTCTCCTTTTTTGTGTAACCCAAATATTCAACCACATAGTTTCTCCCATACCAAATAAAAAGACAGTCTTTGCACTTCTGCGGTTTAGCTATACATTAAAAAACAAGTTGCCACATGCTTTACTTAAAATGAATTTCCATTAACCTAAATTTTAAAAGTAAGATTCATACTACTACTAACTTTAAAAAACTGTATTAAATTCAAATAGGTCCCAAGGCTAATGGAAGCAATTTGTATACCAACCCAAACTGACTGGCCCACTTTTCAAAATACAGGTATGATAATCTTGTGGTTTTAAAAGGACATTTAAATTGAAAGACTGTGAATTTAGTACATAATTATACCAATAGAACCCTTTAACTTGTCAACTGGTAAATCTAAAAGGCTATCAATCATTTCTAAAGAGGAAATAAACCTTAAAATTCCTTGATTGACAGTGCTTACTTTTTATGTAACAAAAAAAAAAAAAAATACGGGGAAAAAAAAAGGCTGCATAAAGTGGCCAGAAATCCATTTACAAAAGTACATTGTTTTCCATAGGTGAGTAAAAAGCCAATAATTACACCTCCAAAAGACACATAAATCAGAGTAAGTACTTTTTCCTCACTTGTATATTTTAAGTTAAAGTGAACTCAGGTAACTTTTTATTTAAAAGATTTTTTTCCCCAAATGCAATGCTTATTGAAGTTTGTTAATAGAGTAGCATTTTCATTTCAGATAATGTAATCATTTTTGCAAATATGAGATTTAGCTATGCCTCCCTCCCCTTCCAAACAGTAAACTTTCAACCTGTCTCTTGTGGAAATTAACTGAAATTACACCCAGGTGTACCACGTCTCTCTCTCTATGCTAGCATATGAGTTAAGGCACAATATTTATTATTCCTCTCATTTTTTATGATTACTTTCTAAACCCTTGAGAAGAATTTCTTCTTCTTCTTCTTTTTTTTTCAAATTAGACTTGTAGAGAAAAAGCCATAGGACTCTTTATGCAGGGAAGCTGTTACTCATAAAATACATGGGATTTAATCAAGAAATGCATGAGGGTGACAGGAATGAGCACCTAGGTTTAAGTTATATATCACATCCCTCCCCCACCCATCATGCTAATTACCAGCAAAGAAGTTTGACCATAAAAAGAGCTTTAGACAATTAAATGCATCATTTTAATATCTGAAGACATAATTTAGCATCCTGAACATTCCAATTTTTGGTTTTATTTTTCAGACCAAACCAACAATAAAATTAGAAGTGTTGACCCACCCCTTCAGTTGTCTGAAAAATGAATTAATTCCTACTGTGTCAAGGAACTGTGGTTGCTAATTGAATGACTGCCTGACGTGTGGGAGGGGAGTCCGGCTGTGTTTCTCTGGCCATATGGCCAACACACAGCAGAAAGACGGACACTTAATATCTGCAATTAAAAGAACCGATTCAAATATCAGATAGAACGAATAGCTAAAGAGCTGAGGAGAAGTCATTCGGCTGACACAAAGAGTAATTGAATTAGATATATTAAACTCATTATTCAAAGAAAAGTAAGCATCTATTCTATGGAAGTATACTATGTTGGAGGAGATGTTTCAGCCGGTAAGACAAAGGCTTTTATTTCTCATGCCTTTATGACTTGCTCTGTGCTCATATCTTTAAATATGTTAATCCGCCCTCAATTTAGGAATTCAACATTACAGTGCAATTGTCCCGGTGCTGAGCACAAAGATAACACTACAGATATGCAAGACAAAGCTTGTCTTAAATGCAAAGGTGTCTGATGATTTCTCTGATTGCACTGACTAGAGAAAAAATTTAAACCAATTACTGAGTGAGAGCAAACATCTGATAAAGATTTTTAAAACAAAACAAACACACACACACACAAAGAAAACACCAGAAAAACAGATTCAATGTCTCTGGAATATGATGCAGTTCTCAAAAGCAATGCCATAAGTGGGGGAAATATTTACTGGCATAATATATGGCTAGGCTAAAAGGCAGCTTATAGGAGCATATGTCTAAAAGGTTCCTTTTTTTAAAAAACAAACACACAGAGAATGAAGAAAATGCGTCTGTGGTCTGTGTATAAACCGCCCAAAAGAGGGTCTTAAAATGCTTCTCTTCTCTTTCTGCTGTGCATTCTCTACATTTTCCACAATGAACATATATTACTTTTATAATCAAAGAAAAAGGTTAAGAGCAAGAGATTATTGCCGAGATGGAATTTGACCTGCTTGTATAAAGTAATGACATAAGAAACTATGCCTTAAAAGGGGTCTGTAGACCCTTTAATAACCTTGCATAGGTTATTACAGACCATAAGAAAAATAAGTAGTATACTTTTGGCCAGTTGTATAAATATGTGACTATTCATAAACTCTCTGAAAATCAACAGAGAATGTAACGGGGAGGAATCATAAAGAATGGTATATTTATTTCATCCGTGGGGGTAGTTGTACCTTAGGGACATACATCTACCCTGCAAGAATGTAATATAAAGTTAATCCTTCAACAAAGTGACCTCATTGTATTCAAGCACAGGGCTCAGGGGACACCAGCAGAAAGGGGGCTAGTCAATTTTTTTTCCCCTAAAAGTTGGGGCAAATCTGAGAATCCAGTAGAGAAAGAAAAAAAACTTAATCTGGCATAATTAACCTCAAATAAAGAAGCATGAGCATTTTAGGTTAAAAAAACAACAACCCAACAACACATGGATGAAGCTGTGAATTGCCAAAGGAATGCAATGCTCAGGGCAGTGTATGCGGTCCTGCTTCACAACACGGAGGCCACACTCCCTGAATAGCATTTGAGAGGGTATCACCCTAAACCAGGAAGGGATAGTAACAGAATAAGGGAGGTTTCAGAGGTTTAGAAAAATTCCCTAATCCCAAACAAGAAAGACCTCCATTTTTAAATGATCAGAATAAAATGGGACCAAGGTGAGCATTTAAAAAATTCTGTAAGATAATAAATTTTCTACTAATTCAATCATCATGTCTGGTGCCTACCAAGTGTTCAGACGGCATTTGTAGGAATGGACTGTTTTGTGTCACAATACCATATGCCCTTAAAAGTAAACGTTCCGAGAGGTATATTTAATCTGATAAAAAAAAAAAAAGAAAAAAGAAAAAGACAGGCGAACAAGTTTGATGGCAGAGCTGGGATGCAGCACCAGCTCTCAAGGAGGTTGCCCTCCCCATCCAGAATCCATTCTCCTGCCTCCTGGAGGTTCCCACCTCTGCTTCTGGATCTGGCATAGCCTTCACTAGGGCCACACTTCACAGTGACACGTGGATTTAAAGAGTGATCAGGCTATTGGGGAGTCACAGACATCTGTGTTTTGTTTTTTTTTTTTTGGTTTGGTTTAGTTTGTGTGTGTGTTTTTCAACATATCATCTGTACATGGTAGTGTGTGTTCACCACCCCAAGCCAAGTCTCCTTCCATCACCATTTTTCCTCCTTGACCCTCCTCCACCTCCCCCACCCCCATGTCTTCCACTGTCCCGTTCAAAGTTAGAGGAAGAGAGGAATTAACTGAATAAGCTGAGGAGGACCTCATGGAGCTGTGTACACAGGCTACAGTATCTCTCCCTATCAATGCATGAAAGAAAGATCAACTGTCTCTACATCGGAGAGCGAGTTTTCAGGGCAGATGCCTCAGTGGAGATTACAGAAGGGTCCTCCCACTCACAGCTATGACATGATATTGGGACCCGATATTCGTTGGAAGCACTGGATACATGCATGGGGCTGGCATTTCAGCTTCATCGAAGTCATTTGTTTTCAAAAAGTAAAAGTTAATGACATGGTAAAAAAAAAAAAAAAAGAAAGAAAGAAAAAGGAATCAAACCACTTCACCTGGCCATGTGTTGGGACTGCTTATAAATGGCTTTGGGTTCCTTCCCAGTCTCACCATCTCAGACTCCCTGAAAGGAAGCCAGTAACTATGCAGAACCAGTCTACACAGAGCCCTTCTCCGAGCTTCCCCGAGGTCCTGGTCAAACCAGAACAGCCCTGGTCCCACAAAACTACTATTCACAGTGTCTAAGCGTTCATGCAGCATGACACGCTCTAGGCAAATAAAATTCACAATCCTGTGTCTAGGTTTTATGCACTAACGCTAATGACAAGATTACCAAATCCATTCACAACTGATAATGAGCAAATCCTAACTAAATATATGTGCGGATTGGGGCCTTTTCATGCCTTGAATCTTTTTTTTTTTTCAAATCCACTTCACAAACACATTAACTAAAGAACATTCTCTTTAAGGGGATTTATTTGCAAATTAAAATCACGTTGTCAAGACGGATACATTCTCAGCTATGAAAGCTGATTTGTCTCTTGTCGGAGGTTTGGAGAAACCCCTGCTCTGTTCTCCCTAACTTCTTGACCACTTATTCCTGGAAACAATGGGAGGCGGGTTAGGGCTGTGTTCCCAGCACAAGGGGGCGGGGGGCGGGAGCGGGGGGTGCTGGGTGCCGGTCCAGCGTCAGAGATTTCCCTGCTTTTATAGCTCAGCAGCTCACTGCCGTGTTTAAACATATTTCTGGGGGTTTAATTTCCTTTTTTTAATGGTTGTGTGACATGATGTCATTTTGACTGGAAATAAAAAGAAATGCAGATATTATTAGGAAGGTCATATTTATATTCTATTGCCATTTAATGCCCAAGCAAATATCTAAGACTCTATGCCAAATAATAAATAAAACCTCAGAGCAGAGGCAATGATAAAACCAGCACCTGGGTCCCCAACCTTCCCTGGTGACTGGCTTCTCTCTATTTGCACAGGAGGGGTTAACAATAGAGCGGTCCCCTTCAAGGCAGATCCTTTCTGGGCATGAGAGTTATTGCATACGAGTTAGGCTGAGCATTTTTGTTCCATAATGGCCCCATTCCCCCCCTCCCACTCCCATCACTAAATTAACAACCAGAGGTAAACAATAAAACAGCAAGTTATCTTCCTGAACCTGTCTTGAAGACTGACTATAATATAGACACCGAAAAAAACATCAACCAGAAACCTAAACAAGAGCCAGAAATCTGGTTCCTGAAGAGATCGGCTACATTCCAGCCATTTGAACATGTCATTGCCTAGAGGTTTAGGGCAGGAATGGTTCTCAGCGTTGTCTCTCCCGTGGAGGAGATGCACTCCCTAAGAAACCTAAACCAGATCCCTTGTGAGTGAAGCCCCCATTTTAGGTGGGACACGCTTTTCCAGCCTGGCGCCCTGCCTCAGGAGCGGCGAGACCCAGGAGAGCTTTGGGAAGAGGCTCCCAGAAAGCTGTAAGGGAAGCAGAAGGGCGTCAGGATGGAGCCAACGTGGGCAGAATTTACCGATGTAGGAGCCAAAGGAACATTTCCAAACTGGCTTTGAACTTGCTCTGATTTCGGATTTGTAGTCATCTTCAAAACCCTTGATGTGTGGCAACAACTATGAGATTCAAAATTCAAGTGAAGGAAGGAATACCTCTCTTGCCGAAGGTACAATCAGTTGGCTTGTGTGGCTGCGTCCTCTTGACAAAGCGCAGAGCCAGAGCAGGAAAAGTAAAGAATGAAAAGAGAGAGAAGGATCTGGGAAGTGGATGAGAGCCTGAGAGGACAAACTGGGGAGACATTTGGAGAAAGAAATGCTAGACCCCGAGGATTGTCACTTGGAAGGCAAAGAGCTTGCGAATGCTTGGAAATGAATAACTCTTCCAGGAGCAAAAGCAATCAAGAGCAGGAAGGAAGAATTAAGAGGGACTTTCTTTTGTTTTTTCAAAATGGAAATAGCTTTACTGCTTTTCTAAATTTAAAAGAAATACATTTTTAGAGTATAAAATACAAAAGAGACACGAAAAAGGGGAAAGAGCCCCCTAATAGCCCCACTCATATATAATCTCTACTTAGATTAGTATGAATGTTTGCAGACATTTTCACAATACTGTTTTATATCTGGATTATATACATATTTATATCCACCTCATTCTTTTTAATGGTTGTAGCATATTGTATTATATGGATGGCCATAATTTATGTAACAAATCCTGTGTTAAGGGGATTTGTATTTTCCCAAAAAATTTTTCACTGATGAAAAAGTACTAGTTTTTAAGATTTCTGTAACCTGAACTCAAGTCTCTAAGTTATAAGGACCTCGGAAGATTTTTAATGGATGTTAAGGATGAATGACTACTTCTAGAGTTGTCATTTTCAACACACTATGAGGTCATCTAAGACCCTTTTCCCAGGATAGCAAAGTGCTCTATTAGACACTCTCTCATTGATTCCTTCAATATTCTCTTAATATGAATATCAAAAATTAGTATCTCTAGTTGGAAGGTGAGAAACTGAGGCACAGAAAGGTCTAGCTGCATAAATCAGAACAGATGTGTTTTATTTACTATTCCAAGATGACTACATTTAAAAAAATATTGATGAATCTCCATTTGCAGCATATTGATAAGACCTGCTCCCAAACTGATTAAACTGTTCCCTTTTTACTAAATAGCTGCGAAACAGAAATCCAGCACGAGGAGGAATTCTGTTCTCAGACTCTTGACTCTATACAGGTCGCTAGGTCTGATTTCTTTACTTACAGCTCAGCATGTCAACTAACAAAACCTTTTGGGGATGCTGTTTTGCTATTTTGAACTTGCCCCACAAATGATGGAGAAACTGTGTTTGCTGTCTCATCAAGTTCTCCTAGGTCTAAGTTGAACTCTCAAAAGTTGATTAGTCTTCCGGGAAAGAGAGGCACAAAATGCTCTCAATATACATTAAATCAACTTATTTCATGCCACACCCAGTTGGTATTTTCTAAAAGATTCTTGTTGAGAAGTCATGGGCAGACAGAGAGCACCTCTTGGTAAAGAGACCCCTTCCTTGCCCTGGAGGGTCCCACTCCATCTAAAACGGGAATCGGGGGAGATACCATAATTAGGGAAAAGTTACTGCTCTCTAACTGTAATCAAGTTGATGAGAAAGTGGCCCCTGTTACTGAGTATGATGTGCTCTGAATGGTATGGCCTTCCAGGAGCCTTGATTTAGATTTCCAAATCTGATGCAAGTTTAAAATTAAAATTAAATCCCTCATGCAAACTGAAGCTTGAAGGTCTTTATGAGGTCTTCTCTCTTTTTTTTTTTTTTGCTTTCAATCTTTTACATTTTGGATTGTTTAAAAAATTTTGGATCCATCCTAGCCAGTTTGGCTCAGTGGATAGAGCATCAGCCTTCGGACCAAAGGGTCCCAGGTTCAATTCCGGTCAAGGGCACATACCTCAGTTGCAGGCTCCTCCCGGCCTGGGCCCTGGTCCCGGCTCCTGCAGGAGGCAACCAATGTATTTCTCTCACATCGATGTTTATCTCTGGCTTTCCCTCTCTCTCCCACTCTCCCTAAAAATCAATGGAAAAATATCCTCGGGTGAGGATTAACAAAAATAAAAATTAAAAAATTAAAATTTTGGATCATATTTGAACAAGAAGAGGATGACTTTTGCTGTGTAATGGATGATGGTGTTTGAATATTGACAACCTCCACACTCTGTTTTTTCTTTCTTAACGTGTAAGGATAAATCCATAATTTTCTTCCCTACTGGCATATCTTCTGCTATAACAAGAGTAATATTCCTTCTATAATTGTTCTTCAGATTTCTACCCAAAGAGTTTTTGACAATAACTGTTGTCAAGGGGGTAAAATCACCCAGCCTGTCTGATAAACATGTTTTCTTGTGTTCCCACCCCAGCGAGTGCTTGACACCGTACTTTTATCATCCCGTGTGTGTTCAGAATGAGCTTAGAACAGCAATTGCCGGGAATAGGCAGGCGATAAACCGCATTGATTTAACACATCTTGTTTTCAATCATGCTTGGATTTTCTGAGCACGCATTTTTCCTGTACTCGGCTTGTAGCTTTTATCTGACGAGCTGATCCCTTTTCACTGGAAAATGAAAAGGTCGCACAATAAGACACGGTTTACTGGAACTTGAACACGCACCAGGGAAAGTATTTTAGATAAATACTGTCAGACATAGTGGAGCTGAATTTCAACAACACAATTGCTAAACAACAATACTTATTACTCTCCTGGAGCAAGCTACCCAGCAACTCACGGCTCTCAGCGGGGAACGGCACCGAGTCGGGCTCGGAAGCGAAGAAACCCTGCTCCAAGCCTCGTGCTAACCAGGCGCAGAGTTCTGGGCTGAGGTCCTACTTGTGATTGTTAATATCACAGTTTATGAGACACCTTGAAACACTTCTCCCACTGTTCAGAGTCATGCTGTCGAAGCCAGTGGACCAGTTTCAGAAGAGTTGGATAATGAAGTTATATACAGCAGCTCCACAGACCATCAGGTGGGGAGGAGGGACAACTTCCAAGAAAAGATAAACAAAAGGGACTCCAAATAACGCATTATTAATTCTACTAATAAGACAGTAAAGTGCTTGTAACTTGCAGGTAATTGGGGGATGAAGTGATTATTTAGTAATATGTTAGTGGAGCCAAGGAGAACTTATAACAAGTAGGCGGTGGAGAGAGCTACAATGGCTTGCAGATAAGCCTCGGCATTTTTATCAGCCTGAACTCCAACCTAAATAGCATCTTGATATAAAATAAATGAAGTCAGCCTTCTTCAGTATTGACCCTGAGTGATTATTATCGCTATGTATCATTAACCTTAGACTCAGCCAGAAAGCCTCCTCTACCTGAACATTAGAGTGTGGGACCCTCTCCTTTTAGCTTTAACACACATGTTGATTATAATTTAATTCATTGTCTACTCCAGGGCTTCTCAAACTTTCTCTGTCCACAAGTGCCTTGAGCATCTCAGCAATCTATTAGCAGTGCCTCTAAGCCAAAAGAAATATACCAAGAGGTTCTGTTTTGCTAATTACATATGTTCCAAACACCTTGGAATTGGAATATATATATATATATAATTTTTATTTCATTCTAAAATAAAAACAACTTACTAATGGAGTGTGCACTCCTGTTGGGCACTGCCCAACTTCCCAAACCTTGGAATAAGATTGAACATCGCCACCCTCTTTTCTGTTATACGGCATTGGTTTTCACAAGATACTTCCTTTTGATAGCAGTAACAGCTAAAAATTCAGCTTTGCTAAGCTATGACAGCATCAGTAGACAGTAAAATCTAGTATGGAGCTAGGAACTAGTTTAAACTAGTAGTCTTGTGGTATCTGACAGACTTAAAGTATCACTCGTTTCCCTCGAATTTAAAACATCTCATGGCTCCACTGTAGGTTGGCAGGGACACCTTGGTCTGTAAATTTAGGGAACATGGGTCCACTCAGAGGCATAGAATTAGTTAAGTGCTAAGATGCTACAGGATCCATTGTATTTATTCATTGTGCCTTTCCTTCTATTAACAATTATTATAACAGCAGCAGCTAACACTTCCTAACAACTTACTATGTGCAAAGAACTTTACATGGATTAACCCATCTAACCTTTATCACAACCCTAAAAGGAAGTACTACTGACATTCCCATTATTCAGAGAAGGAAAAGTGCGGCTCAGAGGAGTTAAATATCTTGCCTAAATCCACAGAGCTAATGAGTAAAAGGCCAAAGATTCAAAGTAGGCAGTATGCCTGCTCTTAACCTCTTTGCTAGAAAAACCAAGTTAGGACAATCAAGAAGCCTCCAGAGTAGGTCTCTAATAATTCCGGCTTACACAACTTTTCTAATGCTTTTCTCGAACCTCATATACTCCTCTATCTGCAATTTGGCCTTAATTTACGGGCCATGAAAACCTTGCTCTCCTACTCCAGTTCCTAATTTGACTTCCATTTCTCTAACAGACACTCTTCTTCCCTTTGTTCTAACCCTTTTAGAGTAAGAACAGCCCAGTTTGCATGTAGGCTACAATACTGATCAGCTATGTGCCTTTTGAAAAGTCACATTCTTTAATTCCTCCTTCTCTGTAAAGCAGATATGATGGGGTACTATTTGTACAGTGCTGAGCATACAACAAATACTCAACAGGCAGTTGTTATTATTAACAATACCTGCCATGTATTAGAGATAGGGGCTGATGTGGGGCATACAGGATTGATTATACATACTGTATAGTCCCTACGTTCAAGGAACTCCAGAGTCTAGAGGAGCAGAAAGCCATAAGCAGAATTCTAAAACACTGTGATAAATTCAATAGGAGCATTTAGGATTCTAGGAGAACACCAAGTATATTTCATTTGTCTTTGGGGCTCAGCCTTTCCTCCCCCACTTACACTAATTTGAAACTACTGTTCAAAGAATTCCACCACTTCTGGGTCTCACATATTACCTTGAAATAGAGCTCTATTTGTAATAGGACACAATTGTTTTAAAACAATACACATTTTGTTAAAACAATATAAAGCAATATAATTTTGTTAAAACAATATAAAATGGGAAGAAAAATAGAAAGGAGACACCTAGTTAATATGGGGTTACTTCTTTACATTGTTTAATTCAATAAAAGTGGATGCTTGCTGTATACAAGGCTGTGTCCTTAAGAAGATGAAAAAAGAAAAAGAAGTACAACACAGGTCTAGATTCCTGTGCATCCCCAGCTGGAGATGATTCCATTTGAAAAAACTCTCCTGTGATATACCCTTGAGAAGTGCATAATCCAGTGGGGAGACAGGCCTGTAAGCTAATCAAAAAGATACAAATAGCAGCATTACTGATGTCCTGATAGTATACTTCACAGAAGAAGGAAAAGATACTTCTTTATAGTAGAGTTAGGGAAACATTTACCAAAGAGGTCATATTTCAGCTGGACATGTGAGGATAAATAGGATTGTTCTCCTGAAAAGGGTGGGGAAAGCATTTCAGGCCAAAGGAGCAAGCAGCATGAGCGAAGGCCCAGACATAAAAGGACATGATGTGTTCAAATAATGTTGGATATTCCAGTTTGGGGAGAGCATAGATTATTGAGTGTAGAGTGTTGAAGAGTAACCATGAGTGACAGTATTGGCCTTAGGTGCCTTGATAAGAACCCTATCTTGTTGGCAACAAGAAGCTTTTTAAGGTTTTCCATGTCATAGGAGAGGCATAATCAGATCTATGGTTCAAAGACATAACCATAAGAGTCCAATACAAGATGGAATTTAAAGTCAGTACTATTGCAATAATCCAAATGGAAAATGAAAAACCAATTGATGATAAGGTGCTCATAGAGGAAAAGGGAGATTTTAGAAATATTTTAGAATAGAACATATATGACTTCAATGGCATGTTAGATGTGAGGGGTTAGAAAGAATAGAGAAAGATTCCGATACTTCTAATTTAGCTGAATGAATGGATAGGCCATTTAGCAGGATAAAGGATACAAGTAGAAAACTATATATAGAAGGGAAAAGTCATGAGTTCAATTTCAGACATACTGAATTTTAAATGCAATAGTACATCCATGTAAAAATGTTTGGAGATAAAGAACTGAAACTGAGGAAAAGGACCAAGGATGAAGTTAGCGTTATGGGCAATGCCAAGATACCACTGGTGTGAGAAGAGAACCCAGGACAGACAGTACTATGGGGAACACTGATAGTTAAGGAATAGAGAAAGATTTGGAGACCAAAAGGACAAAGGCAGGTCAAAAAACTAGAAAGAATACCAGGTGAGAATAAGGTCACTGAAATTAAATGGGGAGCTTAAAACAAGAGGGGCTGTCCACACCACCTAGTGTAGCTAGGTAACCAACCAGCAGAGGTCTGAAGAGAAGCTTCCAAAGTAGACCATTCCAAGAGCATTAATGTAGGTGTCAGCAATTGTAGAAGACTCATGAATGCTTTAACCCCTAGAATCCGGTTGTCTTGTCTCACTCAGTAACCCCCATACAGAGATCTGAACACACCAAGTGAGTAAGGGTTGTTGGCAAACCGGTTTGCCCAACTGAAGCTTAGCTAATAACAAGAAGTAAATGACACACTCAGTCCTAAATCAGACTCAACTTAGTCCCAAGGAAAAGTGTAGAACTCTAGGAGCCCTGAGACAAAAGCTGATGCCAAGTTCACCTTTAGATTTGATCAATTCCTGTTCGAGTTGGAAGGGTGAGGAGGAGGGGATTTTCCATGGCTCTTGGTTCTTTCTGTGCCCAGTCTTGACACCTCTCTTTCAAGAAGTGTATGGAACTTTGTTGACCACTTGAGGCACCCCAATGAGGTCCTACTGCTTCTAACCCACTCTAGATTTGGACTTGTGAGCCATGCAAGACTGGGCCTCCTTGTCACACAATATTGACAAAATACATTCGTATATATAATCAGAATGTAATTGTCTCCTTTGGATGTTGGTGGTCTTATGATTGGTCCCTGATGACTTGCAATCAATAGCTGTTTAGTTAAGCAATTCACTTGTTTTGGAGTAACAGTCATTGTGTGGGCAATGGGTATGTGGCCACTTCCGCAATAACCCCATATCTCCTGACAGAGTGAACATTACAATCGCACATTTGTTGCTATTAGCTCATGAGATTCTGGAAACCAATTTTGAAAAGCAAGTAATAAAGCACCACATAAAAAATAATGGTGTAATTACTTCTTGGTCAGGTTAAACCTACTGTGACGATAAAAACCAAAGGGATCAGCAAGCATCATAAGTGGGTTTGCTGTAAATTTGACACTGGTTCTGACCTTCAGCGAGGAAAAGGCTTGCACCTACCCACCTAAGCCAGGTGCACAGAGAGTCTTTATGTCACATAAAAAGGATCATGTATTGAGAAGTGGTACCCAGCATTTTACTTTACTTTTAATTTATTTTACCAAATCTCTGTTTAAAAGTGCTGTAGTAAATTTATTCTAGTAATGCCTATGTCAACTCTCAAGAGCTAAAGGGAATGGATCTGTCACTAAATTATCAACCCAAAGACTTTCAGATTCCTGTTTGAATGGAGCCCCCCCCCATCACCCCTTCAAACAATAGAGAAGGATTTAGAAACTGTATCAGAGAACAACCACCATGCTGATATAATATGTTCTCTAAATGTAGAGGACAAAGAAGGAAGTAGGTAACACGAGCCACACTGTCGAGGAGGTGAAGGGAAATGCTGGCTATTCCCGTTGATCTCTGAGCAAACCTCTGTTAATCCACTAATGTAACCCAAAGAAATAAACCAGCCTCCACTTTCATGCTGTGATCTTTCACTTCTCATCCCTAGTGCCTGAAAGGCTACCCATGTCTATATGAAATATCACAGGCATGTGGGTATAGGGGATAAGAGAAAGGCTTAGCCAAAGTTATGCCAGCCACTTTTAAGAATGGCATGGCATGTTCCATATTTGAAGATGACTAACTTCTCATTAGTGCTACTTTGGGTTCTTTTCAGTTTGGAAGAGATGTCGTTGATACCTCTGTTTCACCCTCCTAAGACTGAAAGATGGTTCTCCTAAGGTACATGCATCATGGACAGACTTTCTGACTGGACACTACTAAAGAATAGCATTAGTCTCCTAACAGCACAACAACAGACTAATTTTTACTAAAAAAAAAAATGACCTGTATGGTTAAATTCTCAACGACAGCAACTCTCATGGGTGGAGAGGATGAAAGACTAAGTTTAGAGGCTAAATCACCAAGTTCTGAGGCCTCCCCCAAAGCAGGTCCCGTGGCCACACAAACCACTTCTGGGAATTCTATTTTCCAAGTGGGCTCAGGCCTATAGGAGCCTCGTCAAACTTCAGAAAGACTGTCTTGTATTTCCTACTCTAACTCCTCCAGGCTCTCTTCTTCCTCCAAACTAGAACTAGAGACTGAAATTCTCCCAACCGAATCTTCCAATTTCCTCTAAATTAATGGGTGCGATGGAGCAGCTTAAACTGAATAATAAATGGGAACAAGGTAAAAGAAGCGACCTTCCTTCCATACTCTGTCTCTACAATCTGCCGGCTCCGCTTGGAGGCTGGTGAATTTTAGAGGAAATGAAAAATACATATTTAACTCCATCTGTGGAATTCACTTTGCCTGAGGCCATGGTGTCAGATATTGTTTCTGGGCTTTTCAGAGGCTGGGACGTATCTGTGGGGGCAGAGAGACCAGGCTTGATAAACTGCTGACCTAGTCCCAGATGGAAAAATTCTATGATTATATCGGGACAATAGGTACTGTGACCCTTTAAGAGCAAAATCAAACATAAAGGATTGCATTCTTCAAACGCTACCAACACAACTTTGAGGCAATAATACATTCGTCTAAGTCTCCTTTCTAACTCTGGAATTAACAACTTGATCTTGATGTGGTCCAAGAGAGGGGCAAAAACACAGCCACTCAATCAACTTTAGAACTTTATAGCTGTAAAGACCCTTCCTTTAAAAAACAAAACACAAGACCCTAAGTGATCAGTGCAAGATCAAAATTAGTAAACAGCTGACTCGGAACAAAAGCGATAATGTTGGACCTAGTCCACCCAGGTCCCCTGCACCAGTCCTCCACAGAAGCCTGATTTAAAATAATAAGGATCATGCATTGAGAAGTGGTACCCAACATTTTACTTTTGTTAACTTACTTTTTTTCTTCAACACCCCAAGGAGTAGGTATTCCTATTTCATAGGTGAGAAAAGTGAGACTGTTAATGTGGGGATAAGGGGTAGGTAGGTAGGCAATGAAAGGAAGTGTGAGTAAACTGCACCTATGGAAAAGGACATCCAACCTACCCTTCAGATGGCAACATCTTCATTACAAGACCCGCCTCTTATATAACTGCTGATCATTTCAAAGCCCAAAGGCCCTGCCATTTTTTAAAATTAACACAAAATGCAGCGAAGGCCAATGAAGGCTCCCAGGATCCTGAAAGTGTCAAGGAGCAGGTCGACGACGGTTTTCGTTTGTTTGCCAATCTCTCTTAAATTCTGTTTGGCAAAAACCCCTGGGATTAAAAACAATGTGCTCTGACTTTACCTATACTTGTGATAAGAATTCTAACTGATGCACAGTTAGAATGTTCCAGAGACTGTGCTCAGCACTGTTATATGCCATTAACTTTTAGCTGTCCCTGAGAAGTCTACTGTTATCATCACCCTTTTTACAGACAAGGGGAGATCCTGAGGATGACAGAGAGGTGGCGGATCCTGCTTGAGTGTTACAGCAGTAAGAGCAGAACCAGGATTTGAACTTGGGCAATCAGTCTCTGGCACCCACCCACGGACTTACTCACCCTTTGCCTGGACAGCCCCTGGGGAAGTAAGTAGCTAATACATTGGAAGAGTGGTGTTATCATTCCCTTCAGGGCAACACAGAATTAAAACAGAGGATAAAAGATGCCTCAAGCAAAACTACCTGGCTTCGATTTGAAAGTATAAGCGCATATCTGTGGATGTTATATAAAGACTGGATTCCAGTAGGATGTATGTTTAAAAAGGGACACGTTCCAAAATAGATCACACTTAAGCCCCGAAACCATTTCTGTGAGGTGTATGGTGGTGATGTCACCCATAAAAAGATGAGACGTGACATACACTGCTCCGTTATTGCCTCCCGGCTTGTTTAATCTTGCTGGGCAAGTCTTCCTTAATCAAGGAACTTGAAAATGGTACGGAATCTTGAGGCAGATCCGGTACGCAGTGAGATTCTGGTATGTTTTCTTCATTAGCTGCTCATAGCCCAGAAATGAGAAGAAGGCCACTTCTCCTGGGGAGTCTTATAACCGAAAACTCGTCTTAATTGAATGCACACATCAGTTAAGTATCTTTGGATTCACCAACCATGAATGCCCCATTTCAGAGAGTCTTCTCTCCTTCCCGGCTTGTCGAGAGGCTGGCACTCTCAGGGCCCTGCTCAGAGGAATGTGAGATTCAGCAGGAATGCGGAGGGGACAGCAGAGGGACGAGAGAGTGCATTAAGCACTCATCTTCCCAAGCAAACGAGCATTCTGGGGCTGAGCGGCGAGAATAGCAAATAATGCTGCCCTTGCAAAACTGACATCCTCCCATCACTGCTCTGAGCCAACTGCAAGGGATTCACAAATAATGCCACGCAGCCCTCTGAGTACCAGTTAAGCAGGCTTCAAATGTGCCTGCGGAGAGTAGAGAAGGCTTGCAAATAGTCTCCTGCATGTAAAGGGATGGCATAATGATAAAAGGGGATGGGGGGAGGGGGGGAGAAAAAACGAATTGCACTTTTCTCTCCTGAAATATTTGGCCAGTTTCAAAGTTTCACTTTTCTTTCTCTCTCCAGGAAAAAAAAAAGGTCTTCACAGGGGCTTGAGCTACGTCCCCAAAAGAGTCTTGTCAGGTTGCTTCCCATAGCATGTCAAGTCCCCGTAGAAGAGATCTGAGATTGAGTGCCCTGCTGTGCCCGGGGCAGCAAGCCTCTTGAGGGAGAACTATGCCAGCTGAACCTCTCACCGAGCCTGCAGCCTCTTGAAGTCAGGAGGGTGTGAGATTATGTCTCTGATGAGGAAGACTTTTATAATTAGACTTTGTAAAAAGATATGAGCATATTTAAGTTCTTACTGCATGGGGAACTCTTTGGGCTCTAGTGAGATTTTTTTTTAATGTCATGAAAATATTAGAAACCATCAGGAAGATCCACTTAAGCAGCCTAATTTTGCTTTTGAAATAAACTCTGAATTCTAACCGTGTTCCCTTTGGCCAAGATTCTAAAATCACTGATGGCTTATAATTCCATAAACACAGAGAAGAGATTCCTGACTCACTCCAGCCCTGACCTTGGGTTTGGGTGTTGAAGGTACCAAATCAGGTCACTGCATCCCAGACCAGCCACTCTACAATGTCGGTAGGAAACTGTGGGAAAGGAGGGTTCAACCCAGTACACCTGCTAGTAATGCCATTAGATGTGACATAAGCCAATAAGCTCCCATCGAGTTTAGGATTTGGAGGAAACAAAATAACCGTATTACATGAGGGAGATAAACACACACTGAATAACAGCAGTTATGAGTTTCCTCTACGTGGCAGGAATATTTTCTTGGCTGTGGGATTCAGAATGTCAACAAGGGAGGCCGGGCATGCCAATTCTGAGTCTCGTTAGCCTGCCAGAATATTCAGAGGTCTGGGCAAGGTAAACTAACTTTCCCACGTTCGTGCTGAAGGAGAGGTGCCACTGACTTGTCCCAGTCTGAGTATTAAATTATCTTTCCTCATGACCGTACCATCACTGAAACTGTAGAGAGAGCCTCATTATAGTCAGCAATATGGGGCACTGGGTTTTTATTTCCCTTTGGACCATGAGACTGTGGTGTATGTAACACCAGTGAATCCAACGTCAATCCTCTATCAACAATAGTTTCATAAAAAACAGAGAGAGGTTGAGCATGAAGGAGGCACACCCCAGTTGTCGATATATATATACACTGAGAGAGCAACTAAAATCTATCCTGTAAACAAGTCAAATATTTTTTTTTGGGGGGGGGGTCACTAAAGACCTACATTTTAATATTTAAACAATAGAATATTTACTGAAATATCAGATCAATTCTTAAAGGGAAGCTGGCCCCACTGGAGTTTATTTGTGGTCTTCTGTCCAACGTCCATTAGACAGGGTCCCTGTCATTAGTAGAGTGGATTCAAATAAATTCTAAGAGCGGAAATAGATTCCATTCTCTCTGTTTACTTTATTACTATTGATTTCTGAATTCCCTCCAATCTCTTTTCCAACTGAGCAGATAATATACATTTAGTACCAAAGGTAATTATCCAAAATGAATCCAGTTTGCAGCTGGGTGATAAAGAGAGAAAGGACACTGATAGATTAAACACTTATACATTAAAAAGTATGGCTGATTGTATTAATATATACTAAAGCTTTAATATGCTCACTTTATGGCTAGATAGAATTTCCTAGGCTAATCGTGAGTTCGTTCGTATACTTGGAGATATTTTATTTCCACTATTCTCTATTTTACAGCATTATTTTATAGTGCAAACACTAAAATAATAAAAACAAAATCATTTCAAAGAATGGCTCTTTAAAAAGTTTATCTCCTACAAAACGGGACTTATTGAGAAATTTAAATATATATATATATTTAAGAAGGATTAGAACATTTAATTGCCAGAAATGACAATGATTGTTTTAAAGCATCAAAGTTAGAAAAAAATAACAAGTTGTGTATCATTTTAAGAGTATATAAAACAACTTAAATATCCAGCAGTGGAGGAATGGGTAAGTAAATTTAGTAAATCCACACTGTAGGAGATTATGCAGCCTTTAACATTATGTTTATGAAGAAGGTTTAATGCATGGGAAATGCTCAGTGGGCTGTGTGAAAAAAGCAGGATATAAAACTGTGTGAGTATACACACACACAGTATAACCCAAATATGAAAGATGTTTATATGTATTTGTTATACATAGAAAAGTATGAAAGAAATATATGAAAATGTTAGCAGCAGTTATCCATGGATGATCTTTTATTCTATTCTGTTTTTCTCCAGATTTTCTTTAATGAGCATACATTATTTTTATATAATAAAAGCCTAAGTGACCCTTATGGTGGAACAACCAGAATGACCAGTTGCTATGATGCTCACTGACCACCAGGGGACAGACACTCAAGGCAGGAGCTGCCCCCTGGTGGTCATTGCGCTCCCACAGGGGGAGCGCCACTCAGCCAGAAGTCGGACTCATGGCTGGCGAGCACAGTGGTAGTGGCAGGAGCTTCTCCCACCTGCACAGCAGCACTAAGGAGCAGTGAGCCGAACGGTAAGGAGCAGCGAGCAGGTGGGCGGTAAGGAGCAAGGGGTCCCAGATTGCAAGAAGGATGTCTGACTGCCGGCTTAGGCCTGCTCCCCACAATAGGACATCCCCCAAGGGCTCCTGGACTACGAGAGGGCGCAAGCCGGGCTGAGTGGACCCCCACTCCAGGGCACAAATTTCATGCACCAGGCCTCTAATGTATACTGTAATGTAATCACCATAATGACATAAACCTATAAGGCAATAACTAAACAAGTGACAGATGGACAGATGGACACCTTGGATTGGATGGAAGGTCTGACACACCTGTCCTTTGTTCCTGGTTCAAAGTGATCTGAGAGCAGTCACATGCCAGGGGTTTCTGGTGGCTCCTCTTTGCAAACCTACCTGTCAGCAAGCAGGCTGAGTTCTCTGCAGAGTCTGATCAGACATGTCCACGTGTTGGACACCCAGGGATCAGCACACGTTTAAGTACATGGCATAGAGGGCATACGGTTGTATACATATTGAAATATTTGTCCCTAGCCAGTTTGGCTCAGTGGATAGAGTGTCGGCCCGAGGACTGAAGAGTCCTGGATTCGAGAAGGTCAAGGGTCTTGATTGCAGGTTTCCTGGCCCCGATCAGAGTGTGAACAGGATGCAACTAATTGATGTGTCTCTATCACATCGATGTTTCTCTCTGTCTCTCCTTTTCCCTTCCACTCTTTCTAAAAATTAATGGGGGAGGGGGGAGGAAATACCCTTGGGTGAGGTTTAGCAAAAAAATATATTGAAATACTTGTGAAAGCCAGCACAGAGGAGTAGTTGTGAGAGGAATGGATTCTGGAGCTGGGCAGCCTGGGTCTAACTATTTACCCCTTGACTAACTCTGGCTAATGACTTCATAGCTCTGTGCCTCAGTTTCTTTATCTGTAATATCAGCACAAGAAAGTACCTACTTCATAAAGATGTTAGGAGGTTCAATGAGTCAATACAGGGGTGGGCAACAGTAGGTTTACAGTTGTAAGTACATGAAACACAGAGTTTAATCTTGTATTATTTATTTATTAACTATTATAATATTTATTATTAACCTACTTTTGCCCATCCTGTATTTGTAAAACACTTAGAACAGTGCAGCACATTTACATACTTAAATATTTGTTAAACAAAATAAAGTGTTGACTTATCCTAATCAGAATAAAGTTACAAATTAAGAAATGAACAAGGTCAAAATACTTGCAAAACATCTGAGTGCGTATAAGATTTTTTATAAGCTCATCTGGGGCAGGAGTGTAATTTTCTATTGAATTTAAGCCAATACTCAGAACTGTGATTGTTTTGAATGGTTTTTCTGTAATTGTCAAAGCTCTGTCTCTCCATGCATCTAGAACACTGACGATGGGCTGAGGTTCACTGGAATCCTTACTATGTGCCAGTTCTGTTTGTCCTATTTTGTTTGCTACCCTATACTTATACTCTAGCCTAAGACTTGGAACTAAGTAAATGTTCAATAAATGTTTACTGAATGAAAAGATGAGTGAATGAAGTACTTCACCATGTCTACATCAAGTTGTCCAGACATAGGCATATTTCTTCAAAGGGAAATATTAAGAACTAGAGTTGAATCATTAAAACTTTTTACTGCTATAATATGGAGATGATGAGTTGGCAATATCAGAAGAGCAGAGGAATGAAAACACTAGTTAATCTAAGAAAAGTGCCACTCAGCACTTCAAGGATCCTTTTCCTAAGGATCTGTAATGATGAAGGGAACACTGGAGGCTGAGATACCAAGGCAGCAATGGCGGCGCCAACAAATAAAAATAGTGTGTTTCACTGGTTCTCTGTGGTTTTTGGTTGTTTTTTTTCCTACCAGATAGAGCATGACAGAGAATGTCAAAGCAACTGAAATCAAAGACAATACTTGAAATAACAGAATATAATGGTAAGTTCTACTGTAATAAATTTCAGTATTGAGAGAGAAAAACAACTATTTTTAGATGCTGTCCATGGTTTTCTGTGCATTTAAGAGTTACTCTTCACGCATCTGATCTCTAAATTCATAGCGTAACTTTCAGCATTTTGAGGAGTTCTTGGCTCCAAAGCAACAAAAGAGAAGTGAAATGTCCCATGGTTGTAAAATCTTGATACGTTCTCAGTGTCACTTTTTTCAAATGTGGAACTGCTCAAACCACACAGATAATTATAGATAACCAGATTGTAACTGTTTTATTGCTTCTTTTCCCCATAAATTTTAATTTTGGAAAGTTAAGTGAAAAATGTGGTTTCAATTTACTACAAATTGCACACAATTTGGTTTTAACAAGAAAATAGAAAGAAAGGGTATGTTCTTTAAAGTGAATTATGAACTAGAGTTTGTTTTCGCTCGCTCCACACTGCAAGAATAATAAAGCACAAAATTTAGAAACGATGCCTTACAAAATGGATATCATGAACTGTAGTAAGAAAAGCATAAAGTAATTTTTTTTTTGTATCTAAACACGGTTTAAGCAATCACACAGGATAATATAATTGAGTTAGTCTTTCTCCCTCTGGTGAAACACTCTATGGTTAAAAAGGAAAGAAAGGAAGAATGAAGGGAAGCGGGAGTAGAAGCTGACAACCTTAGTGCATTGTACAACAGGAAATCTCTGAATAAGAAAAGGCTGTGCACGTCCCCATCCCGCTCTCTGCCACTGACTACCAAAGAACTAAACATTAAACAATTAACACTGAAATCACTGACATGCACACCTAGAAACAGAACAAAAGACAAGAGATTTTGAATGGAAAGAAATGACAGCCATCTGCTGGATTCTGTCTATAATCTTAGAGTCTGACCAGCATGCTTTCTCTTTTTCAAGGTAGTGGTCAACAACTAGCATGTTAGAGACAGGAAATGCATGATGTGTGCCTGCCACACCAAAACCACCAGCTGGAGTGCAAACAATGAAATCAATCACCCAGCTGTTTTTGCCTCCTTTGCACCAAACTTTGGGTTAAATGTACTCTTTTTAGTCCTTAAATTAACCACTGCTTTCAACTTATTAGCAATGTAGACTAGTTCTATGTGTTGGGCGAAATAAAATGTTCGGAAAATAAACCATTGCATTAAAATTGTACATCGCCATTGAGTGAATTCTCCAAGGCCCGTGTGACTTAATAGAACCACCACGGCTTCCTCAAATTCCTCCTTCCAATAATGCTTACTTTCAGACATACCGTGGCAACCACAAAGATTACCTGTACTTTGTTAGACCAAATAGTAACCTGAGTACCCGATAGAATGTCGTACCCCGAGGTTTTCTTCTTTGGCCAAAATGTAGTATTTGCTCATATTTTTCTATCTGGGGTTGCAGTCCCAAGCGAAGTGTGCCTCTGACTATGAGAACACTAAGTTCTGACTTATGAAAGTCCAGCAATAAACTGGGACTTGGCAAACTTGAAGTATTACTCATTGGCTAATAATCCTATTAGTCAAAACTGCAAACTTCTGGTCAACTGCATTTTTTTAAAACATGTTACTGCACGAAGCTCTCAGTGAGGTTCACCATCCAAGATGTCTCTTGAGGGCATCCCCATCAACAAGAGGTGATTTACTCTCTTGAAATATAAAAGCCAACTTTTCCTGTCCAAAAGTCAGTAAATCTCTGGTGTTGGTGAAAGGCCCTTCCCTACCTGTAACACTCAAGTTACGCAACCCTCAGACGATGACTTTTCATTGAGTACAGACTTGGCTGAGCACAGCTTTTCCATGTATCTCAGCCCCAAATGATGTGTAGTCAGAACAAAAAGATGCTATAGCAAAATGGGAAGATTTCATAGGAAAACGCCAAAAAAAACCTGCAGTAATCTAACTAGGGGTTCCGCAGAAGGGCATCTCAAGAGGGAAGCAAATGAGAAAGTATATTCATAAATAAAGGCTGAGGTGTGCTTCCTTCGTTCATTTATCCTTCTTAAAGTTACCCATAAAAGCCCCTCACCTATGCCTCCCACTCTGTTTCCAAATCTCTGTCATCAGATCATAAACACCATCCTTACCTGACAAGGACCCCAAATAGTTGACTCATCGTTACAAGCACCTATTGCTTTCTGAGAAAAGTGTCTTGGTAACACTGGGAAAAGGTGCGAAACTCTCCCCACTTCAATGCAAGTAACGTGTCTTACTCAAAACTGAATTCAGGTGAATGTGCAGGATTTTCCATAGCAAGGTGAATAAAGTAAAAATACCCTCAGATCTCTCGGGGGAGGGGGAAGAAACAACAGGGCAGAGAGGGACAATGCAAATAATAAGCTTGGGAAATTATTTGTACATAGATTCTGGAAAACTGTAGAACATATCTTAACTAAGAGATAAAAACAAAGGGAGATAATGGATGGGTCAGAGTTCTTCTTATAGTTTCTTATATCATTTTCACGTATGACATCAGCCCATTTTTAAGAGGACGGCACTCAATAACAGCAAGAGAAAACAGAAGAGTGAAATTCATAGGAATCTTATACCCTTGGTCCCCGAGGCAAAACCCCTCCCTGGTCTGAGTTCCCTGGACTCCCAGGCTGGGCTGCCCCCCCACAGCCATTTACTTAGATTCCTTAGAGTTTTTTATCTCTTTGACTGGCATCATTTGCCAACACAGCCTGCCCTCTATTTGTGGTTTCTCTGCACCCAATTAGAGTTTGTACCCTGAGTATTTGCATCACACTTTGCACACAGTGGAGTTTAATAAAAGGCAGACAATGAAACTCAAGAACACAACAGACTTCCTTCTGCTTTAGGAAGTTCATTTTCTTTTTAAACCCTTCCAGTGGTTCTCAACCTTCCTAATGCCGCGACCCTTTAATACAGTTCCTCGTGTTGTGGTGACCCCCAACCATAAAATTATTTTCGTTGCTACTTCATAACTGTAATTTTGTTACTGTTATGAATCGTAATGTAAATATCTGATATGCAGGATGTATTTTCATTGTTCTCGACCCACAGGTTGAGAACCGCTGCTTAAACCCTTTGGGGGGCTTAGTTAGTTAAAGGTCTAAAGATAAGAGAAAGCACAGGGATGTGAGGGCATTTTAAGATGTTTGATGGACTGGGAATTCTCACAGAATTTTTTTTAATGGCTGAGACTTGTAAGTATAATGCCTGCCAGAAAGCAGGGCCCATTTATCAGCTGAGCACACACACATCCTTAAGGAAAGCAAGAGGGAGGGGGAAGGACTTTATGGAAAATGGTTTCCCTGGGAGGATGTTGGGAGAATCTGTGTGAAGACCGATGAGGGAGTTGGGACAGGGTCTACCAGTACAAGCGAACACAAACACCTAAACATGCAGATCATAGTTTGGTGAAAGGCCACCTACCAATCCCCTAAGATTCTAAATGAAAGGGCCGTAGATCAAGAGAGCTGGTGACTTTCCTACGGAAAAAAGCAAAATGTGAAATCAGTGGGGCTTTTCTAAGGCTCTCATCCCGAAATTTCTAAGCTGGCCAACATGTCTGTGGTACTTAAACAGCTTAGACAACTTAGTAGCAAACCTTAGTAAGTTTTGGAATTGACCCAGTGTCCTAACTTACTGAGTGTGCTGTGCCCTCCATGTGGGCTCCCACCTTCCCGTCCTGGTTGGGCCTCTGAGACCCACGCTCTCACCCTGGCAGTCTCTCTCCCTTCAGCCAAATCTCAACCACAGCTACACTTCCCCAGCCTCTGCAGGCAAAGTGTCTGGCCTGCCTTCTGACCACGGGTGAGATAGTTACTTTCTGAGGTAGACTCTAGAGCAGAGGTCGCCAATCTTTTGGACCTCACGGACCACTGGTTGGCGACTGCTGCTCTAGAGCCTTTCCCAGGCCAATCAGTCATCTTGGCTGGTGACCTCAGGCAGAGGCAGAGGAAACTGGGAGAGTCCAGATCAATGGATTTGTTTTGTAAAAATCACCAAACCCTACTGCGTCAAATTTGATTTTTGGGGGTCCTTTTTTACTGAATGATTTACTACTTCTTCACATTACTTTGGCTATTTTGCTTGAACTCATTCCTTATTAAAAATAATTTCCTGAAATATAAACATAGTAGTTTTCTAATTCTCTTCGTAGTCATCCATCATCAGTCAGTTGAATCAACATTACTGAACGTTTTATTTTCTGCCAGGCATTGTGCTTAAGGTGATCAAAATGTAAACTCTTTTCATTCCTCAATAAATATAAAGAGAATAAGGAATGAATGGACTGAGTAATGAAGAGGACAAGTCCAAACAGGAAAAGCAAGCAGAGAAGAATAAAATTTATGCAAGGGACGCAGTTTGAATGCTTAGACCAATTATTAGGAAATTCTGCCACAGATCTAAAATGCAGGCACTTATTGGCCACTAATCCCTGTGTCCTTGAGGTTAATGGTGGAGACAGACTCATGGATAGAGAACAAACTGACAGCTGTCAGAGGGGAGGGGACTGGGGGTTGGGGGCTGGGTGAGAAGGATGAAGGGATTAAGCAAAGAAAAAAAAAAAGACTCATGGACACAGACAACAGCATGGTGATTGCCAGAGGGAAGAGGTGTGTGGGAGGTAGAAGGGAAAGGGGATAAATAATGATGAAAGGAGACTTGACTTGGGGTGGTAAACACACAAAACAATATACGATGATGTATTGTATCAGTGAACACCTGGAACCTGTATAATTTTATTACTCAATGTCGCCCCAATAAATTCAACTCAAAAAAATAAAGAAACAGTTGGTGGGACTTTTCTGTAAAAAGCATGACTTCTGACACAGATGCTCAGAAAAGAAGATGAAGTGGGCTCTTCCCAGATACCCTGTCACCCTTCACAGGCTGACCCAGAGGCGTGCCCCCAGGGCTGACTGCAGCAATGCTCTGCTCAGCCCCACCCAGAGGCTGGCATGGGACAGGTGGTAAGGCCACAAACCTGCTCACGGCATTGGAAAGCAGGAAGGGGCTTCCGTGGCAATTCAGCCTTTAGAAGGCATGCGTCCTGTATTCTCTAAAGCAGCGGTTCCCAACCTGTGGGTCACGACCCCTTTGGGGGTCGAACGACCCTTTCACAGGGGTCGCCTAAGACCATCGGAAAACACATATATAATTACATATTGTTTTTGTGATCAATCACTATGCTTTGATTATGTTCAATTTGTAACAATGAAATTGGGGGTCACCAAAACATGAGGAACTGTATTAAAGGGTCGTGGCATTAGGAAGGTTGAGAACCACTGCAAAGAAAAAGTAGGATGTATGCTGGATAACCCATAATGATCGTTACAATGCCACCTTAATTGTCTCCCTTTCAGACTTACCCTGTACTCTCATTTCTGAATACATATATAGCCTTATTCTACTGCATCAAATAAGACCTCTAAATGCCTCTCATTCAAATAGTCACTGAGTAAAGTATGGGATGGAATGAAATTTGAGGAAACCAGACCCATTAGATGATCATCTCCATGAGGGCAGGACTGTGCCCATCTTATACATGGCATCTGCGGTAACTAACATATGGAGGATGATTAATAAGTATCTGGGGAATGAATGAATGATGAGGGCACAGTGCACCTTGCCTCTGTGCCTAAATGCTAAAGGTAAGCTATAAGCTCAAGAGCCTGGTGTCTGAAGCCGGTCTGCCTGTACGCACATCTGGTTCATGACCTCGAGCAAGTTCTTAACTCCTCTTTGACTCAGTTTCTTCATGTGTAAAGTGGGGGTCATAATAGTACTTATTTCTTCATTTTTTAAAGATTAAGTGTCTAAGAATATGTCCTATACTTAAAACAGTGTGTGGAACATAGTAAGTGCCTTTTAAGTGTCAGCAGCAATAGCCATTGTTATTAATTAATAAGAATCAGAAGATTCATTCTGTCAACAACATTTGTTGAGCCTGTACTCTGGTCCAGGCATAGTACTAGGCACTAGAAATAGACTGTCAGGTAATCAATTTTCTTTGATTCCTGAATGGGCACCACTTACAATGTGGTGAGTGCTTTACTCATATTATCTATTTTAATCATTACAACAAACTAGTGAAGAATATATGTTTAGTTCCCCCATTATTCAGATACGAACAGTGAGGTCTAAGTGGCGAAGTAACCTGTTGAAGGCCAGAGAACTCCAGGCTCTCCTGCACTCATTCATTCTGTATCCACTCACTCCTTCAACATCTACTAGAGCGACCGCTCTCAAGGCCCTGGGCTGATGAAAGAGAATTAGTCCACACGTGGAAATCACACTGACAGCCACGAGTTTGTTGTTCAATAATCGGCCCGTCTCGAATTAAAAGAAGCACACACAGAGAAGGATTATAATAGATTAGCTAGGATATGACATTTATCTTCATGAATTCGGGACAATACAAAACCACCACACAGCTCATTTTGACAATCTGTTTGCCAACAAGGCGGGGAGGGGAGGGAAGCAGTATTTTAAAACAATTCAAATGCACCTGCTATTTAAAAGCATCAACGATTTAAAAAAAAAGAACTATTAGAAAAGTAATCTTAATGTGTGTGTTTTTTAATTCAGGCATTACAGAAGCTAAGTAATCATTGTTGCAATTAATTGCTTTCTTGTTGCTTGCCACTTTCCTTTCGTTGCAAGAAATTAAAGTGCAAAAGCAAATTATACAATATATATTTATTCAAGCTGAGATGACTTGACATCATTTATTGTAATTGTGCTTCCCAGACCCTGCCTGGTTATTCTTTTAAAACTAAAACTCCTTTAGCTCCAAACTGACTTAGCATACTCCCGGCAGTGGTACACGGGATCATCATGACTCAAAAATGTGGAGCTAGAAAGGGCTGAGATAATATGTTGTCACTCCCATATTTATCACTCTGTTTCCTGAGTCATCCAGCTTGGTAATGATGACTTCTTTCCATTCTTTGCACTGTTTGGCAACCATATGTTTTGTGAATACCAAAGAACGCTTATAAACATTTTCTTTCCTTACAGCGGATAAATCTTGAAAATTAAAAGACAAAGTTAAAGTGACTCCTGCACTTCACCACCGTCTGCACTAAATGCATCATACATCTTGCAATTTCAATATTCGCAGTTTAAGACGCTGGGATGACTTTCAATCTTACTTTGTGGATAAAGAAGGAGGGGGTGTGCTTTGCAGTTTATTGAAAGCTATTTTGGGAGTTAGTTTTGATGTTTAAGATGTTTTATTCTTTCTACTTCTCCATCTTTGTCTCTCTATCCCCCTTTATTGACACCAGGCATCGGCCCCCTGTTCCATGGAACTTTTTGTGTGTGTTCCTTTTAGAGTCAGAAATGGAGAGACAAATATTATAGAAACAACAATTTCAAGGATCTGGCGCAATGACATGGATCAATGCTTATTGAAATTTCAGGAAGCTTGATCTGCTGAGAACATAGTCAGCCGGTATGGCTCATATTTCTAGATAATGATCACAGAGTGGCTGGGGGTGGGGAGGGAAAGTGAAGCTCTGGGCAAATGACAGCATGTCTCCAGCCCTGGGGAAAATGCACAGATGCTTAGAAACAAAAACGTGTTTGCCTGGGTGATGCTGCACAGGCTCGAAGTGCTCTTCATTATATACTTTCCTAATCCTATTTCTTTTTAATATATTTTTATTGATTTCAAAGAGAACGGGAGAAGGGGAGAGAGAGAGAAACATCAATGATGAGAGAGAATCATTGACCGGTGCCTCCTGCACACTCACTACTGGGGATGGAGCCTGCAACCCCGGGCATGTGCCCTGACTGGGAATAGTGACCTCCTGGTTCATAGGTCAATGCTCAACCACTGAGTCACACCGGCCTGGCACACTAATTATATTTAAAGAAGCCGTCCTTGCCCCCATTATGCTCTACCAGATCACCCCTCTGATTTCTTTCATAACATGTTTACCAATCTGATAATTTTATTATTCACTTCTCAACTTTGGTATTGCTTTCCTTCCCTCACTAGAATATAAGTGTCTTGAGGGCAAGAACCTTACTTTTCTGGATCACAGAGTCTAGCAGGTGCCTGGAACATAACAGGCATCAGACTTTTTTTAATATAATTTTTTATTAATTTCAGAGAGGAAGGGAGATGGAGAGAGAGATAGAAACATCAATGATGAGAGAGAATCATTGATTGGCTGCCTCCTGCATGCCTCCCACTAGGGATTGGTGCCCTTGACTAGAATCGAACCTGGGACCCTTCAGTCCGCAGGCCTACACTCTATCTACTGAGCCAAACCAGTATAGGGCTAAAGAAATTTATTAAAATGGAATTTTAAGATTATTTCACCTTCTCCTCCAAGGGGAAAAAAAAGAAAAAGAATAGCATGACAGCAAAATATTTGAAAATATTAAGAATATTCACTCCTTATAGGATCATCTTAAAGTCTACAAAGAACCTGGAATTTCTCAGCAATTAAATATAGTCTGCCATTGTAAGAAGTTACTGTGATGATGGCCCAGGGCTGAGTTAATGTGTCATTTGACATCTTGGAAATTATAAAGTTATACATTCATGACTTGTGAACATGAATCATTTCAAAGTTCTGGGCCATATTAAAAGATTCTGCTCAGGAATAATAACACCACTGCCTCATCAAAAAAAAATTGTCTAAAAATATCAAACAAAGCCAACATTTTTCATAGTCCAAAGTGGCATAAAGGGATTGTTTCTAATTTAGGGACTTAGGAAGAAATACCACAGACACAAGCTTCTTCGGCCAAGACAAGACTCCCCGCCACACAGAGAACCCATTATATGAGATGAAGATTTGCCTGGTCCCTCAGCGAACCACACAGCATCGGACTTGTCATTAGCTGCTATACAGCAACGGAGGACTTAGAAAATCAGAGCCAATGTGTTATTAAGACCACGCACAGTGGCTTTAAGGCAATATAGATTTCTGAGCTATTTATTTATTTATTATTATTATTGCGTGTCCCACTCTCCCAGCTGCAACAAGCCCAGCTCTGCAGGGCCCGTGTAACAAGGCGATCGTATCTGAGAAATAATGAGCGCAGGAATGCTGTTCTTTCTTTCAGAGCAATCTCAGGTGCGATCTTATACCGTAAAGGACTGGATCAATACTCCCAGCAGCAAACCGCTCGATACCCCCTGAATTATTGCTTCATTTTTCTTCTTATTATAGATGAGTTGTGTTATTATTTTCCCCCAATCGATATTTTACAACCTTTTTTATCCGTTTCTCCATAAATTTTGTGATTACTTTAAACTGGGAATTCCGGTACACTAAATAAGATGCAGTGTCTGAAAGGGACGGGGTGTTCTGACATGTTTTTTGTTTTTGTTTTTGTTTTACTCTAAGCGAGGCACACCGTAATCAATAGCCAAAGGAACACTTCGTGGAGAAAAAGTTGAACAGAACCCTGGGCTTGCAAAATAAAAGTGCAAATCCTTTCAAATAGCAGCACCAAGCTGAAAAACGTGAAAGGAGGCACGATTGATCAGCACTTTGCATCTGAAATTTCATTCCTAATGCTGCTTCTCCCCTCCAGTTAAAGAGCCAATGCAATCCCCTTAAATTGTTTCTCACAAAGGAGATAACTCTATGCACCTAGGAGAGATTTAATTGGCTTCTCTCTAGCTCTCTCCTGCTAAGTGTTTAAAACATCCGCAAATCAAATCATGTAAACTCATACCCTGTTCGGCTGTCGCTTTGCTCCGAGCCTGATTATTTAGATGTTAACATTAGCAGCGCCAACACTTAAGGAAAGAGATCGGGAATATGCTCCCTCCGTGAGTTCCGGGATGACTTGAGTTAATTCTATGCTTCCTATGAAATAATGTGTGTTACTTGGCAGAGAATGCTCAGTGGTAACTAAATAATCATTACAGTGCAGCCAGTGGTAATTACATGGTAATTCACATTAACTTCATAATAAGCACTGTATTTTTCACTATATCCATCTGAGAATGAGGCAGAATCATAGTCTTTCATTTCTTTTTAATGCCACCCCAAATAAAAATAAAGTAAAATCACTTTAAGGACAGGGGCACAAGGAATATAACCCCGGGTGAGTTAAGCTACAGATTTCATTAGAGAAATGCTTAAATCCATTAAGTCTAATTAGACAGGACATCCCAGAATTCACAAACAGTGGTTCTAATAAACTCATTAAAATTTTTTTTGATGGCTTCTTTAGAAAATGGGAGAATATTATATTATAGGCTGTTATATTGCATTAAGATTTTATAATTTTATATGGGCTCTTCTCTTTTTATGTAAAAGCCTACGAAACTTTATAAGAATAGTTCTGCTTAAATCAATGAGTCTTAAACAACAATGTGCTTCTTGTAACTTGTACTTAATATTGCAATAAACTATGCTAACTGGTATAGAATAAAATGGGGAGCATTTCATTCTGATTGGCCAGTAGGTATCAGGATATAGGGACTCAATTCCTTATAGCATTGCAGGGTACAATTTAAACTCAAACCTCCATTTATGTACATATTATTTAATTTGGGCAATTATGAAGCCCTAAAACCTCTTTTCCATTATAACCTGGGCCCTTAGAAGGATTCACACTATGACTGCATCAGATGTAAGTATATGAAAAAGATTCTGAGGAGAAGAAAGCAG
Organism: Myotis brandtii; assembly: GCF_000412655.1. Lineage (NCBI taxonomy): Eukaryota > Metazoa > Chordata > Mammalia > Chiroptera > Vespertilionidae > Myotis > Myotis brandtii. Next base: position 7,430,721 of record NW_005362269.1, read on the forward strand.
TGGGAACAACTCTAATTAAATACTTATATTAGTGGTTAAATTAGGTCTGTTTTTAAATGAGACCTAGCTGCAGTTAGAAAAGTGGAATTAATATATTTTATTTTTACTCCACTCATTACATTTAGATTTAGTAACAATGGACAACTGGCCTTTTATTATTATTATTATTATTGCTTTTCACCAACAATTGAGAGCCCTTTTAGGATGGTCTGAAAAAAATCTCTTTTATTTGAATTCGAACACAAGCACCAAGTAAGGTTTAAAGCAGAACCCACTTACAAGATATGCTTTTTTTTATGAATTGGGATATGCCATTGATACAGTGATACCTTCCACACGGGTAGCTGCAGGGCAGGCCTGACAACACTTCATGCATTCATTCACTGCCAGCCAGCGGGCAGCAGACACCTCACTGTGCCAGGCACACAGCAGAGACCTCTCCCCGGACACGTCTTAATCTTGTTCCTGGTCACCATCATCTTGCAATTATCGCTCTCTCTCACTGCCCCTGAGGATGATGATTTTGCTTCCAAATTCACTAAGAGGAAGGTCACTACTGTAAGTGCAGCCATGCCTATCACACTGCAGGGCACTGAGGCTCAAAGACAGAATGTAGAGTCCCCAGAGCCCTGCGGCCAAGAGGAAATATCCAACTCGTCCCCACAGGTGCTAGACTGGAGAGTGTGGCTGGGGACACTGTGTTAAGGGGGATCCCACCAAGTCCCTCTCTTTCCTGGACCTTGGGAGGAGGTCTCCCAGCAGCTTGCTGGGGTCTGACTGATGTCTTGCTCTTATACTGGACTTTGACAAAAAGATAGGATGAAGGAAATGTCCTTAAATCCGTGACTCCACTTCCCTGTTAGTGAAAATGGCACCTGACTCTTCTGCTGAACTTTGATGTACTCAGAAGTGAAGAAAAGCTCCTCTTTTTGTCAACAGGAAAACACGAGAAGTAAACAGATCAGAACAAGAAGATAGGTGACACTTTATTTTTAACAGGTCACATACTGGAGGGCCAAGGAATTAAGCCTTCTCTACTGTCTCACTCTTTCCTTGAGAGTCTACTCAGATTAATGACCTGAAATAATTCAAGAGGAGCCTCCCAAATAACCATGGTGATGTTGGTTAGATGATTTTCGTATACATGCAAAAATCATGTCTTCATATATTTGTGTATTTCGAAGTCCATTGACAAGATAATTAGCAAATCCATTTATATATGATTTTTTCTGGTTCTGTATATAAATCAATCATGTGTTGGTGTGAGAAAGCTTCAGTTACCTCCTCTACAGAATGCTAAGATTGGTCCAGGCCACCTCTGAGGGCCTTTTCATCTCTAAAATTCAGACTTTCAGGAGTCTGTTCTCTCGAATCCTTTTTAAATAAGACTCACCACTAACTGAGCTCTTACTATATGCCATGCATTGAGCTAAGCTTTTCACATGCATTATCTAACGGAATCCTCTCAGCAAGCCTATGAGAGAGTATCATCCCCATTATATAGATGAGGAAACAGAGTCCCCAGTGGGTTACGACACAAGCTAGAAATGGACTGAGCCAGGATTCAAATTGGGGGTCTGTCTTGAATCCAGAATCTATAGCTATACAGTTCCTCTACAACTAAGTGAGCCTACAGGGAATATACACAGTGTGGAGATAAGCCTTCTGCTGATCAGTCAAAGAAAAAGACTCAGGTATAAAGATCTACCACCAGCCAAATGGCGTCAGCCAAGTTTTTAAACTTTGGAAGCCTAGTTTTTATCATCTGTAAAGGCATCAGCAACCTGGGTAATTAGGTTATCTTTAAGGCTCACATCCCATAAATTTGTGGCCAAATTTTTCAATAATACCTTCAGACTTTCTTCCATTCATTGATTTGATTGATCAGTATTGAATGTTCCCTCTTTTCAGTAGGCACTGTACTGGCCCTGAGAATACAGTGGTGAACAGACAGGACTCACCATGGAGCTTATATTCTAGTGAGAGACAGACTATACACACAAGGGAACACAAATAATTTAGATCATATCAACTAGTGGTAAGTGCTAAAAATAAGTGTTACATGTAACCCAGGCATCAATGCCAAGGAGGCAGCCAAAGACTCTAGAAACCCCCAATCTAATGAATGTCCATAAAAAAATAAAAAAAAGAGTAAAAGTAGGGTAAGTCCATTTTGTAGATTAAAAATATGAGATGCCATTAAGTATAATCAATTATTCAGAGAAATAGAGATCTGATGTCAGACCCATCACCATGTGACGACCTAAATGACTTGAAATGAACCACCTCACTACTTCTCTCTAAAACTCATTTTTCACACTTGAAAATGGGGCTAAAAATGCTTGTCCTTCCTACCTCACAGGTAAACAAACACACAAAAAAATTGAATAGAAAAGACTTGGTCAACTGTAAAGACTTCATTAAAGTATTTTTACTTAACTGCATAGGCACGACACAAAGACAAGGCACACAGAGGCTGAACAGCCAAGCCTGTACTTTGGCTCTTCACATATAACGTTCTGACAAGTCACAGTAACGTTTTCGATTTGATGCTAATAATTTTATTAAGTGAAATTTCCAAGCCTTTAGATGATCTTCCTCCACCTTCCGAGCTAAACAGTGCACATGTTTCATTTTTCTAGACTTGAAGAAACGGAAGTACAAGACTTACAAGCTTGCTCACAGCAAATTCTCCAGAGACACATTCCTCCACCCAAACCTCCCAATAGCCTCACACAGTCAGCCTGGACTCAGTGAATATTTTTTTAAAAAATCAGTTAACACTAAAAGGAAACAATACACATGTGTATAATGACTAGGAAGCCTTTATTCTGTGCAGATATTTAAATGTGAATACATTGTGACATTAAACAAAGGCCTAAATTAACTCCATAGTAACCAGGGGTTGGGACTTCCTGAAGCTAACCACAGGCGGATCCCAGGTGGCTCTGCCCAGCCGGTCAGGCCTTCCACCCATGATGTAAGAAGTGAACCACAGTTTATGTTCACAGGAAAAAGATGAACAATTACATTTCAGGCTGAAGAGCAGTGGGTACAAGGGGAAGTCTGCTCTTCTGTTGTTTCTGCCACAATGTAGAGAGCCCTAGCTTCTCCCCACCCCCTAACCACCATAGAGAGGTCTGGCTGAAATTCTCCAATCGGACATTAACGAGATGTTTCCACCTGTACTTTCAGTGCCCTGAATTATATGAGGTCCGCTTAAGAAAATGAGCATACTTTTATTCAAGTCAAAAATACCATGTGGTATAGTATTCAATTCGTACTCATGATTGCATATGGCGTATGACCCACTGGCCGGAAAGAAACATCAATGTCCTGAAATATATAGAAAAAGAATATCCATCTCACAAAAATAGTTCCCTTGTTATATGTTTGAACAATTTTAAAGTATCTCCTATGACAATGTGCTTTCCCAATTATCTTTTTAAAACTAAGTACTGTTTGGAGCATAAAACAATCATGATGGATGGTGGTTTGGGGATGCTTACAGAGGTCAGCTGAAGAAGTTAGTCAAAACAAAAAAGAAGAATAGAAAATTGACATAAAGAGAGTAATTTTTACTAGGACATTGGCTTCTCACCAGTACAAACGTTCCTCAAAATAAGCCTTTCCAAGATCAGTTTTTAAAACATTGCTGAAAATGGTTGTGTTTGGAGATTTAAATAAAGCAAATGCTTACTTATGGCTTAGGATGAAATTTCCAGGGAAAGCATGATGCATAGACTCAGTAAGAGCAACATCTCAAACAATCTCAAAGATAATATGAAGGGATTAAAAATTGCTCTGGTTCTGATTTTTTCAAAAAAAATGCTGATGGCTATAAAGTGTAAAGCCTAAAAGTGGAAAAAGTTATCTGGTTGACACTTGAACAAAGTGGTTGCTAGGGGTGCCAATTTCCCGCACACTCTAAATCTGAGTGTAACTTAAGTGGGCCCTCCACATATATGAGTTCCCAACCGTGGATCTTGAACCCTTGAACAACATGAATTTGAACTGCACAAGTCTACTTATACCAGGAATCCCCATATAAGTGAATCCTCAAAGCTCAAACCTGTGTTGTTCCAGGGCCAACTGCACTTGTAAATATTGTAAATTATGTGATGATTTTAAATGTGTAACTAAAATAATATGTAAAATATTAAAGTAGACATTTGACAATTCAGTACTCTCTATAAATATGTATATGGTTACCTTGGCCTTAAAACATAAAAACTTTTCATTAGGAAAATGGAGAACACATATGCAAAATCATGCCCTATGCTGGCATATATGATGTGAAAAGTTCTATGAGAGGAAAGATGTTGCTATCCAATGATCAGTGAATGAGTAAGTAAATTATGATGCAGCCATAAGATGAACTATAATATACCTACTAAAATGTATTTAGGAAGAATTTGAACTAACAGATGAAATGTTTATTTTATCATTTAAATTGCAAAACAGGACACAAACTTACATAAACACACTGTGATTCACTCTGATAAAAGGACATGAGAGCACACAAAGAAAATATTTAAAGAAGTACTAAAAATACTAACAGTGATTTTCTCACAGGGTGGAATAACGGATCTGTTCACACTTTTCTGTATTTTTAACATTTTCTACACAAATATGCATTATGTTCACAAGGATAGGATTTGGTAAAAATATGTAGCCCCTGTTCTGTCAGACCTGACATGTCCTAGAAATACCCACACTCTACCATCACCAACACTCTAATTCGAGGGAGTCACCTAATTCCAAAAATTGAATGAGCTAAAGTAGCATCCCAAGAGGTTTACCACAGTGTGGACTCCGGTCTCCTTCAGCCAGCATCCAAATCCTGGCTCCTCCACTTATAACTACATAACCGTGAAGGAGTCACTCACCTTTCTAAGTTTTCTTGTCTTTACATGATGCCAAAGTAATGCAATAATAAAGCCCGCAGTACAAAGATTCTCAGGGGAAACATGTTTTACATCTCAGTGATGCAAAGAGGAAGAAGACTGAGAGGAGACAGTGTAAATAAAAAGTGTGGAATAGGAGGAAACATAGGATAAAAGTCAGGGAAGACAGTTGAAAGGCCACTGGAGTGGAAAACCGGTCGACAAAGGAGAGAGAAGAAAGGAGCTCAGAATGCAAGTGGGACATGCTCATCTCCTGGGGAGGGTGGTTCAGGGAGTATCCTAAATTTACCTGCCCACTGCTGTAATTTTTGACCTGATTCAGTTGCATATACGTTAAGCATATTAGATGAGTTCCCATTTTTGTTATGGAAAGAACAGTACTGCTGCACGGAGCAAGGGGGCAACTTATGGAAGTCACTGACCCTCCAGAGGTGGTTCAGGATGAAAACAAATGGCTCCACGCTGTAGGTGCATGAAGGCTTAGGAGCTGGTCCCAACCTCTGAGACATCAGCCCTCAGAGCTACCTAGGCTCACTCAGTTGGGCATGGCTGATGAATTCTGACCAATGTGGCCACCAAAGAATGTGAGTAAAGGATTAATGACCCTGTGTTGTAAGTTCCCAGGAATAAAAAGAGACAAGAACCCAAATTCAAGGTATTTATGCTTTAACAAGAAAATAAGGATATATCTCATTATAAGATTATGCTGAGATGTAAAATGATTATTCAAGACCAAAATTGTTTTAAATTCATAATGTCCTGGTGCTTATGATACATTGTTAAGTGGAAAAAAAACCCAAATTAGTATTATGTAATAAATCACCCTATTTTAGTAATGAGGCAGATACATGCATAGAAAAAAAGACAAGATATGTGCCATTAAAATTCATATTAATAATGTAATATTTATTGAGTGTTTATGTTTAAAGAATTGGTAGAAATGTGGGCACTTTTACTATTTCAATTACTTTCTATTGATGCTTTCTAATTTATCTGAAATCAGTATGGACTATTTTGCCATAAAGAAAGAAAAGCGAGTTGCAATACTCTAGTGGGCGCCACATCACTTAGTTAACAATGAACAGAAAGACCAGCATCCATACCTCTGCAAACGTGGACAAATAAGACGGAAAACAATCCTCCATCAAACATTGGGAATACATCTCAGGAAAGGAGGGGGGGGAAAGAAAAGAAATTTAGTTTAGGCTCCCTCCCCACCCCCACCTGCCATCCCTAGGATCTTAGAGAAAGTTTCAACATATATAATTTAAAAACTGAAGGGTTAATTTATCATGATACTGGATAAAAAAAAAATAAAAACAAAAGCTTTGAAAATCCCCAAATAGTTTATTGGCTTAGAAAACCAAATCATGTTATATCATGCTAAAGAGATTAGAGGTTCAAGACTTTATAGTATTGCATTACGTTGGCAAGAATACATATAAAGCTCAGTTTCTACCTTTATTGTTAATAGCTTTCTAATCCCTGACCAGAAATTTATAGTTTAGAAATGGCAACACATCTTAAAGATTAAAGCCATGTGACAAATAGTTCATGTCCCTTAATAACCAAATCACATGTCTTAGATTGGGGAAGCTTATCTGCCTTTCCTTCTATACCGTTTCATTGGTAGGAAATACTTTATATCCCTATTACATGAATGATGAATGGGACCGTTGGTTATGGTCTGTTATTTGCTTGGCTGTAGTCAATATGTTTTCTTTGGACAGGGATTTCTGTGATTTATCTCTCTCCCGGCCTTATCACTTATTAACTCCGGGTAGACAGGAAAAAGCCAAGGTTGTATATAAGGCCTAGTGGCCATTTAGACCTCTAATGTCAGTGAAAATATCCCTTTTAATGATCCTGTTACACTAGCTACTCAAGTTCTGATTACACTCCACTCCAAATAGGAAATAAAGGTCATATTTCTTGGAAAGTATGTACATAAAATATGCAAAATAATGTGCCTCCTTCAGACCAGCCTTATTCTTTGCAGGAACGGCTTTCATTTTACAGATGTCACAGAAGTACAATGGACTTTTAGTGATTCTTGTTGCTGTTGTACCCATTGTGGCACCAACAGTGCTTAACTTTACAAATGCCAGGGGGTTCAGGATCACCCATCATATTGACATACATCAGATCAGAAGCAATCATATTTTGTGAAAAAAAGAACTCCCTTCAGTAGAGAAGAGGCTTGGGACCTACCCTTTGAATCACAAAAGCACAGAGAATAAACATTCCCTCTGCCTTGAATTCTTTTCTTTGTGTGTAAATGGCTCATTTGGAGTAATATTCAAGACATGTGGACAGGAGCAGCCTGTTAATTTTTCTTTCTTCCTGGGTCTCTTCCAATTAGGACACCACTAAGGCAGAACTGCTTGCTAGTCAAGTGTTCATTGCACAGCCTTCATTCAGCTGAATCCCAAATGAAAATGATCTGATAGAAAAGAAAACAATGCTTGCCTTCTTTCCCCCAATTCTCCCTATGTGCTCAGTTATGTCTTTACAACAATTAACATATGTGTTAAAACGTGTTCATGCCCATTCTTTCATTGATACAAGACCCTTGGGACACCCAGAGGAAGAATGTCCCCACCATCTATTAAGCAGAGGAAGCCAAAACTCTGGTAGCCTAAGCTTGCTGTCTTCCTTACCTCCTCATCCAACCCATCTCCATGTCCTGTGCATTTTTCCTCTTAAATACCTCCTGAATCTTCTCACTTTATGCCATCTCCAGCCATTATCACCCAAATTAAAGTCACCAAGTCCCTTTATCAGACAACTGCAATGGCCTCCCAACAGATCTACCAACATCCATTCTGGTTTCCTATGCTCCATTCAGCCAGTTTTTTCTCCCCCACGTGAAAATAGAGTCATGTCCACCTGTCATTTATGACACTTTAAGGACTGCCCACTGCTCTTAAGATGACAACTTAACTCCTCCTCATGGCTTACAAGGCTTTGCATTAGCTTGTCCCCAACTACTTCTCCAGGCTTCTTGCTTGCTATTCTCTCTTTTGATGTTTCAGCCTCCCTGGAATTCTTACAGCCTTCCAAGATGTCACATTTACTGCCATTCAATGCTCCCTTACATGCTCCTCTCTGCTAGAACACTTATTCTCTTTTCCCAACCCTACCCTTTCTACCCAACCCTTTTCTGATGGCCAGGTTAATTCTTAGTCATCCTTCAAACTGGAGCTCATGCATCTTTACCTGAAAGAAAATCTCTAACTGATCCGTTGGGGTTCCTTTGTTATATGCTTGTCTGAAACTCTTTACCTATTTTTCTGGGCACTCACCAGATTTGAAATAGTAAACTTATGAATGTCCGTGTTCCCTCATAGACTATAAGATCAATAAAAACAGGGACTATGTCTGGTTTTGCTCGATACAGTTCTAAAAATTTGCCTAGAACTGGTTTAGAACATTGCCTAGAATAGAACAGGCAATCCACAAATATTTGTGAGAAGTAACAAAAGAAAGTAGTAAAACAGAATTAGAACCCAGGTCTTTTGATTCCTACTCTAATACCTAGAAAGAAACAATTTCTTTAATCACATGAAAGTTGGGACATATTTAATACCAATAAAAATGTGCTGTAATTACCAAATCTTTGGATTTTCAAAAAAGACATTCCATTGTCTGCTTCCTTCTTTTTGAGTGTCTTTAAGGGAGCTCTGTCCCACACACTGTCAGGAGTGTATTTACATTGATGAATCTTTTCCTTAGATGCAGGTGCTGTTAAAATATCCTCATTTTGGAAGACATAAACAAATGGAAGAATATACCATGTTCATGAAATGATAGAATTAACATCATTAAAATGTCCATACTACCCAAAGCAATCTATAGATTCAATGCAATCCCCATTAAAATACCGACAGCACATACTTCAAGACCTAGAATAAACTCTCCAAAATTCATCTGGAATTTTAAAAAAAAGACCCAAATAGCTGCAGCAATCTTGAGAAAGAAGGACAAAGTTGGAGGGATTACAATACCAGATATCAAGCTATACTACAAAGCCACTGCTCTCAAAACTGTCTGGTTCTGGCACAAGAACAGACATGAAACCAATGGAACAGAACAGAGAACCCAGAAATCGACCCAAGCCATTATGTTCAATTAATATTTGACAAAGGAGGCAAGAACATAAAATGGAGTCAAGACAATCTCTTCAATAAATGGTGTTGGGAAATTGGATAGATACAACATGCAAAATGAAACTAGACCACCAACTTACACCATACACAAAAATAAACTCTAAATGGATGAAAGACTTAAACATAAGATGGGAAACCATAAAAATCTTAGAAGAAGCCATGGGCAGCAAAATGGCAGACATTTGCTGCAGACATTTACTGATACAGCTCCTAGGTCAATAGAAACTAAAGAGAAAACAAGCAAATGGAACTATATCAAAATAAAAAGCTCCTGCACAGCAAAAGAAGCCATCAACAAAGCAATAAGAAAGCCCACTGCATGGGAGAACGTATTTGCCAATGTTATCACCGATAAGCGTTTAATCTTCAAAATTTATAGGGAACTCATACAACATAACAAAAGGAAGATAAACAATCCAATCAAAAAATGGGCAAGGGACTTAAATAGACACTTTCAAAGGAGTACATAGAGAAGGCCAAGAGACCTATGAAAACATGCTCAAAGTCACTAATCACCTGAGAGATGCAAAGCAAAATGACAATGAGGTACCATCTCACACCTGTCAGAATGGCTATCATCAACAAATCAACAAAGGACAAGTGCTGGTGAGGATACGGGGAAAAAGGAACCCTCTTATACTGCTGGTGGGAATGCAGACTGGTGCAACCACTGTGGAAAACAGTATGGCGTTTCCTCAAAAACTTAAACACCTTTGAAGGGGTCTGGGGATCGACTATATCCATGTTGCTGTGACCTCCAGAGGAGGGGTAGGAGTTTAGGGGTAGGAAACAAGAGAACAGGTGTGTGTTGTTCCTGAAAAACAAACATCAGAAAACTTGACGAATCAGGGCTGCCTTATTATAACATGTCTTTCTTGAGGCCATTCCTGAGAAAATGGTTGGTCTATCAAAATTCTTGTATTCACATTTATAAATCTTTTTCTTGTTACCTTATTTATAGTTTGCTCTTTTTGTTTGTGGTTGATTGGCATTACTTGTTTCTTTAATTTCCTGATGCCTACAGTTTTGTTACTACAAGTCCTAAAGGACATTTCTTAGACCTCTAGGGAAATGCTGGAGAAGATAAACAATACATGGAAAACATTTACGCCATGGTAGGGACTCTGCAAGAAATGAATGAATAATAATGATGGCCATCAGTCATTAAAGCAAACACCCAATATCTGGCTAGGTGCTCATGCTAGCTCATGCTGGGTACTTTACATACATTCCTCTGATACTAAACAACCCCAGTAAAGTATGATTCCCTTGTAAAGATGAGGTGATTGTGGTGCAGAGCCATCAATGTCCCCAACATAACCTCTCTAGTAAGTGGTAGAGTTTGAGAGTTGGATCTACACCTATGATCTCTTGAACCCTAGAATCAATCACTATGTTGTACCATATCCTTGGAAGTGAGGGAGGAAAGAATGGGGGGAAGAACATGAAAAGGGGGAAAAGAGGGAGGGGGAAGAGGGAGAACACAAGAGGAACGGAGAGAAAAAAGGAAAACTTGAAAGACAGGCGAGCATGTCATTGAGTTTCACAGCAGATTCAGCTACAATACAATGGCCCTTCTATATGCAGTTATTTTGGGCATGAGGTACAAACAGGAAACATTTCCAGGAAGAATTTTTTTCAAAGTTAATTCTGAGACTAATATATAGGGATTTGGTTCAGTCCTTCCACAGGGACAGGAAGTTTGGTGAACAATGTTAAGAATGGGAGAACCTGGAGGTTGAAATAGTCTGAGTGATCTAACCAAACATCTGAGTGATTAGATTATTATCCTTGGGGCTTTCTCCAACGTTGCAGGGAGCAGGCAGTATTCAGCTCTTCGTGCACACCTAAGCCGGTCGAACCTTGTCCCAGTGGTCCATTTGTCCAGCTACATTTTCCCTAAAGGTAGCAGCCTCTCCAATAGAGAAATAACTGGAATGAAGTAAAAACTGCCTTTGGATTTGGCCACTTCTTAACAGGAAAACCAATTCTAAGAACTTTGAAGAAGCAGCTAAAGGCTCCTAAGAGTCTTTTGTCAGCTCCAAAGATTACTTAAAGTTTAGCCGGAGAGATTACAATCCTACAAGATCCAAGTCTCTTAAAGATGTCACAATTGCAGGAAAACAAGCTGGGAGAATAACAAAGGCTCTGGGAAGACCCCCTTCCATGGCACTGGGGGTTTATGGGAGGTTTGCTTCCTCTTGGACCGACTGACCAGAAACCCGATTAGAGGGAGGGCTTTGAAAACAGTCCTGTGGTTGGAAAGGGTGTTTGCTTCCTTCTATTAGAAAACATTGAGCATTTAAAGTCAGCCTTGCCCTGGGTTTCCGTAAGAATAACTGGCCACAACAAAGAAGACTGGGAAAGTGCTGTTGAGCTTCTCTGGTCTAATAAAGTTGGGATTCACTTTGCCCTGCGCTCTGATTGGGCAACCACAGGAGACCCGCACATCTGGCAGCTAAGCATCCCTCACATGTCCCTGGGCTGAAGAACGAGGATGGAGGGTGCGCTCACAGTCCTTACAAGTGGAGCCAGCTTGCAGGCAATCTGTGTTTAGTCAAATCCTTCCCTCCCTCCTCAAAAAGTCTGCCTCTATTTGCATAGATTAGGCCATGCTGTTCCTCTCTCTCTCTCTCTCTCTCTCTCTCTCTCTCTCTCTCTTAACGATTATGAATTTTCAGAGACTTCCACATCTATACACCCAAACCCTCTCACACACGCTCAGAAAACAGCAACTGTGCCTCAGTTTGGGTTGTTATTTTTAAGTCTTAGGATTTTTTTCTTTTTTAAGGAAAAAATTCCAAGTGACATTCCATTATGAAACAGGAGGGCTGGCTCCCCATGCAGAAAACCAACTCTCACATCTTGAAACACTGTGGATGTTCAAGAAAATGAAGTGTGAGCTTCTGTGGGTGGAGGGAAGAAGAGGGCTAACATTTGCAATGACCTGTGCTCTCATACAATGAACAGAGGAGGGGTTTTCCCACCCTCCTCTATGCCTTCACTAGTGAGCGGTGGCAAGCAGAGAGGTAAACTGAGAAAGTCACAGGAGCTGGGAGCACCACCATGAACAAGTGACCCTGGGTACAGGCATTTCATGCTAATGATCAAGAGGCCCATGTATAGCTCAGCCTTTAACAGAGATTCCCTTTTGTTAGAAAGGACATAATGTCACCGTGACTGTTAACAGCCAACTACATCAGTGGGGAAGTTTTCATGCCAATTTCTTCAAATTTTTCTTTTTGCCACATGGGGAGAGGTTAAGACTCTCTCCTAGAATGCTGATAAAACGAAGTCTTCTTGTCTATTGCCCACAGTCTGAGGCCAGCAGAAGTATTCTTTATACTTTACATTTCTTGTACATTTACAAGTGTATACACACACCCAGGATTTCTCCCTCTTATCCTTAACTTTGTTAGACTGGCAAATATGCCACTTTTACCTTTGATCTTAATTCCCCTATGATACGGGTTTTCCAAGATGTGATTTCTTAAATTGATGGCAATTTTTTTTAAATGGTTAAAAAAAATTCCAAATAATGATGGGTCCCTAGCTATTTTCTTTTGAGAAGTTAAGTAATTTAATGGGGATGATTAAAAAAAAAAAAACTTTATGGCCAGGTGGCTCAAGGGGATATTTTGTTGAACACTGATTAAAAATAATTTCTTCTAAATGAGACCTGACCACAAAATGGAACCATTAATGGGCAGGGACGTTGTCACCAAGGCGGAATCATGCCTGATTGCCTCTTGTACCTCCCACCACACGACATTTTCTTCTCCTTTTCTTGTTCTTAATAGCAGAGTAAATAAGCAGCCAGCGAGGCCTAAATGTTTTCGGCCAAAAGCAGAGTCCAAACTCCTCAGAGAAAACATTTGGCCTCTGTGGTTTTGTAATATGTTCCAGAACACCGAGTTCAGCGAGGAACATTGTGAAAAACTCCCACCCATCGGAATGATGGTGGGGAATGTTACAGTATCAGAAGTTGCAATTGGTCCTTTTCCTGCAGGCCCATAATGAGGCTTGTAAAAAAAAAAAAAGTAGTGCTATGTGGAAGTTCTCATGGGAAAAATGAATGGCAAGAAATCCTAGCTTTAAAAGAAACAGCTAATCTGCTAGTTTGATTGTTCTTCAAAACTTACGCTGAACCAATGAGCCTAATTAAAAACACTTGGCCTACTTCTATAAAGCATCGTCGCTTTCTCTATGCTTCGTTTGTATACACCACAAAACTCCAGATAGACTATTATTTTTTCAAGTGCTCACTAACAAAGTGCTGACTTTGTTGGGATGGCTGAGCTAATTTCTTGAACTCAGTGTGAAACCTTAGCTAAACAAAATTGTGGTAATTTTCCTTAATTTGTAAAAGTGATTGGAGTGCAAACAAAATTTTCCTCTTGGGTCAATCCTATAATTTTCAATTAACTAAAACTAATCGTCAAGCAGGCACCAAACCTGCATTTTGTTTAAAGGGCTGGGAGGCATTTCCAAGGGTCAGGATACATTAATTGTTTTTATAATTTTGAGGGGGTTGGGGAAAGAAAGAGAAAGAGAGACAGACACTAAGAAGCATGGTTGATTTTGTTCCTGGTATTTAAATACAAAAGGTAAGATGCTTTGAGGTAAAATGCCACAGCAAAATAAAATGTGTCTATTGAATTGTATGGTTATAATTAGGATGTGTTAACAGACTGCACTGGTCCTTTATTGAATGAAGACGGAAACATGGGACCACTTCCTGGAGACAGCTATGTAGGGATGACTACTACGAATCAGGGGGGTACATGAGTCCCACTGTGGTCCTTGGACCAGCAGCAGTAGCCACACCCAGGAGCTTGTCAGAAATGCAGACTCTCAGGTCCCCCACCCAGAGCTACTGAATCAAAATCTGAGTTGCAAACAGATCCCTGCATGTCCAGTTTGCACGGCACAATCCGAAGATCTCTGAAAGTGCACAGTGGGCACTCAGACCATGCACTCAGTGTATTTCCATAGAGAACCTGCCTGCTTCTCTCCACCGATGGGAGGGAACTCACCTCCCACCTGTAACCCTAGCTTCTTACCACGAGGCAGATCCGCATGCCAACTGCAGCTGACAGGGAAACAAAGCACCAACCCAGAAGTCAATGTGCAAACTACCAACTGTCTACAGTACAAAAGCTGTGCCCAGATTGGAAGAAAGTCGCACTGTTCTTTAAAGCACATCCGTACTCCATAAAGCAAGCCAACCCCAGCACGGATGGTGTATCATCCAGAGAGACTCAGGATTGTCTAGGGCCTTTCCCCCTTCCTTTATTTCTCATTCTGCTTCTTGAGGAATCCAACCCATTATTTTGACGGATCCTGTCATTCAACATGGCCATCCAGGTGAATTCATAATAATTAATAATAATAATAATAATAATAATAATAATAGCAGCAACTCATTTGGTCATGCATATGGTGAAATACAGAAAGAAAATAGTTCTTAACAGAAACTAGAGTTTTTAAAAAAATACACACTTATACATACAAGATCAAGTGAAAGACTCACGAGGCCAAGGCAGCCCTGTGCTCACCCCTGCAGTGGTTCTTACCTGTGTAAATGAACCTTCCCGGAGTCCCTTTGCAGAACTGTTTGGATTTGTAGGACAGTGTGACTTCTACAACGCCAGGGATGTGCCGAGGAGGGGTCTGCACGCGGATGGCATGGGGAGTGATCAACTAGGGGAGACATTTGGAAGAAAAAAAATGTCATTGCAATATGGAAAGGACTCATATTTGCAACTCTGCTATCAGCTCTCAATAAACAAAGCTTTAAAACACATAATGAACCTGTCAGTGTTTAAATACAATCTCGAAGGAGCCTATATAAAAGACATGGACAACAATATTTACAAGTGCTCAGAGGACAGCCATAACAAGTTTATCGGAGTTTTCCTACACGGCAGGCACTCTGCTTCCTGGTTTGCAGAGTGAACCTGGCCTAATGAAATGATTTATCTACACCAGGATATCCTTTGGAAAATCTCTGTTTAAAGCAGACACCCCACTCAGAGCTGGGCTCTGTCGTGTCTCTCCAGAAGTCGGTGGGCCTGGTATTTGAACTGAGCCCTTAAACATGTGGAAAGCACAGAGGTAGGAAATCACTGGGCCAAGGCACTCTGATTAGCTGCAGAGCACACTATGAAATGCCCCTAAAGACCATTTGGTGCATTAACTACCAGAGGCACAATCAAAGGGCTTTAACCTGCCTCCCTGGAATAGTTTATGGATCTGGCAGAACTAAGGACTGTCCATAAAAGGGAAATGGAAGGTTGGGGAGGGGCCTGCAGAATGATCACTGGTCCATTATACAATGCCACGTGCACAACGAGAAAGCTCGTTTCTGAACCCTGTTGGCAATCAGATTACACAGCGAAGCAGAATTTATTTTTTATTACTCTTTATCTTTGTTTATATAACTGAAATGTTATTAGTGGCCATAAAACTGGCATTATCTGGTTCTTTGAAAAATCCAGCCCTGGTATTTGACGGGTTGACGTCTGATGGTGCTGGATTCTATATATTCTCTCTCTGTGGTATCTGCCATTGCCCACTTCTTCACTTCTCTCACATTCATTTAGCTCAAATATTTGTGGAACTGAGACAGTCTACTATGGGTTAGTACTTCAGTTTGTACCAACGTATGTGTGTGCTGTCCTTATGGGTATAACTTAGAAAGGGCTTTTGTTTTAATGTGTAAGCCAGGCCCAATTCAAATGTTTGCCCCGAGAATCACAGGTGACACCATGAGAATCAAGGTGACACCCATGAATACCAGCCAATGGGTCCTGCCTGAGTCCACCGTCCTAACACAGAGTCCTGGGGGAAAGAATGGGGGAAGTGGATATTGCTGATGTCCACAGTAACTTCTGTCAAATGCTCTTTCTTGAAAAATAAAGAAAAGGCTATCGGCACAAAAATCATAAAATGATTAGAAAGGCCTATCTTCTTCCACAGACGGTGTGGAACTTTAGTTTAGTTGCTGGAGTCACACAAGATACTTCAGTAAACCCCCTGGATGCTGAGTCCACTGCCATGGCCCAGTGTTTGGATGGCTAAGGGTTTACCCGGAAAAGGCACAAAACACTATTGACTTCAAGTTTCATTCTTTTCATATTGAAATTCTTCCCAAATGCACATTATGTTTTATAAAATAAGCAGCAACTAGAGTTGCTATCATATTAAAAGTATGTATCATTTAATTCAGCCCTGAGAAATCAAGGTCTTCATTCGGAATACCTCTTTTTACTAGTATATCTTTCTGTGATATAGAAAATCCTTCAGTGACTTCTGAGGTTATAAGAGGCTGTTTCCCCATACCAAATGGTACCAGGTAGCTTTGGTTTTAAAATTAGTTCTATTTTATTCAGTCTCTTTGTCTGTTTCCTCCTGGTGTCCTTTGTACCTTCTAATCTGCTGTTCTTATTTATAAGCATTGAAATCAGGAAATCAAGTTTATTATTATACAGAGAATATGAGAAAGAAAGAGGCTCTAAAGAGCGGTAAAAGATGATCTTCCAAAATCAAGTGCACGTTTAATCTGTTGTTCAGACAGTGTCTTTGCAGTGTTAGGAATTAATACTCATTGAGGGTCCTAGGAGGTATCTATTACACTCCTGAGGATTTTACATCTAAACATTAATTTGGCCAGAGCAATGGCTTTTATTATTATCCTTTTTTTTTCAGATGTGAAAACAGAATCTTAAAATGGTTAAGTTGCTTGTATAAGATCATCCTCATTAGGGCAAAAAGTGACAATGATATAGTTCAAAAACCACAGTGGTAAATACTATCTACCCATACAGAAGAAACTGTCCATATGGAAACTTTTAAAAAGCAGTAACAAACTCAAATTTTTCAGATCCAAAGACTGTATGTGTGTGTATTTCTATCCTTATGCTACATCTATTTTTCAATTACTCCCTGATCCTCGGCTGTGTTTTTGATGGTTAAAGTCGCCATATTGTTATATTCCAAACAGGTGGTATGCTTCTATTTTTAAGAATTACTTAGGATGTAGAGTAACGTTAAATCACAATAATACTTAGGAGGACTTCCAGCCAGTTAGAAAATCCTTCACCTCCCCTCTCTTTATTCCAGGAAAAGTTTTTTTAAAATATGGAAAGACATTAGTAAATGAGTGAAGATGTCTTTTTTTAAGTATAGGGACTTATATTACCTACTAGAGGCCCAATGCATGAAATTCGTGCAAGGGGCTCGGCCCCCGCCGCAGCGGAGGCTGCCTCTGCCTCAGCCCCACCAGCTGCCTGCCTGCCTCTGCCTCAGCCCCCACCCACCGCCTGCCTGCCTCTGCTTCGGCCCCTGCCTACCGCAGCTTTGTCCTGAAGGTCGTCCAGAAGGTCATCCAGAAGGATGTCCAGAAGGACATCTGGTCTAATTAGCATATTATGCTTTTATTATTATAGATGTGCTGCTACACTGAGGAATAAAATTTATGGGCTTTTTTTAATTGATTAGATATGACAGTGATGACTCTACTGATTTGAGAGTAGGGTGTTAGCATAAAACATTAGGCTCAGAGAACTGAACCACATTTTCACATGTAATTTCATTTTCAGTTCTAGTCAATTGCCCCAACTAAAGCAGAGATTTCTTCTAGAAATCACTAAGCTTCACAAATGAGGCAAAATATGAATCATCATTAGAAAATGAATTCACTGGTGTTTTTCTTTCTGTGGATGTTAGTCTGGGAACAGTCTCTGGCATTGACACATGATATTGATGGCTTACAGAGGGAAAATATTTTATCTGACTTTTATCCATTTGAAAACATAGGCTTATTTACTAATAACTCCAAAAATCATAGAATTTATTTCTCAAAGGAATGCTAGTAATCCTTTAAAACTAACACTCTCATTGCAACACCTAAGGACACAAACATTCAAAAAAGTCCAGTGGCTTCAAAAAATTGAGCCAACAACATCTCAGGGGAAGGACGGGGTCTGGATCTGGAAGTCTAGACCCAAAGATCAGACACACACACACACACACACACACACACACACACACACACACGCATACACACACACACACATTCCGGAATAAATTTCCTACATTGTTCCAACCTGGTTGAACTAAGGTAGTCACTCTCAGCAAAAGAAGGAGGAAGGGCTTGAGTAAATCTAAATTTTCCAAACTTCCATCATTAAAATACCACTTTCTCAGTTTTGCCATATCTGTATGTCACCTATACAATTATGTACTTAAAAAATTGATTACCTTTTTGTTTAAAAATATTTTTTTTTAAAAAAGGAAACTTTCTATCACTACTGTAACTAAAAAACTGGTATCCTCTGCCAAAATAAGGAGGTATTCTAGACGGTAATCTTAAAGTTAATTTGATGTTGCTAAATTCTAGCTGAATCATGTTGACAACCTGAAGGAGTTTACTGAAAATAGAAAGTAGTTAGTGTGAGGTGTGACAGACTTATATGCCCCAACTGAGACTTTCTCTATTAACATAAACCCAAAGGATTCGATGAGAAATCAAACGGAGAATGGCTTTCTCACCAGGTGATTCAGTTCTACTTTATGTCTGTGTCAAATCCAAAACTGCCTCCTGTACTGCCTGGGACACATGATCCATACTTTGGGAAATACTGTTCTAAGTGATTAGAGAACAGAGTCACTCTTTTAACTCAACTTCCTTAAATTACAAATCAAATGAGTTGTGCTAAAAATAAGCATTCTCTCGAAACTCTGTAGCATCTGACACTACTTTCTCCCATCTTGGAAGTCTCCACTGTTGACACTAATTATAAGATATACGACTTGCAGTGTGTCTAATGGTTACCAAAGCACTCGCACAGCCACTATCTCTGAAACCCGTCCTTGTGGGATATGTATTCCAGATGAGAAATTTGATGGCTGGGCAAGTTAACCAAAATTATTTAAAACACCAGGAAGGAAACCAATCTCTTGTGCCTGCAAATAAGTGTTTTCCAGACCGAATCTCTTATTCATAGGCTCCTGTGTTCCTCATTTTCAAACTTTTCCTTTCTGCCAACTTCTTAATTGGAGAACTGTCACAATCTTTGTTCTATATTTTCCTCTGTTTTTAGTTGCCTAACATTTCTTGAGTTCACACACTGACTCAACCACCTCAGCTAAACTCACTTCTAAATCTCCACCTGTAGCTTTGACCTCTTTGGCTAAGCACCAAACCTTGATTAGCAACAGTAACAGAATCTCCCCAAACATGTCTAATTGCCACCTCAATTTCAAGGTGACCCAAGCTAAATTTATCATCTTACTACCTGTCAATGTATTTCTTGCCTCTGTGTTTGCTTTCACATGTAAGGAAATGCTATCCTTTGAAACACCCAAAATAGAAAACTTGAGATCATATTTATTTCTCCTCCCTTCAATTTTCCTTTTAGTCATGTTGATTCCCTCCTCCACCCTCCACCTCTCCCCCCACCCCCCGTCCCCACCACACACATATCTGAACACCACCGGCTCTGCTTCTTCACTTTCTCCTATTCAGTTTATTACCATTTCTCACTCAGACTATTTTCTAAATATTCTCCCTCTATTTCTATTTTCTCCTCCAGAATTATCTTCAAAGACAACCTCATCATGCCATTCCCTGACTCAAACTCTCAGCTGCCTCAACTGCCCCATTTACAAATTCCAAACTCCTTGGAATAATATTAAGAGTGCTCCTAGACCTGACGTCCATCTCCCTTTCTAGTCATACTTCCCATGTTGCCTTTAGACATTCTGGAAAGTATGGCATGTGGATACATCAAAATATCAATCCTTGCCTGACATCTTTGTTTTGTCCATGCTATGCCTTGCCTAAACATCTCCCTATTCATCAAAGTATCAAGAGAGGTACCACTAGATGGTAAAGTTATGGGTCATTTAATTTTCCTCTGCATACCTCTCTGAGTTCACTAACTTCTCAGCAATAAGAATTCATTAACATTGTAATCAGAAGAAATCATTTTAAAGTGTGACATTACAATGAAGGAAACACACACGGTCTCTGCAAGACCCCAGGAGAGGCTGCCTGGCCGAGCTCCTTGTCTGAGCATTTTCTTCTCCAGACTCAGAGCACAAGAGCAGAAGTTTCCCGTGGGGCTGGGCCAGGTGAGGCACATCGCTATGACCTCTGGGTGCAAAGTGAAGCTACTGTGGCTGTGAGAGAGATGGAACATGTGAGAGGGGGCGGTGGATAGCGCCTGTCCTCAACAGAAGTGCAAGAAACAGGAGAGAGGAACTTTTCTCTTTTCTATGAATGCACAGAAGATTGTGTGTGTGTGTGGCGGGGGTGGGGAGTGGGGGGAGGAAGGAGGGTGCATGGAGGTGGATGCACAACTCCAAAAGAGACAGTCTGCAAAGTCTGGCAGCCCAGAGAGGAGCATGGGAGAGGACAAAAGCCTCTTGCAGAAGTGTGACCTGCATGGAGGTAAATGGGAGTACCTAGCATTTTTAAATACCTATTAATAAACACATGTAGAATTCTGGGGGAAAGGGCAATTGGGAACTACTTCCTTCTCTGAGAGCCAGTGGCACGCACTATCTCTATCCCTCTAGCACACACTGAATGGGCGGTGGTGATGACCTCCACTGTGACTTCTGCAGCAATGGCCTTTTGATGTCTTCTAATTATGTGCCAAGTACTGTGTGAAGCTGCTTCAGTGACTACTGTTCTCTAGTATGAGGGGCAGGTATGGGCATTAGCTAATGAGTTTCAGGCAAGTTAAGAAATATGCTCAGGGAACCAATCAGAAGTGGCAAGCCTGCCTGACCAATAACGGACCATACTTATATGACCAAGGCTGTCCCTCCCCAATATTGTCTGTTGCTTTTCCATAATTGCTGGGTTGTGTGCTTTCCCCCACTAGCTATACCCCTGAGAGGACAGACTGGGTCCTCAGCTTCTCCTATATCTTCAAAGGTTCTGTCTGGGAACATAGTAGGTCCTCAAAAAAACCCTTCTCATGGGTGAGAGGCTAGCTGAGAATGAGTTCTTAGCAAAACAAAAGAGCCATTCCAAGATAAGCCTTTATGCATGTTTTCCAACCAGTGGGTCTATATGAAATAAATGCAAATTGAAGTTCCAAGCCACAAAGCCAAAAGAATAACTGGGATTACTAGAAAGCACACCAGTGATTTTTCATTACTGGCCTTAGGATTTAATATTTTAGCCTTAATCACTTTCAACATGAAAAAGTTATTTTTTTTCAAAAAGTCCAAAACAAGCAAAGACTTACAGAGAAGAGGTAAAATGAAGGAAAAGTTTGTTCTCTGGGAAAATGGTTAACACTAATGACTAGAAAAAAGCCTAAAGTGGTCCCTGGTAGGGTGAGTTTTAGGTGTTACCCATCCAAAGGCCTGGGTTCTAAGGTGCGCTGGCCCACTCACCCACTGTCACCCTTGGTGCCTCAGTTTACTCATCTCATTACTGCCCCAGCCTATCTGCGCTGTGGGAATACTTACAATAATGTGAAAGATGCTTTGTGTTTGGGAAGAGCTCTTTGGGGATCCTAAAGCACTTTCCAGATTAATTTTTTAATTTATGTATTAATAATTCTCACAGCATTCTCCCTCCTCCTCAATTAGGATAATAATATCCATCTCTTTTGAGATAGGCAGGGGGTGCTGAGTGCTGGACATGAAGCAGACACTTAACTAAGGAAACCATAACATACCAGCATAATTAAAGCTTCAGAACCAAATCATCCAAGGATTTTTAAAGAGACAACACAGTGGTAGTGAGCGAACAAGAACACTGATTTTCTCTCCACTCTGGAACATTCATCTTTCTGTAGTTAAAGACGGCATTTAAAAAAAAAATTATCTTCGGGAGTTCCTGAAGGAAGCTGAAATATGAAAAGTATATATTCGTGGCGACTGTCCTGGCTGAACCTCTGTATTATATCTCTGTTTCCCCCGAAGTGGATATGACATAAATCAGGGGACATCAGCTTTTCTGAGGCCCTCGGTGTATTCTGGTTTGCTCCCTAATCAGACTTCTCTGGGTTTCATAACACAGATTTTTTTGTTCCCAAGAACTGCCTGTCTCAAAGGCAGTCTATGATTTCTCAGGGAACGTGAGAGAACGCCAGTGGAGGCAGTTACTGTTTCACAAACATTCTGGTTTCCCTTTGTCCTTTCAACAACATAAATTTAAACCAATGTTTAGCAAAATATGTTGGGTTACATGAATTCCCAGAGATAAACTCTATGGATGAATGTCAGAGGAGACTGTTGAACGTAAAGTCTCAGGGACTGAGTTAAATGAGGAATTTGAAAGCTAGCTTTTGAATAGTTAGCAGAATTTCTTAAAACTGTCTGAAATCCCTCTCATATGGACATAGACACAGATACAGAGTACGGAGGTGTAGATATATTTTCCTATCTTATTGTCTGTGTCCCACAACTAGAATATAAGCCCATTAGGATATAAACTTTGTCTTGATTTCACTATGGTGTTTCCAGTTTTACCAGTACCTGGAACTAGTAGACACTCAATAAACACAGGGTGGGGCAAAAGTAGGTTTACAGTTGTGAGTACGCAAAGCACAGGGTTCATTCTTGTATTATTATTTATTAATCATACTTTCCATACAAACAACTGTAAACCCCCTTTTGCCTCACCCTGTACTTGTTGAATGCTGAATGAATAAATTCTGTGATGCCATTAACCACCCCTAATAATTAGGATAAAGATTCAATGAAGTCCCTTATCAACCTACAAAAAGAAATAATCAATACCACCCCATTCAAAAATCTTGGTACTAAAGAAAAAAAAAATCATTTTTACTTCGTCTCCACAAACTTCCTGGCAGCCTCAATAAGCATTTGCAAAAACATACCACCCAATTCTTCTTACCAAATAAACTACCCAGGCCCCTAAGTCAATGCAGTTAACTGTATAAAACAAAACAGCAACAAGATCATCTTTCAAAATAACAGCTTTGGGGGCTGGGGGTTGGGGGAGGGAAGCTAAACGGAATACATTATACTTCAACTACCTTTGGTTTTGTGGGTTGATTTATTTATTTATTTTTTTGGTAATTTATTTTTTAAATAAACTTTCTCCAGCTCTCTTCCCAGGACGTAAATCTCGAGCCAATTGGGCCCATTAAAGACTGGAACCCATCCTGACCATCTGGGAGCTGGAGAAGCGCTGTGAGTTCCTGAGGTCCGCAGTATTCCAGGAGGAGGGACTGGACCCGGCAACGCCAGGCCCTGTGGTTTGAAACAGCACAATGAGCTCTTTCTCAAGGCTTGTTTTTCTAAGTCCAGTCAAGAAGGGACATCATTCCTTAATCGGGCCTGGCTTAGGGTCCTGGGCTCCTGCTTGTTTGTTTGGAAATTAAAATATAAAAGAAAGAAAAAACAAAGCCGGATACATTTATGGAAGAGGCTGAATGTTTGTTAACAATGTTGGCGGTTTGTGGGCCGGATCTTTGCCTATGGAATTAGGAAAGAAAACTCTAAGAATCAAAAGGCTGACAGATGGGGAAGCAGGGAATTAATTCACCTTTCAGCAAGACTTGTAGGGTCTCTCAAAGCTCTAAGAGAAGGACATCAAAATACTAAACAGAGACTCATTCTAACTTGTTTTGTGTGTGGTTTAGTTCATATGTGCATACTGAGTACATTATACTTGCATATATATTCAGTAATTCCTCATTTAACACGCCCCTTCAGGAAGTGAGCAGCACAGGAAACCAAAGCCAAACCCCTCTGAATACTGTGCCATCCCAACTGCTCTCGCTGGAAGCCGTACAGGGATGCATCACACACGTCACTGTTAGAGAGAACACAGTGATGACTCGGGGCCCCTGTCCTTGTGAGCCGTCATTAATGTGCTCCAGAGGAATCAAGTTCTTCATCTGCTTTTTAGGTTGCTCCATTTCTGCCCTTGACACTAAGCTGTCACCTCTGCTGTCCCCGAACCTGCTTCTAACCACCTGCCTCTAGCTCCTTCTTTTGCTATGAGCTGGGGAAAAAGATAACACAGTTTGTTAGAAATTACTGTTCTGGTTACCCTAAAGTCTTTTATTTTATGTGTTTACTTTTTTTGCTGATTTCTGATGTCATGCTGAATTTGGGAGGGTTAAGGTCATTGTCACACTCTTCTCTGGATAAATGAGGCTTCACTACATTCTTTTTATATATATACTAGAGGCCCGGTGCACAA
>NW_005362269.1:7455681-7528761 GCF_000412655.1 Myotis brandtii
TTTATTTACCTTCTATAATTGAAACTTTGTAGCCTGGAGTGGAGCTCAGAGCTGGCCAGGGCTTGGCTTCCTCCATTGCTAGGGGCAACCCAAGGCTCCAGCTCCGTGGCCACAGCTGGCTGAAAGCAGGTATCTGGGGTTTATTTACCTTCTATAATTGAAACTTTGTTGCTTTGAGTGTAGCTTAGAGCAGGCCATGGCAGGCAGGGAACCTTGGCTTCCTCCATCACTGGAGCAAGCAAGCCTCCTGCTCATTCCAGCTCCGTGGCTGCCAGCCGCCATCTTGGTTGGCAGTTAATCTGCATATCTCGCTGATTAGCCAATGGGAGGTGTAGCAAAGGTATGGTCAATTACCATGTTTGTCTATTATTAGGTAAGATATATATATATTTATTGATTTTTTACAGAGAGGAAGGGAGAGGGATAGAGAGTTAGAAAGATCGATGACAGAGAAACATCGATTTAGCTGCCTCCTGCACACTCCCCACTGGGGATGTGCCCGCAACCAAGGTACATGCCCTTGACCGGAATCGAACCTGGGACCCTTCAGTCTGCAGGCTGATGCTCTATCCACTGAGCCAAACTGGTTAGGGCCACTACATTCTTATTAAATGGTAAGAGTTGGCTCTGGAGTCAGATGGATTTGGGTTCAAGTTGAGGCTTTGCAAATTACCAGCTGTGGGCCCTTGGAAAGTCACTCAACCCCTACCTCTCTAATCTTTAGTTTCATTATCTGGGAAGGGAGGTGGGATAGGGAAAAGGGGCCAGTTATATAATTAGTGTTATTATAAGGATTAATTGATATAATGCCTGCAATGAATTAGGAGGAGGCCTCACTGACATCAATCATTACACAGTGTTAGTTTTATTACTACTTAATCCTCACCATAACCAACAGATTTACATGGAGTTATTTATGTGCAGCCTTATTGTACAACAAATATATCTAAATATAAACTACCTAACCACAAATGCATTTACAAAAACTAAACTGCAATCTGTCTGTCTGGTACTGACACTTTAGGGCATCATTGAGTACAACAGTTGCTAACGAGGAGCATTTGTTTGAATAAATTAATTGATTAATTAATATCATTCAACAGTGTTTCATATAAATTTGTATAAATTAATGTCTTTGGTGTGCAAGGCTCTGTGCTAGACACTGTAGGAGACTAAGCTGAATGCAGCATGGACCCTGCCTCTGAAGAAGACAGCAGCCCTTAAATAACATTAAAAATAGAAAGTATAAGGAACCTTATATGATCATATAGGAAATTAGAAAGAAGAGAAAACAAAACCTGGAGCTGTGTGGGAAGACTTCACGGTCAAAAGTGATATTTTATTGAATCTTAAAGAACAGAAGACTGGGCACAGAAAGGAGGGAAAAGCATTGTGGATGGAGAAATGGCATAAGCAAGACAAGCATGCAGAGGCGAAAACTCACTATGGGTAAAAGGAGCAGCCAACACCTCAATGTGCCTGGAGCATAAGTTAAGATGCCTAGGGGGCAAGGATGTTGAAAAGAAAGGGCAGAGCCTTGAGGGGAATGTCAGAATCCCAAACCAAGGAGCTTTAAGGAAAAGGAAGACAGTAAGGTTAGTTCCGACCACCAGGAGCCATTCCAGCAATCAGCACTGAGTACACATCTATATATATAAAAGCCTAAACAACCATTAGGACCAAACAACTGGAACGTCCGGTTGACCAGTCACTATGATGTGCACTGACCACCAGGAGGCAGATGCTCAACACAGGAGCTGCCCCCTGGTGGCCAGTGAGCTCCCACAGTGGGAGCACCACTCAGCCAGAAGCCAGGCTAACAGCTGGCAAGTGCGGCTGCAGTGGAGGGTGCCTCTCCTGCCTCCACAGCAGCACTACTGGGCAGTGGCAGTGGCGGTGGGCACAGCAGGGCCGGATGAGCAGCAGCAGAGCTGCGCCCGGCACCGGCTGGGGCTCCTCCCTGGCCACCTGCCACTTTAGCACTGCTACATCCCTTGGGGGGATGTCAGACTGCCTGGCCTGCAGGAATCAGGCCAAAACTGGCAGTTTGACATCCCCCGAGGAGTCCCGGATTGCAAGAGGGCACAGGCCAGGCTGAGGGACTCCACCCGTGCATGAATCCGTGCACCGGGCCTCTAGTATGAAATAAACACAACACTATACTGGTAACTATTTTCTTCACAGGAGTTACATGACTTCAGTGAGGTGTAAACTCTGTCTTTGATTCATGTTCAAATTAGAACCCATTACACTTCCATGGTTTCCATTTTCAAGTTATAGGCACATGCATGTACCTCCTGAATGTGCCGTAAACAACGAGCTGAAAATGTCATCTTAAAGTCGTTTTTAAGTATCCCATAATTATGAATATAGAGGATAAATTTCAAGCACCTTAGCCATTAAAAATAAAAAAATATAGACTAAAGCATTTTTAGGAATAAGGTGAGCATGGTTGTAACTGTAACCATATTAAAAAGACCATTAGACTATTTTTAATCTGTTTTTTAATATGCTGGCTCATTCTGAAATGATTTCCCATAAAAATAAGTTGGGCTTGAAAGGTATTTTTCAAAGTCATATTCCAAATTTAACGCAACTGATTCAGACTGCTCCTTTTAGTCTTTAAAAATAAAGTTTATAATTTTGCATTAAGAATCTTCCACTTAATAGGTAATCAGTAAGTATAGAATCAATATAGACTTGACAACTTACATATTTAGGAAAATGTAGGTGACAATGAATTATTGTAAACCCATGCCTTTAATCAACTTTGAATTAAACTTACACGTGTAAGCCTCAATATAGGTAAAATAAATGACATAGATATTTACATTATAACATTTTCAAAGAGATATTTGAGAGGGTGTCCTGCTCCACCCTTAGTAATTTTCTTGTTTATTTTAATGGAATTGTTTCTCATATAAATGTGGTAGAGATAACGAGAGTTAGAGTGTCAATGCCGTGTAAAATTTGGGAAGTATAAGGCAGTATGTTAAAAGGAAGTATATTAAAAGCCAATGGGATACCATGAGAAGACCAGGTGAGAGAGGAAGCTGAATGGGTGGGGGAGGTCGCTGCCGGGAGCACTGGGCTGTAATCCCAGCATTAAGTCGCTAATGCGTTCCCAGGGCAAGTCACTGTACGGCTCTGGAACCTCTTTTTCCTCACTTCCAAAATAAAGCAGCTGCCCTTGATGCCTGGAGAGGTTCCTCTAAGCCCTGAGTGTGTGACTCTCTACATGTGGTTCAGTAAAAATCGAGGGCAGATAAAAGGCCTGGGAAACTTCTAGTGGGAACATATATGAGTTGTAGCCACTCGTTCTTTAAGGTCACAGAGGAACAAATACTGGGGTTTTTTTATTTACAATTCTTCCTCTGAGCTCTGTACACAAACAAGCATCAAAAGTGGAGATAGGAAAAAGGAAAGCAATCAAGAACTGCATTTAAAACCCCGTTATCCAACTTTTGGACCCAAGAAGCAAAATCGTTCCTCAGCCCCCAAATTGCCATTTACCCAACCACATTCACCCATCGGTTTTCCTCCACAGTGTCTCCTTGTGACTCCTCCCTACCTCTCTGGGAATGCAGTTGGAGAAAATGTTCAACTAATTTGTGCATACGGGGATGAAATTCTGGCTTCTCCCATCTGAGCCAAGTGGCCCTGGCGACCTTTAAATATTCCTGTCCTACACAGTCGCATGGCCTCTAATGGCAAGTATGCACTGACTCAAACTAGATGCAAAACATGAACGAAATTCTGTTCAGAGCCTCACAGCATTAAAGAATAATGGCTCTAAATATTCCTGGTCTGATCTGAATAATCCTCTGCAAATATTTCAGACGATTCCCTCACCTCCACCCCAGCCCAACCACCTCATGATTGAATTTCATGACTTTATTTAATTAACATGAAATCCAAATGCACAGCCATCACCAATATATCTTGCTGAAGGTGATCCCTGCAAAAAGGCTCTGTGGTCACTAAAGTTTGGGACATGCCATGTACTGTGTTTTGGGTGTTCATAGTGTATGCCAATCTCACCAAAGCTCTGCAAAGTCCTAGACCAAGGACCGGTTGAATTATTTGACTCAACCTTTCCCAAACTTACCAAGAAAAACCTCCCTCCCTTGTCTCCCATAGGGTACCTACTGATATCTAAAGAGCTGGTATACAATATTCCATAGAACTATCTGGAAGATGAATTAGAGCAACATCAAGGTATAACTCTCAGGTTTATATCAGATACCAGAATCTGAAATGTAGAGGGGGGAAAATATTGACTAAGGACATATCAAGAGGGAGATCCAATTCTGTGGCTAATTAAATGGTTTTGATGAAGTTCAAAGAAGCCTTTTGCAAATAAACATGATAATTGCATATTGCAAGTGTGCTTGCTCTAAAAGTAGAAAACAATAGTGGAAGAAAAGAAGCCATCATCACTCACCTCCCCCCCCGCCCTCTAACTTTGGAGGGAGCCTCAAGGGAGTCAACTCTAGATAGGAGGAATTACTAGAATTGTAGCTGATTTCAAAGAGGATTTAATCTAAGCCCCTCATTTTCATATGGGGAAACTGAGGCCCAATGACCAACACTGACTAAAATCTGGATGCTCTGACCGGGCAATGGAAGGCCTGCAGTCAGTATGCAGGTCTCCTGACTGGCTCCTTGCCCACTGCTACCCCACGCAGTCTCAGCCTTTGCTGGGGTGATTGTCATCTGCAGTTCTCTGCACCCTCTGCTCCTCGCCAATCCCACCACTGTACTTTCTTTACCAGCAGCTTAAATACCTTAAACTGTATGAATTTTCTGTGAGAGTTCAGTGATTAAATAAGAGGACTATGAGAGCCTCAATTGTCTAGCACAGAGACCCACCCGTATGTAACAGGAAGCTTGATTGGTTATTCGAACAGCCTACTTCTGGCTACACCACTCTCTCTGCCTTCTAGAACCTTGCCTCAAATTTGCAACTGCAAATTGAACACTGGATTATATAAACATATTATGAAACTCTCTAATTTGTTTCATGGGACCAAGTTGTTTTTCCAAACGAAACGCCAGCTTCCACAAGCCTAATTTTAATCACCCATAGTACCTAGCCCAGAGCTAGACACCTAGAGGCAAGCCAGCCAGTACTCATTGTTGAGAAATTACAGGAATTCAGAAGGAGATACTAAAATAATGATTATATTTACAAACTGGTAGCAGGAGCCCCTTCCTCCTCCAAATCACATGTTGGCGGGAAATCAAAAGCAACCAAGTACATCTCTGACCAAGAAAATACTCAACTCACATTAAAAATTAGGACACATCCACCCTGTTGGTTTTCTTGGGTTTATGTTAGAAAGGAAGGGAGAGGTAAAAAGAGGAAGAAACATCAATGATGAGAGAGAATCACTGATGGGCTACCTGCTGCACTCCCCCTACTGGGGATCAAGCCCACACCCAGACATGTGCCCTGACCAGGAATCGAACCATGACCTCCTAGTTTATAGGTCGATGCTCAATCACTGGGCTACCTGCTGCACTCCCCCTACTGGGGATCAAGCCCACACCCAGACATGTGCCCTGACCAGGAATCGAACCATGACCTCCTAGTTTATAGGTCGATGCTCAATCACTGAGACACACCGGCCGGGCTACAGGTTTGTGTATTTTTTAAGTCTTCTGGGGTAAGGCAAGATAAGCATAAGAATATCAATAAAATAAGCTGTTTTAAAAATGAGAGAGAGAGAATAAAGAAAGGGTTAGAAACAATGAAGGAAAAGTAACAAGACTGAGCCAAACTCACAGAAAAGCCATGGAGTTCACCAAAACTTGGGGTCCCACAGGAGGCAGCCCTAAGTTAGGAGCAATGGCGTGCCATCTTTCTTCTTCCCAACCCTCAAGAGACAGTCAGTGAGCTAAACTGAACTACTCATTTGCAAAAGATTGGGTTGGTAGGGAAAGAGCACAGATGAGGGCAAATTAAGCCAGCCCTATTTTCTGTAGCTCTTTTTAAAAACCCTTTAGCTAAAAAAGACTCAGCTGCTAATCTAAAATGTTGCCTGCCTGTTCTCACCCACAAGCCTGCTTCCTAAGGCTTTAGGCTATCCAGTGAGAAAATGGAGAAGAGATCAAAGTTTATTTATAATTAGAAGACCTCAATTTTAGAGGTGGCATGTCCTCGAGATCACATGGCCAGGGGACAAAGATTTCAGATAGATAGTGGTCTTACTCTAGCAATGAGGTCCAAACAGGTTAACTGTTTTGCCTAAAATCACTTATGAAAACAAAGGAAAAGACTGCCTTCTGCTCCCAACACAAGGCATGTACCTTTCATAAGGATGAAATCGCCCTACCAGCCAGTGGCTTCACCACAAACATATACAACTAGAAAGTAGTAAAATCCTTGGGTCAAATTTTGGCATAGGGTAAATCATGGACGGTTAATAAGGTGAGCCCTGTAGTTGGACTGTCTAGGTTCAAATCCCATTTGATAACTAACAGCTCATTTAACTTCCCCAAGCCTCAATTCCTTGTCAGTAAAATGAGAATGACATGGTATACAGATGTTATAAGACTTGCATGAGAGCCATAACAAATACTTAGTACCTGGCAAAAAACTAAATGCTCAATAACCATTAAATAAAATCTGTAATGCTCTGCATTTTTCTATAAGTTTTTCATAAATATCTTCTCTTAAATATTCACAGTATCAAGTTCTCATTCTATCCAATGGAAGCCTAGAAAAATGATCCCAAAATTGATTGATATCTTTTGCCCCTACCCAAATAAAAGGTACTTAACTACTACTATTATTACACTACTATGCCATCTGAGTGTTTTTTTCTCCTCTTTCTGTTCTTCTTCTCTCTCTCAGTATTCCATTTGCTTGCTCATTAACCTGGGTTTTTATTTCCTCTGTAAAAATGTACATTGTAGCTCCAATCCCATCTCTATCACTATTGGGCTGTGTGGTGTCGGGCAGGTTTCTTAAGCCCTCTGACACTCAGTTGACTGGGAACAAGGTGGAGGCGCATGTGAATGACTTCCTGATGGGTGGATGAACTTATTCCACAGTCAGCGTAGTGCATTTGGGCTAAGACAGGCAGGGGTGCTTTGTTTGATTGGCTTGTTTTCGGCACAAGGTTTTAAATGACGTTCAGATTAACTCACCTTATTCTCAGAGGTCAATGAGACTTACTGCCTATTCTCAGCCCCACTTCTCTTCAGACCTTACACTGACTGCAGTGACATGGGTAAGTAACAGAATGACGGATAGAAAGAGGTGGAGATAGAGCCCACAAGACCTGGTTCAGGCTGTGCTTGTGTAGACTGCTGTCTTCATCAGGGACGAAGATACCCGGCTGGCAGTCAAACATGCCATGTATGTGATGCTTCTGACTTTACAACCCAATGGTTCTGACGGAGAATGGGCTGCAGTCGGCACGGGGAACTCAGTCCACCCTTCATGCCTGGGATGTTCTAACTCAGACTACAATTACTGTGGGGGACTGAGAAGCCCATCCCTGATTCAGCTTTACCAGAGCTTTGATTCTCTGGCCAAGCACATGCCGTTTGCTGGCTGCATGAGAAACACAAACGAGAGACCAGGCTGGCAAGGGGCTTGCCAGGGTGGACACTGGCAGTGAAAAGTGCACATAGAAAGCTTAAAAAGACAGGCTCGGCTTTGGAAAGATAAACATAATCAACTATCGAAGTCTGTATTCTGCTTATCTCGATGGCCCCTCTGGAGAGGAAACACACATAACATCTAGATGGGATAAGCAGTGGTGGGAGAACCTCTAGAAATGGAAATAGAAAATCTGAGTTCTAGCTCCAGTTGCCTATTGACTTCTTTGTATGGCCACATGCACACCACATTCACGCCGTGGGCGCTGGATGGCTGCTTTCAGGTTGTGTAAGGAAGGATGTATTTCTAAGCCTCAGTATCAAGACAAGATACATGCTAAGTAAGAGTCTTTACCTCGTGGTGTAGAGAGAGTGACATGACCAATGTCAAGCCCAGCACAGTGCGTAGCTCATAGTACTAGTAAATCTCAATTAAGTTTAGCGGTTCATATGACCACTTGCAAAGCGAGTGGAATGAATGGGCCCTATATATAGTACCTTGTAGCCCTAACATTGTTTTTATTCTAAGCTTTGGTGAAGTGAAAGAGAAGGGATTAGCTGGCTGGGAAGCCTAGGCTCAGAATTTAGAAAGCAAAGGCAAGTTTGCCATGGCATCTATATAATGGTGTTTACAGTTTGTAATCTTGAGCTAACTTGATTATTGCTACACAAGTCAACTGGCACGTTAAAATAACGATCACAGTGCTTGGTTGCAGTCACGCACTGAGATGCCTGAGCCCTATAAATTCCTAGGTCTGGTTCTCCCAGGTTCCCCCGGCAAATCGCTCGGTTTCTGAGTCACTGAATAAGTTAAGGACCACCTACCCCTAGATTATTACTGTCATTTGAATGGTGCTCCTTGAGGATAGGCCTACAAGAGACTCCACCTGCAAACATCCACAGATGACTCCCTTGCTAGAGTTTGGACGAGGCTTTTCCTATAGATTTTGTGACCTCGTATCTCCTTTCTAACTGCCAATATCCAATAGACCTCCACCTCATGGCAAGCCCAACAGGACAAATGACCAAACAAAAACTCTGCCAGTGCTAATGGGTCACGGGATGGAAGTCATTTCAGTGGAAAGGGTTGCCTCCTGGTAAGCCCAACCTATCTTGCCTAGTTTGCCGGAGTCCTGGACACTGGTGCTGGCCCACCCAGGGTGGCACCACAAATTCCACACACTCTATTAGACATTCAAGTGTAGACAGTATCTTCCACTAGACCAAGCTATTAGATATTAATGTTCAGACAACACCTACCTCACTCCAGACCAGCATGGTACCGAATATGACCTGTAACCCATCAAAGAAATTGTCCCCTATGATGATCACAGTCGCGCCTCCCGTCGTCCATCCTTCACTCGGGCTGATGGCTTTGATACAGGGAGTAGCTGCTTTTCAACACACATGAAAAAGAGAAGGAGTCTGCTGTTAGAATCAAACTTTAATGATGGGAGACTTGAGAAAAAGAAAAAAAAAATCTTTTATCTTTTCACGAACAAAAAGTCCCGCAAAGATCTCAGCATTTCTTAGCTGCATTAGGACCAGAAACCTTAGGGTGCAATTTCAGTTTTTAAAAGCATTCTTTTCATTCTTTCTATTGAGAGACATATGTTTTCCCCAAATCATTTTCAAACCTGAAATCTTATGAAATAGAATATTTAATTTACGAAAATATTACAGATTATGAAAAATGAACAATGAATGACTTTTTGGAACACACTGGAAAACTTATAGAATTGCTTCATAATGAAATCTACATCCTGAAAATAAAGCTCATAGATTTTTAGATAAACATTTCTGTCCAATGGGAAGCAGGAAAGGAGGGACAAGCAAAAAATTATTCTTGCTGAAAGCCTTTTGTCTGTAACACTAACATAGAACATTCCTCGTTAAAAATCATTAAGATTTTTTTCATTAAATGTTATGGATTCCATTTTAGAGGTGCAAAGTGTGCAGGTCACTTGGGGTGAATTATGCAACTGCACAGCTGAGTCAGGGCTGAACCACAGAGAGTCTCATGACCTTTGTTTTGCTGTCATTCCCAGGCATAAACTCCTAGAACTGAGTTTTTCAGAATTTCATATCTCTTCTTTTCCCATTATAAATGGCCCTTGGAGATGGGGAATAATTTGAAAATACTGTAATTCCAAACAGACTGGAGGTGGTTTGCCTGATGAGCATGGTGTACTTTCAAGAGAATTGCTGGGCATAAATGTAATTGTAGGATTATGTTTTAGAACTGTCTCAGAGGGCACCTTCCTTCCCCTGAGGATTTTTAACTCTGCGATGCCACGCTGCTTTTGCCATGATTACTTTTATGAACACGACCAAAGCAAAATTCTAGAGTGAGGAATGTGTTGTGCCAGGAGAGAAAATGAGACCCTCCTCTATAAAAAAATTTATTAAGTATCCAAGCCTGACTTTTCAAGTATTGAAGCCAATGCGAGCACCAGTTAATTTTAATGAGACCAAAAACTGGCAAAAATTATTGGACTTTGTCAAATTTGGCAAAAAGTCATGTTTTAACTTTTGCAAGAAAGAAAATATGAAGCCCAGCCCAGTGGGACCATTGCTCACGTGCAGCCACACAAACAAGCAGAGTGGGTTTGATTTTGGTTCAAATTAATCTTATAAAATTGCACAGAGAAATTAGGAAATATCCAAACTAAACATTTCACGTTGGCTGAACTCAGAGTAATGCATTGACAACTCAAACTGGGCAGCTCGGATGCCTTTTTTCTCCTCCACTTTCTCCCCAAAACAAAATAATTAATCAAGAAAATGTAAATGATTCATAACTTGAAAAATTCCTGTCCCATTTTTAACACACATAAAGGTTGTGATTCACAGTTCCACAGGCCTAGGGCTTTTTCTTAAGCAACATTTTTCTCTAAAAGTAAAACAGGTTAACATGCATAATCAAGTACCCAAAATCAATGATAAACTATGATGTATGATTTCCAGCAAATTATGAGAGAAATAAACTATATTTCACAACGATGTAAAATTCTTCAAATAAAAGCAGTTTGGAAACATTCTAGTTAAGGTCTCAAAATCTTAACTCTTAATTTCACACTCAGTATATTCAGTGGCTAGAGTGGAGTAGAAGAGGTCTTGCTCTCTCTCTTGATACTTCTGAGAAGAATGGAATATTGGTTTAAGTGAACTGGCCTGGACAGCGTCCCTCCTGATGGGAAAGTGCAGAACCCAGTGGTATTAATAAATGTGGATCCTGTGATTACCTTCATAAAACACAAAATAGTCTTGGCGTTTATGTCTGGATTAGCCTGGGGATTTCTTTTAATTTTTAAATTCTTATTTTGTTTTTTAGTCACCCAAGTATGTTTCTTTAGATCAGTGGTTCTCAACCTTGGCTGCACATTAGAATCACCTGGGAATCTTTTTAAAAATCCTGATTTCTGGGCCTCATCCTCCGGAAATTCTGTTTCTTTGTTATGGGGTGGGGCCACAACATTAGTAACAAAGAAACAGAATTTCCGGAGGATGAGGCCCAGAAATCAGGATTTTAAAAAGATTCCCAGGTGATTCTAATGTGCAGCCAAGGTTGAGAACCACTGCTTTAGATAAATATGGTCTCCTCCAGGCTTTCTCATCATTGTACAGAAGGAGCCAGAATGTGCTGGTGTATCTTTGAGACTCATCTATAGTTAAGATGTTACAACAGCATAGCCAACACCTGCTGGATTTAAACTTGAGCCCCTCCCTCTTCCTCTTCTTTCCATTTGTTATCTGTAGGATACAGACGGCATGTAAATGTGTGTGTGCATGTGTTTGTGTGTGTGCTTTCAAACATTTCCTGAGACAAACTGTGTCTTCAAATTTTGTGAGCAACTGTCCAGAAACAAAGCTAGATGCAACTTGTCAGAAGAAAGAGCAGCAAGTTTGGTGAGGAGACAATATATGACACTATCTTATTAGATTTTTGGAGAAAAAAGTCTTGAAGGAAGTACCCCAGGAAAAGAGTGGCACATCTCACCTCCTGGTCCATCCTACCTCAATACTCAATGTCATCCACTGTCCCTGCCTGGAGACTAGACGCCATTTTTAGAACAGGTAAGTCATGCAGCCCTTTCTAAGTTTAGACCTCGCCTGGTTCTAGAGGTGCTCTTACACATCTGTATGTCTTAGCAGTCTTGAGCGGAAGCTCTATAGTACTTCCCCAGTGGGAAGCTCAGAAAATATGTAAAGGAATCATGGACTGCGCCACTGAGAGAGAGGGATGAGAAAGAGATGTTACCGGCATTTAGTGCCAGGAGGCTAAGAATGCTGTGTATCTCTAACTCTGCCTGCGGTGGTCCTCCAATATGAAGAACTCTAAAATGTCAATAGTGCAAGGTAGAAAATACTCTACCTAAAAATCCAGGCCCAAGAACAGGTGTTAAGAACTGACAGAGCCATACAGGTCAAGTCAAGAAACACCGATGAATAAAACAGGGTCTCGGAACAAGCATGAGACGGAGAGATGGCCACTGACACTAGGAACTGGAGAAGCAATGGGGAATGACAGGACGCTGATGGGCTGGCGGTTTGCTGAATACATCCCCCACCTAAAGGTGTCACTGCTACTCAGCTCCAGCCATCGATAACTCCACACAAACACAGGCCCGGGTTGGGGGTGGGACTTCAGAAAAAAGGATGGGAACCCAGATTTTTATGTGAAATTTCCAAATCTTTAAATGTTGGCAGCTAATTCAATAAACTGTGTTGGCTAAACAAAATGTTTATGAGTAGATTTAACTCATAGAATACCATTTTACCCTTCCACCTGAGACACGAATTTGCCAGACTAAACGCAGCCCAGGTAATACTTGCAAATATGACCAAACTAAGGCACCCAAATGTTCACAACAATACTGACAGTAAAATATCCAAGAGTCTAGGTGCCCCCAGCTAGAGAGTGATTAAATAAACCGTGGTACATCCATACCATAGAATATTAGGAGTGTCCTTAGAACAGATGAAAAGAAATTCTATAAACTGACATGGGTAGCTGTCAAAATACATTAGGGAGGGAAAAACGTAATTTGTAAGCTGGAGAATAGTGTAAACTTGTTCATTTAAAAATGATATATATGAGCCTGTATGTGCATAAGTATGTGAGAGCATGAGTGTGAGCTTGTATGTATGTGTGTGTGCGTGTATGCAGTTACCAGTGAACAGGTATGATAGACAAAGGTCTGGAAGGATGTACACCAACTCTTGTCAGTGGGTCCACATGCAAAAGGAATGTGACTGGCGTGGGACTGACAGAGCAGGGTGACCATTAAATTTGACTCTGTAGACATCCGTAGGGTTTGAATTTTTTCAATGAGCACATGTTAAGGCAATGCATTATTATACATAAAAATTAAATAACAGCAGAGCATTTAACTCTGTGAGAGATAAAGATTGTACTTTTTAAAGCAAACTGGCGGTGATTTTTTTAGAAGCCAGGCTGTGCTGAGTAACAGACCCTGAGCCTCTCCTTCCCTCTTCCTTTTGGGTGACTCTGAGGAAGCTCAGTCATCTAACAGCCCAGGACTTCTTTCTCCTGCACTCAGGATACCCAGGGAGTCCCCGAGGTAAGAGGAGGAGAGATAGATTTTAATATAGTCGCAGAAGATGTAGTCAGTGGAATTTGAGGGTGAAAAGAGTTATAAAAGAATTCAATCCAGCCCAGGAGTCTAATAATCAATAAAATTCTATCGCCAAGAAAACATTACAAAATGGGGGAGGGAGAGGGGGTTTGAATACAAAACCACTTTTACCAGCCAAACCTTGATTTAATTAATAAATGTTCTTCCTCACCAATGAATTTTCACACGTCTAGGTATCCACAAGGATTGCTAGCCAATTCCTGCTTGCAAACCTTATTAAATACAAAAGTTCGGAGGGGTTGGTATTTTTGCTTCTTTTTTTTTTTCACTTCTCCCCCCACCCCCAACAGCCACCAAAATAGAGGAGATTTTCCTTCCTTCACACTATGACAATAACGTGATTACCCCACCATAGTTTAGCATAATGGCTCTGAAATGCTCGTGGCACATTGCAGAGTTAAAGTGGAAATTATTAGGTAGCTCTTCTTTGTTATAATAATGATCACTCCACAAATAAAAGCTCTTCTCCCAAAGGTACTGCAAGGCACAAAATGCTAATTCTGGAGATTATGTGTGCGCTTTTATTAAATATTACTATGCCCTGTCTGTCTGAGGGCTTCTTTGCTCTGATTGTTTTATGAGTACCATGTTAATGTCATTCCCATCTTGCTAGCAGCAGGCACACATTTTAGCGTTTGCATGAGAGTTGATCAAAGGCCACGTGCTGGGGGAATTGCTGAGAAAACACGGACAAGCGATAAAAATCTAACAGATTAATTGGTTTAAATTTCATTTCAGGGTGTTGAACTTTGGCTCGGGACTCTAATACTACACCGTGAGTCAGGGCCTAATTACCAGATTTCCAATTTGCTTCTGAACAATGGTCGGGGTGAGGAAAAGAGAGGGAAGAATGAGGGGGTGGGAGGGAGGGGGGAGAGAAAGAAACTGCTCAGCCTCCAGTACATATTTAACAACTAACGTTCTGTGTGCAGACAGCGGCGCCAGGGGATTCTGATGTCACCTGCTCTACCTCCTGAGCGTTTATATTTCCTCCCCATAGCCATGGGAGGCAGAAGAAATCACACGTGCCCTCAGCGGTTTAAAATTTTCTAATTTACAGGATCAATGTTACAAGATTCGAGTGCCTGCTCACTGGCATTGGAGCATCAGGCTCTTTATTAGCAAGGTGAATTTATAAGCGGGAATCGCCCCTCCACCTCCAATAGAAATGATCTATTTCACACAGAGAGAGCAAGGGCCAGGAGAGCCATGTTTACCACGGGGTTTATGGGTGGCCTTGGGAATAAGGGTTAATTGAGCTCAGAGGTGCCTGCCCATTGAGGTGAATTAGTGGTGTGCACGGCAATCAGCAGGGTCCTGGGGCTGCTCTTACTTTCGCCTCTGAAATCTCTTTGTGCTGTGATCAATACCTCACTTGTTTGGGGGAGCTGTAGAGGTGATCTGGGTTCAGCATTTATCATCTTTTATCCCCCAAACCAGGCTTTCACAACAGTTGGTGTCCCGTTAAGGGACCTCACTAGAGAGCCATTGTTGTGCTTTTATTCCCCATTCCTGTATTCAAGTTCGCTGGGGAAACAACACTGGATCAGTTGCTAAAATGCACAAATTTAGAAATGTTCTAATCCCATTCTAAATCTCAAGGTGAAATCCCACAAACGCGAGTATAAGGTTCTTTCCCATTTCCATTGTGTGTGGCTTTGAAAAGGATGTAGACTCTCCTTCTCCGGCATTTTATTAACCAGAACTCTCCATGGATGAGCATTTCCACAGAGCGGGTCACTGGTGCTTACAGCGGAGACGATGTCCGCACCAGCCCGCATGGCTTCTGAATAAAGCCAGAAAGATGCAATTATATTAGGTGGATTTTAACATTCCGTGTTATAGGGTTGGGATACAGGGAAGAGCACCAGCTGTTTAAATTACACATCTACCCCTTAGAGCGAGCTTGAAGTAGTCATTTACCCTCCCCTCTCTAAGCCGTGGTTGCCCCGTGGGTACCCACCTTGTAGACTTCTGGCAAAATGAAGCATGTGCCCACTTGTGTTTTGTGCCTGGTAGATAGTCCCCTAGATGCTAGCAAATAATTATTGTCATTATCATCAGCTCCCCATTAACCAGAGTTTATTTATTTACTAGAATGCCCTGTAGTCTCATCACTGAGAAAATGTAGTTTATTGGAAAACTTTCCTAGGAACTTCCAATCCAGTGACTTGCTAAGTAGCCAGCTCCATCCACGGAGGCGGTGGAGTTGGCATCCACCCCTCCAAAGTAGAATGTTTTCTTAAGGCTCTCATTTGCCTGGAATGAATATTCATGGCAATCTTTTCAGAGATGAGGAATTGACTTTAATTTTATTGTCCCATGCTCTTGAGACTTGGCAGAAAAGGTTGCAAAACCCATGAGCTCAGTTCATTTCTTCGGGACAGTTGTAGCCCCATAAAGTCTCAGGCCTTTCTTCCTCGTATCTACTTGATTTGGGC
This sequence comes from Myotis brandtii, assembly GCF_000412655.1. Taxonomy (NCBI): domain Eukaryota; kingdom Metazoa; phylum Chordata; class Mammalia; order Chiroptera; family Vespertilionidae; genus Myotis; species Myotis brandtii. Next base: position 7,471,394 of record NW_005362269.1, read on the forward strand.
GAAGTTGTGCTTGGGAGAAACCTGTTCAGAGACAATGGGGACACAATGTATCCCCACTTGGACTCAGCACACAGATTGCTGGGTCTTTTGAGTGAAATGACTTTTCTGGCTGCACACAGCTCAGTGCAACACCTGTGTTCTCTGACCCTGGCAACTGGCAGCTACTGGCCAGGAAGGAAGACTGGGTGTTCGCCCTAGGAGAAGACTGGCCCTCCTTATTTTCACCCTGTACAGGAGGCAAATCTATTCGGGGTCTACCCACCCTCTTTCTGATGCCTTAGAAACCAGTAGCAGTTATGATGCCTGACCTGAACCCTAGCGCCACCCTGCGAGAACTTCACTTGCAGAATCCTAATTGCCCCGCAGATTCCTGGGCAGATACTAGACCAGGGGTGGGCAAACTTTTTGACTCGAGGGCCACAATGGGTTCTTAAACTGGACCGGAGGGCCGGAACAAAAGCATGGATGGAGTGTTTGTGTGAACTAATATAAATTCAAAGTAAACATCATTACATAAAAGGGTACGGTCTTTTTTTTTTTTTTTAGTTTTATTCATTTCAAATGGGCCGGATCCGGCCCGCGGGCCGTAGTTTGCCCAAGGCTGTACTAGACCGAAAGACTGGATAGTTTCCTGACTTGAGGGGTAGCAATCTTTGTAACTCTTACTCTCTTGCTTTGAGTTACCAGATTTATTTCTGCCTTCCTTTTTATTTTTAAGTAGTTGGCTTATGCAGTTAAGCATTTTATTGTTTATTAAGGTTTTAATTTTGTTTTGTTTTGTTATTGGTCTGTATTTACTATTCCATCCACTAGCATATCTAGATATTACTTGGCAAAGAATCATATATTATACATGCAAAAGAGCCTGTGTGTGTGTGTGTGTGTGTGTGTGTGTGTGTGTGTGTGTGTGATGTGTTTGTCATTTTCAAGAGAAATGTAACCCATGATATAGAGATTTCTCAACTCCAGATGCAATTAAATCTATTAAATATTAAATGAGGAGATCAAGAATTTCAAGTGTTTTTCATCCTTTATTCCAAAGTGACTTCACTTGGCAAGAAAGCCCTTTGCTTTGACAGCATTAATGGTTCTCACATAAAAAGAGAAAAGGGAAAAGTCCTGGTCACAAGATGGAAACACATATCCAACACTCATCCATATCAAGGCAGGGTTAACCTGGTAGGGAGAGCTAGCACCATGTGTATCTAAACTTAGCACCATGGGTAATTCCAAACTATGCCATTGCTAAACAAAGACCAAGCCCAAGTTGTATCTGCCTCCTGATTATTTTGTAGCTTTCCTATTCTATTCCAAATTAGCACAATTCCTCAACAGTCAGTGGACATGGCATTCGAGGAAGGGAAAAACAAATCTTGGTGTAACAGTTGTAATCTGAACATGCCAGGGCAAGCGCTTTTGTGTTTCTAAGTTTGTCCACCTGAGATCCACACCTGTGCAGGTTCACTACACGCCGTTACTTAGCAGTGAGAAATCTTTACATTTTGATGCACCTATAACTTCTAAATTGCACTTGTAAGACCTGTTGAAGGCTTATTGATTTAATGACATGCAACACAGCATTGTTTCATAATATGCAAAACAATGTTTGTTAAAAACACTTTGGAAGCTTAGAATTTTATAGCTCAAGGGCGTGAGAATGTACTGTTCTCTGCGTCATGTTTGATCTGCCACATACAAAATTGAAATGCACAAAATATTAATCCTAGAGCAGCTAATAACATATATTACCATCAGCCTTCCTTATTTCTTCTCTCTCTCTCTCTCTCTCGTTCTATGATTGTCAGCCACACCATTGCAAAGTAATGGGGAAAAATTATCATGGAGGGTTAGATAACCCTAAAAATGAATTATTCATGGGTCCAATTGTGATATTCATTGCAACAATAGTAAATTCACTTGCCTCTGATTATACAATAAGTAAATAACTCTTTTCTTCCTGGCAAGAACAACTTTCATGCACAAATTTATTTTTATCCCAATTCTCCTGATTATCCTGTTGTAAGAAAAGTTCTAGACATCAAAGCCAAGGAAGAAAGGGAAGTGAAAATAACTTTCCAAAAATGAACACCCAATCTTATCCTATATAATAAAAGCCTAATATGCAAATCAACCGAATGGTGGAATGACCAGTCGCTGTGATGCACACTGACCACCAGGGGGCAGACACTCAACCGATTGGGGGAAGCTCCTGTGTTGAATGTCAGCCCCTCAAGAGGAAGGCGACCAGCGGTGGCAATTGGAGGGCAGGGCTGGTCAGAGGGCGGCACCAGGCCGCCAGCCAAGGTGGGTGCCAGCGGGGCCTCCCGATCGCCCCACCCACCAGTCGTCCCTGACTGCAGGCCAGGCCTAGGGACCCTACCCTATATATTGGGAACAGTCTCTTAGATTTAAAAATTAAAACTCTAACACTGAAAAAACAGGATGATGCAGCGATGACTTGCATGGACTATGGCTTGCACATTTTGTGGTCAGCCCTGATTCTGACACTTATAACTGTGTGACAAAGCCAATTACTTAACTTCTCTCTGCTTCAGTTTTTCCACCCATAAGATGGGGAAAATGGTACAACTGCCTCAGAAGGATCATGTTATGTACTACTTTTTATAATCGGGACTAAAAAATGTAGCTGCCCATACAATAGCAACATGCCTTTCACTTGTATGAAAAGTATGGTCACTGGTGCATGCAGCGTCCCAGATTGCGAGAAGGTGCAGACCGGGCTGAGGGACCCCCCTGCCCCCAGGCCTGAATTTCATGCACCGGACCTCTAGTATTGTAAAGAGGAAACAATTTTCAGGTTTAAAAAAAAAAAAGTCACTGCTTCGTCAAGGAATAGTCAGGTCTTGATTCACAAGCCATCATCCTGGGCCTGGAAAATCATAAAGGCAAATACAAACAAGTCTAGTGGAAAATGTGTGACGTTAATCTTGGCTGGAGTCATATTTTTAACAGGCCTTGAATGTTTGTGCCGGATTACCCAGATGGTCATACAGGAATCGGCCTGATAGGATTAAACCTTTATGCCGAACTCTGCTCCATCTGTTCGCCAAGGTTTCTCTCCCCTTATCTGAATATGAATTTTTAGCCTTCTTGGGTCTTGGAGCTGAACATAAATTCAGCATTAAAAAAAAGACACATGCAGAAAATTTAACATTTAGTTAGTTAGTCTCCGTTGAGATAACCTTGGTCTTTTTTCTAGAACACATTTTTGGTGAAGAATTTTCCTCAGAAGGAATTTAAAAGTATGCAGAATCTACTTTTGTTGTTGTTGCTGTTAGAGGGCTTTGTCTTTCTCTCCTATTGAATCCTGGGGCTCATTCACGTCTCTGTCATCAGAGAGGTTTGCATGGATGTTTGCCCATGGAGATGGGAAAGGAAGAAGGGGCCTCCTCTCTGCAGAATCCAACTGTAAGAATAGATGATATATAACTCTGACCAGATGAATGATCCAAGTAGAATATCCTCATGTGTGTTTTGTTCTCTTTTCTTCCCATCACAAGAGGATTGGTATTAGTCATCATGTGACAAAATTAAGCTTCAATAGCAGTTTCTATCGTTTTCATTAGGTTTTCTGTGTTTTTAGGGAGTCCTTTCTTTGGAGGGAGGGGTGTAATTCAGAGCTTCATCTTGAATGAAACAGGCTAATGTTAGCTTTACCCTCCTGTGCATAAATCCCTAGAAATCATGATATTATTTATCAGCTAGACAAGTTGGTTTGGGGCAAGTTTCAGGACAGAGGCTACTAAGTTTCCAATAGGCCGAAGTCTGGTAGATGGTTCTGGGGTTTCCAAACCTGTGACAAAGGAAGGAAGGGAGGGTTCTGACTGCTGGGCTCAGCAAAGCAGGTCAGTGTCAGAAACTTTTGGGCAAACAACATGCAAATAAGTAAGTTGCATGAAAGAGGGATCTTTGAGAATCCTACTTTGTAGCTGGTATATGGCAATGTGATCATTCGATGTGATCAATGTGTGCTTGTGGTGGAAACCGCAGAGACGGCAGGCAGCCCACGGAGCCCTGGCTCTAGGAATATCGGATCCCTCTAGCAGTCAGCAGGCCTCCATTGCCTTTCCACAGTCCCCTTGGCAGCACTGGCTCTGGGATCTATGCTCTCATGAATGACAGGGTCAATCAAGCGTTTTTATTGGTAGGAATGGACAGTCAACATCTTGAAAACACATAGCCTTGGCTCCTTAAATCAACAAGAATTATAGTTGGATAATAAGGGGAGGTTTCCTTTCTGAAAGGAGGTGATGTTGTGTAACAAAGCCCACTAGAAAGTAATCTCTTGTAAAATGAACATGCCCCCACACACAGCCCCAGTGTCTATTCTCCACATTTTATTCTAAACAAGGATGCCTGACTGGATGTTCAATCCCATTACTTACATCTGCTTTGCCCAATACAGTAGCCACTTGCCACATGTGGCTATTAAAATCTAATTTTCAATTAATTAAACTTTTTAAAAAAGAAACTATTTTTTTAGTCATACTAGCCACATTTTAAGTGGCTAATAGCTACATGCGACTTGTGACTATCATGTTGGACAGAAAAGAGACAGAACATTTCATCATTACTGGAAGTTCTATTGGACAGTGCTAACCTAAAGATCAAGTTTAAATACCTGTGCCCATAATTGATAAAGAATAATCAGAGCTACCATTTATGGATGCCTTCCATATGCCAGGAGCTTTGCTAGGAATAATTACTCTCTAATACCACCACCAATGATCACAAAATCAAATGCTCATAGGGCCAGACAGAAAGGAAAGTAACTAAAATTAGCTAGGGGCAACACCATGGGAGAGGTGGGGACTGTGGCTAACTGTAGAGTATATGCCCCACCTAAAAGGGACACAACTCCTCTGTTTGATCTAATTGTTGTCATTTGAAAATGTGATTCCAGCACTACCAGATCTTCTGAATACAAACATAATCTGCAAATCCAGAATTTTATATAAAATTTCATTACTTTTCATTGTAAAGCAACAAATATATGATTTCTTTAAGCACCATACAAATTAAACTTAAACATACCTCAGCCCTGGATTCAGTCCATGATCTGACTCACCCATGTGCAACTTCTATAAATCCATGCAGGGCCAAGAACCATCGTTTAGTTATTAATTTCTGCAACTACATAACTAATACTGCCACTGACTCATCAAACAATAAACACAAACCACAACCACGGTCAGTTCTACTTCTGATTGTTCGAGGCCTCTCCCAGAACCATACAGCAGTCCCCGCTAGCCTTCCTCTGCCCTGCAGGAGATTTTCTGTGAGCAGTTTGGGAGACAAGATCCCTGCTCCTGAAGGATTTCTATTGTCATCATGCAAGACAACATAGATAGTGACTTTTTAAGGAAACTGGGTGTTGAATGTGAACAGCATCTCGAAATCAACCTTGTCCAACCTTTAGCAATGCATGACTCCTGCTTTGTGCTTTTCTGAAAAGCAATGCTTATATTTCTCTCCACGACCGAGGCTGCCACTGCTAATGTAGTTGAGTGAACTTTTATTCTGGAGAGCCTTATCATCCTGAGCCAGTTTCCTCTCCTCCCTGACACATTCAGTGACGCTGCACTCCAGTGTTTGTTAGAGCACAGATGTTTCCGTGGTGATGATCAGTGACGTCACCAGCACCGGAATATGTATCATCAAATTTATCCAGACAGAGCTGCAAAGAAGAGTGGGAATTCCACTTCCATTTGAACTTCATGAGGATTGACTCAGCTTTCTCAGCAATTACTCCGTGGGGTCTGGGCTATTCAACCTGAATGCCAAAGAGCAAACACTCACACTTGCCTGTTTGTGATTCATTTTACTATTGGATTTAATTATGCGAAAAGTTCCCTCTACGTATCAAAACCCAGATTAATCTTCCTCCCTCAGATGCCAGCTTTCAAAATGTTCCTGCCCTGACCAAAAGCTTTCTGGTGTTTCCCATTAGCCTACACATCAAGTCCACCTCATGAGTCTGGCCAGTTCTCCCTTCCAACCTCATTCCTCAGCTCTCCTCAGTTGCAGGCAGGACTAGGCAGCAGTTAAGGCCACTAGCTCTGGATTCAGGAGGCCTCAGCTTGCTGTCCAGCTTCCTCACTTAGCAAATTACTCGGGCAAGTTACTTTCCTTAAGCCTCCATTTCTACCACTTTAATTGGAAGTAATAATTATGAGAGAAGCCACCTCATGAGGTGGTTGTGAGGTTTACATGAGTTAATCTGCATGTACAGAGTGTGCAATGAATAAAAACGTGAGAGAGAAGAAGACCAGAAGTTGCAGGAGAAGGAGGAGGAAGACAGGGAAGAAGAAAATGAAGAACTCAATGACAGGCTCTCCATATTCACTGTCTTCAAACATACTTTGCACATCCCTACCATTTCTTTTTCAGGAAGGTTATACCACTCACTTCCACCCAGATAGTATTTGCCAAGAAGACTGGTCTTCTGTGTGAGGCTATTTCTTTCCATCTCCGTCTACACTAGCCCTTCAGGGAACTTTTTCATGTCTTTCCCATTCATCTGCCACTTACTGCACTTTTCCTTAAACTTTTATCTTGATATATGTATGTGTGTATGTGTGTAGCTGGGCATGTATGTATTATGTAAATCAACCCTACTGTCAATCAACCCTATGCATCCCTTGCAGGCAGGGACCTCATTCATTCACAAACTGGATAGACAGCTCTCTGCACTTAATCAATACCTGACAATTAACTTGCATGTTAAGTTTTCAAAGGGCTTGTTCATACATTATCTCAATTATTCTTAATATCAACCCTGAGTTGTAGGTAAGCAGATGTTATTCTAAATTTCTACTTTACAAATGAGGTAAGTGATCTCAGACACTCATTTGAACTTGAGACTTTGAGAATCCACATTGGTTGACAAAGTCAAATATTTAAAACACCCAAACTACCCTTAAACTGTGGTATTTATTTAAAATTTCTGCTCAGTTTGGCTAAAATATTCACTGTAATCATATAAACACAGCCAACGTCCCATAAAATCTTAGTTGTGCAATTCCTTATTCCCAAGATAGAGGGTGGATATTTATTAACTTTACAGAATATTACTTCTCTGTTTCCAAGTAAAGTTATTTTCCCCTTAAGACTCAGCCCCATGTATGAATTATAGTAAAATCTCTCTCTACCTTCTTCTATTTCCACGTTCAAAATATGGCATCCTCATATAATGCCGCAGGTGCCAATTTAAACACAGGAGCATTGAAAACACCGCCAGACTTCCAGGCTGAGAAGCTTTTCTATTGTTACAAGTTGGGCTGCTAAATACACAGAGTTTGAACATCTAATACCAGTGATAGCAGCACTATAAGAACTTACATTTTTAAAGCATAGGGTAGTTCCCCTTAACTTTCATTCTCAATCTGGACATTTTCCACCTCAGTTGTGTTCATTATATAATTTTGCACATATACAACATAATAAAAGTTTACTGATTAAATAGGTTATCACAAAACAGTACCTTAGTAACATTTTCCCCAACCGTTTTCTTTCTAAAATTTTATTTTCAACATTAATAGTTGGATTCCACAGGCTTTAGCTAACCAAATCAAGAAGAGTTTCTAGGATTTTGCCAAAGTTGAAAGGTAGAGGAATCTGAGGTACAACTTTATAGATTTGTTGCATGTAATAGTTACTGGAAGAACACAGCTGGTTTGATGATTCAGCCAGATTTTAGCAAAGAATGACAAAAATTCTCTTTTCTCCTCTACAAAAAAATGATAAAATACATTGGAACTGCTGAGGCACATGCCCCTCACCCATCACCCCACACATAATGTCCCTAAAAGCATCTACTTCAGGCCCAGCACATAGTAGGTGCTCATATTATTGGCTTTCCAACTGTGCTCAAAAGAGAAGTAGACAAAGAATAAGGAATTAAATAAAGTTCACCATTTGTACCAACCACATTAATTTTAAACAGTCTTTTAAATAACATCTAAAGTCTACTGCTATTTGTATGTATTTTATATATACTCTTCTCTTGAAACTTTTATTACTTTGCCCCAAAGTTGATGAAAGAAACCCATGTGGCCCTGGCTGGTTTGATCAGTGGTTAGAGTGCTGGCCTGTGGACTGAAGGGTCATGGGTTCAATTCCAGTCAAGGACATGTACCTAGGTTGCAGGCTCCATCCCCAGCCCTGGTCTGAGTGCATGTGGAAAGCAACCAGTGATGTGTCTCTCTCACTTCGATGTCTCTCTCTGTGTGTCTGCCCTCCCTTCCATTCTCTCTAAAAAATCAATGGAAAAAAAATATTCTTGGGTGAGGATTAAAAGAAAGAAAGTTATGTGTTGAGACCAGGCCCCAAACCTGGCATTGCCTGTGCCTCGATTGCCCATGTTTTCCTGCTGCACATCTCCCCAGAACTACAGGTGATGAATGTGGGTTTGAACGACTGATGTCCAGTTGATTACAACTGTCTACTAAATAAGCCAGCAACATGGGAGCATATGTTCGCATATACAATATTGGTTAATTTCACAGGTTGGGATAAAAATATATTAGTACTTGGGTTCTGCTTTCATGCTTAGTAGTCAGATAAGTATTTGGCCAATTCAGATCTATTTCTATGCTCTGTGGGCTGGAGAGTGTTACTTTTGTGTTTTACTTTTCCTTCTCTGGTTACCATCTGGTTTCCCAGGTCTGTTAGCCTCTGTTATGACTGAGCATACGTTTAAGCAGGATTTTAATTACTAGGTCATCTCCCCGCCAACTTTCCAGAGGTAGGCTGGCAGAAAAATCCTACAATCCATGCCTCAGACTTTCTCTTGCTCCTCTCCAGGTAAATCTCTTTTTTTCTTTTCTTTCTGAGGATGCTAAAGTCATGCTGATGGCATCATATTCATCTGATAAGGATGATGATCACCTAATTTCTATAAAGTTTCATTTCTGTCCACTGAGTATTTCAAGTTGCAGGGCTGGCACAGGGAGGCTGAGATGGGATGCCCGATAGCGTGACGTGATACCAGGATTTTTTATCTTAACCCAGAAAAGCACCTTCCCATATATCACTGCATATGCCAACCAGTGTTCCCTGGGGATTGAGCACAGATCTGGCTTTTCAATTTGCCTTTGAGTAACGTCGTCAATTTGCTTCCATTGAAGCAGGAGTTATATTACGTGATCAAATAGCAGAATTTCTCTCCACCTCTGAAGTACTAGTATAACATGAGGTGATTAGCATTGACTTAACAGTGGAAAAGAACAGTGGTGATGACCGCCTTGTGTCAGCTACCTGGAGGTCCAATGCTACAGGTGCAAAACCGAACTCTTCTAGGAGCCACAACCAGCTCTTTGAAGGATGGCCTCCGTTTCCCTCATTGCTGAATGGAGAAAATAGTAGTGCCCTCCTATGGTGGTTGAGAGCATTAAAAGAGATGATACCAAGTGCTTAGCACTGAACCTGATAATAATACATGCTCAAAGCCTGCTCTTATAAGAGCAGAATTATCTTCACTGCAAATACTGGTCTAAAGCTAGCATTTTCCTGGGCAAAGAGTTCTGTTAGCCTGTGATGAAGAAAATACATGGAATCATATCTCCAAGTAAAAGAGAAACCAACCTAGGAGAAATTTCCAAATTTGTTTTCTCAGAAATGGATCTCAGACCCAGCACACCTTCCCAAACAGCCCTTCCACAAGCTTCTGATATTTTGTCCCCACATGGAATTTTGGACATGCTTTCCCCTCCACCTAGAAAGTTCTTTCCTCTTTGCTTGATGGAATGGCATTCATTTTTATTTTAAATTTTAAAAGTGTCCCTGGTTCTTCAGACTTGGCCGAGTCCCCCTATTGAAAGCTCTCTTAGCAGTCTATATTTCTCCTTATCATGCTTACCATCATTACACTTTACATAATTCTGTGTGCAATTATTTGCTTAATATCAACACACAGATACGCACACCCACGACTATATGCCTCGTAATGTCAACAGCTATCCCTGCCTGTTCACCTCTGCATCCCTATTCTCTAATATAGCAGGCAGCCAATAAATATATGTTAAATAGATGAATGACTGAATGGGTGAATAAGCACATGAACAAAAGAAGAATGATCAGAATTGGTAAGATACTGAGGAACCAAACAGAGTAGCTTAAACGTTGAGAAGTCTTCCGGTGGTTATTAACAATTGTCCCTACACCCTCACTGTGCTTCCTCGGTGGATAAGCAACTGACTCTGTGGAATCCAGTTTCCTAGGCTGACCTGGCCCTCACTCCAGCTGCAGACACTCCATTCTCTTGGGGGTTAAAATTAGCACCAGTACGCTCCCCCTACAGTAGGCTCTCATCATGCAAGGGCCCAGGTGGATCTTGCTGACAGATGTTAAGGTTAGAAGGAAGGGTAGCAGCCAGATGAGAAAACAGAGCCACCCCCTTCCGGAGGTACCAGCGCTTCCTGTCTTTAGGCCTGGCTGGTTCCTGCCTGCCCCACCCCTCCCCCATGCATCAGTTTCAACACAGTTGCTGCTCTTTCTGTCATTTGAACTCAAATCCTATCTCGGAAATTGATGGGCGATCCTGCCCCTGACAACACAATGTCAGCTCTGCTCAGTGTCCAGCTGGTTCCATGTATATTACCATAATGCACCGCCTGGGTGGACTCGGCTGAGTCTGTCCTTGACTCAAATCCTCCCTTTCTACACTAATTTCTCCTCTTCAACATGCAGACACTACTTGTTTAAAAATACAGCGTTAACAGCTTGGGAGACGTTTGGGGTTTTCGTGTTTTAATCCCTACCGGAGGATGTTTTCCATTGACTTGCGGCCCGCAGGCCACATGCCTTGTTTATTTGGCCCATGTTAGCCTTTGAATTTGACATGTTTGTTTTACAGAGAGAGCAAGGGAGAGGGAGAGAGAGAAACATCAATGTGAAAGAGAAACATCAATCAGGTGTCTCTTGCAAGCACCCCTATCGGGGATCGAACCCGAGACCTGGGTATGTGCCCTGACCAGAACTGAACCCACCCTTTAGGACATGGGACAATGCTCTACCTACTGAGAACACCAGCCAGAGTGGGAGACATTTTGATTTTTAAAATCCTACTCGGACATTAAGTCTGTTCTAATGATAAACTGAGCTAAAAATATTATTTTTAAATAGCAATATTTGACTTTAAAAAATTTTTCCCCAGGGTCCTATTTCCTGGTAACTGTAAAGAATTACTACTTCCCCACCCTGAACAACTCTAAAACTGTTTCCCATACTTCAGTCCTGGCTTTGCTGCTGCACCTCAGTACCACTTACATTATGACTTATTATTTAGTTGCAATTCTGTTTATATTGACTTACTTTCTCTTTAAATTCAGTCTTGCCCTAAGCAGTAATAGCTGTGAGACTTTAAAATGCTTTGGTGATTTTTGTTTTTTGATTTTTTTTTTGCATTCAAATAGATAAATACTTGTATATATTTTTAATTTTTAAAAAACATTTTCCCCCATCTCACATACTGCATGGGAAACCTAGTCTAAAGTTCACTGCTGAACATTGAGTGGATTGAACACTATACCATCTCAGTTGAAGAAATTCAGAGAAAAGAACGTCAGATTATAGCTACCTAAGGCATACGTGGCTGTGTAAGCCACACTTTGTGGCTTTTCCAGGCCTCCTGGAACCCACTGTGAACCTCTTGCAGAAATGCCCATGGTGGAGGGAAGTTGGCCTTAGATCTGTCCTGTGGAATGACCATGACCTTGGGGGCCATTCATCAAGGCAGTCTGTATGGCACCCCCAGAGATAGACCTCTCACAGAATCATCAGGGTTCAAACAACAGATCATCATAGCTTAAAGGGCTCTACCAAGGCTGCACCCCTTTAATAGATGAGGAAACTGAGACCCAAAGAAATCAAAGTACATACTCAAGGTCATGAGCAAGGTAGTGGCAGTGCTCTGTTCTTATTTATTTCTGCATGTATAACTGAAAATGTTCAGTCAAATATGATTCAAACCCACTCCTGGCCACACTGCCCCTAAAGATATTATCTTCAGAATGTGTGTGGCAGCACAGAGAAACTTTCATTGGCATATTCGCCTCATCTGAATCCTCTAAAATTCTGAGGGAAGGCACTCAGGCAAATAAGTAGAATGAGGCCCTTGGTTTAGAACAATCAATTATGCAAATAATCAAAACTGGAATTATGATGTTTTTGTAATCAACTGTAAGATTAAAAAATTAGCCTTTAAAAAAGTCTGCAATTGCCCAACAGGTGTAGCTCAGTGGTTGCATGTCGATCTATGAACCAGGAGGTCATGGTTCAATTCCCAGTAGGGGGTGTGCAGGAGGCAGCCCATCAATGATTCTCTCTCATCATTGATATTTTTATCTCTCTCTCCCTCTCCCTGTCTGAAATAAATCAATACATATATATTTTAAAAAAAATAAAAATAAAAAGTCTGCCATTTTCTGTCCAAAATGTAAGCAGAAAGTACTGCTCTTCTCCCCCACATCATCCCCCACATACTTATTAAAGTAAGTTAGGTGTGGCTCATCCATTTATTAGATCACACAAAATATCAAATACTGGAAGTTTCCCACAGTTGATGGGTCTGTCGAGAAATTTATATAAGGAAACAGCCTTCCAGAATCCGTATCAGTTTCCCGTGTTATTTGGAGCGTGAGGCTTAGTAACCCTTCAGTACCTTAACAAGGATACGGTTAGTATCCTAACACCTAACTCACAATCTCACAGTTTTTTTGTGATCTCCTTTTTCTCGGGCTTGCATACATGCCAGAGAGCCCATATGGTCAACATATGATTTCTGCAGAGATGAGTTAGAAGATCCTTGCAAATAAATAAAATATTACCAGCCCCCTTGTTAACTTGCCAGCCCCAAAGACAACATGCCAGTCATCAAATAAAATCAGCATTTTCTTTATTTGACTAGCACAATGTGGTATAGCCACAGGAAAAACAGGTTATTGAAGGAAAATGAACTATAAGGTAAACATAAACATACACAGCATGCCCATCAAAATATAAAAAGACATGCTCTGGGCTAACTTTTGAAAGGTCTATTTAAGATACCAGCATAAATTGCCTTCCTTGTATTGGAAAAAAAGGAACGTGAGAGATGAGATGAAAAGAATTTAAGCATAATGTTCAGAGCAAGTGGTAGGGGTTCCCTGGGTTTGACCCCACATCTACAGCTTATGTGCTGTGCATCTCTGGGCAAGTTGCCTAAATGCTCTTTAGCCTCAGTTTCTTCATCTTACAGTGGGGTGTCTATAGCACCTATGTGCCAGCATGATAAGGGCTCAATGAGCGTGTATTGTCGTTATTCTTGATACTTCTACTATTTCACAGAGCTATACAGTTAGGTAGATCTGTGGTCCTGGCCCAGGTCCATGTCTGATTAGTTTTGTGGCTTTGGATAAGTTACCAACCCTCTCTAAAGCCCAGTTTTCTCATCTGTAAAATGGGGATAGTAATTATTATGGGTCCTTATATTTGTAAGGATTTGATAAGATTATAAAAATAAAATCATCACCACAGTGCTGGCACATAGTAAATGTTCCATAAATGTTAGTTGATATTAGTCCAAAAATAACAATAATAGCAATAATAATACATATTGCTACCTGGCCTGATCATCATTAAGCCAGACAGCAAAGTCTGAGCACTGTTTCTCCTTTGTCACCAATGCTGTTGGTGGTGTCATATTCAAACAAGGATAACGTGGACCACCTGCTTCGCAGTGACCTGTGGCTCATGCACTCTTTAATCTGCCTGACACTGAGAGCTTGCTGGCTACCAAGTTCCCAGTGTTGGGATTTCTGGCGTTACCTGCTTTATGGATTACTCAGGGGACACACTGAAAGTCAGTCTTCACTTAGATTCTTGTTCATTATCTTGACTTCTTGCCGAGTCCTTTCCATCGTGAGGGAAGACAAAAGACATGTTCCCCACCGCTCAAAGCAAAAGGCCTGATTTGATGCTTGAAAATCTGGGGCCGTCATGCTCTGCTTTGTGACACATCTGGATATTCTTAACCTTAATGTGCTGTTCTTGCATCTGTCTTGCTTTCTCAAGTAGGAAAATCAATTGATAAGATGTAATATGCCACCCTTGGTAACAAAAATTGCTGCTCTATTTTTCTACTTAACTTTGGACCCTGCACCAAAATGCTCTTGCCAAAGGGGGCCTGGCTGGAGTTCTCACTGAAACTCTAAGTGTAAAGCTCTGGGTCCCTCATCCTCTGCCTGTGTGATCTGAAGGTGTGTTTCTGTCAGGAGGCTGGAGAGATTTTACAGACAACCTTCTATGATCCTTGGAATCCCAGAGGTCCCTGCAAGCCTAGGCCAACCTGGATTGCACAGGCATCAGGGGTGGACCCCCAGTTCTCCAACATCCTGTGTAACCAAATGACCTTTTAGTTGTGCAACCCCTGAAATTCATACTTGCCAGCCAGCACACCATGACAAGTGCAGAGAGCACTAAACGGCTTTTGACAGAAAGTAGCTATGTGAGCCTGAGCTGGTTGCATCCCCTCTCTGGGTCTCTAGGAGATCTGTTGTATGGCCTCCATACTTGAATGGCTCTTCCCTCAGCATGCGCTGTGACTCAGCCATTGACCATGGTGGGAGAGGAGAGAAATTTGGGAGGGTGCATTTCTCTTTGTTGTTTGGTTTATTTCCACTCATCCCATTTTAATTTTGGGATCAGACAAGTAATTTACATTTCCTAGGTCAAATAATAGCAAGCCTTAAAAAAAAAAGGTCTCTACAAGTTCAAAAAGAAGTCAATAGGTAAACTCTTTCTAAGCTAATTATAAAAACAAAACAGTGAATTCATAAGCCAAAACCATCTAGAAAAAGAACCCTCAAATGTTTGACTTTCTTCCTATTTTGAACACATGCACTGTTGACGGAATGAGAAGTGATCAGGGGGACGGCTTCAAGGCACAGCCAACTCCCTGGTGAGCTTCCAGAGGCTGGCAGGGAAGGCAAAGTTATAAGCAACTCAGAGCAATCTTGCCCTGGGCTCTCATGGCACAGAAGCAGTTCATGTAATTACAACTGAGTTCATCAAAGCCCTGCTTGGTTGGTGCCTCCCCCCACCCACCCCCCGCCCCACCATCACCACCATTTCACAACTTCCACAACCAGGGCCTGAGCATCCCAGGCCTGCGTGACCTGGCCCTCGGCAGCCAGCCCAGCCTCCTCTCCTGCCATCCCTGGAGCAACAGGAGCCATCCCTGTCTCTTTTGGTGCCTTGAACTCACTTAAGCAAAACAGCCTTTGTATATGCTGTTCTCTCTGCCTGGAAATTTGTTTCTGTCCCCTTTGCCTGGTGAAGACTTCTTCATCTCTTAGGTTTGGACATAAATGTGATTTCCTCATAGAAAGGATTCCCTGACACCTCACTCTTCCTCACTCCTCTTGTGGGCCCTCTTTTATGCACAACTTTAAGGAGTTAGTTAGAAGTTTTGCTTAATGTCTTTCTTCTCTATTTACATCATAAATTCCGTGGAGACAGGGACTGTATCTGCCTTGGGCTACTGTACCTAGCTTAGTGTCTGGCATGTAGTGGATGCTTAGTGTGAATGAATGGGTGAAGGAATGATTTGAAGTTCACTGTTGCTGACACCTTATTCTTTGGCTAAAGATCCAAAGGAAGGGCTAACCTAGAAATAACCAGGGGATTTCTCTGTTCTCCTGAAGTCCTGTCTCTCCAAAGGCATCTCCTGAAATAGGTATCAGACTAGGAAAGGTATGTGTCAATGCTTCCGTTCAGAACACCCCAAAAATGGGCAGGCTAAACGGAGGTCTAAAGATGACCCAACCCAGGTCTTTATTGGAAACGTACAAAACTGAGGCCACGGAAGCAAAGTGGGCTTCCCAGAGTCACCCAGCTAGTTAATGGCAGAGTCAGGACCAGAATCCAGCTCTCCAGTCAGACAGGTGGATGCTACTTCTAATAGACCCAACTGAGATTCACTGGCTCCTTCTTAGGGCCTCGTTACACAGAGGGGAGAAGAGGAGGCCACTCCATTCTGTTGGAAGCTCTATGCTGTCTCCCAAGGAGTAATCCCCAGGCCTGACCCATCTTTCTCCATGTCCATAAAACAACAAATTTAAGTGCAGCTGGGCACCAGGAGGCAATGGGACTGGATACCCAGGGGCAAGCAACGGAAGCAAACAGTGCTGCTGTCTGGAGCAAAAGGATTAAAGAAGGTCAAATGCTAAAGAGCAAGAATAACACCATGTTGTCAGGGACAGCTGGGAGGGGACACTGCAGTGGAAAGGTCAGAGCTAACTGGTGGTGGGGCAAATGGGATTCTATTTCTCTAACGCCATAACCATAGCAAGGAGAAGGCCCAGTGATTGTGTCACCACTCTCTTCTACAAGTACTTTTCGTTTGACCAAACCCCACTTTTGTTTTGATTCTGTTTATTTTGGGATCCTGGCACAAGCATACTTCACATCTCAATCTGTATAATTACTTTGAAGGGAAATTCAATTCATTCGTATCTGATGCCCACAAAAGCTAAATGTTCATCGTTTTCCATTTTTAAAAAGTAGGGGTGTTTTAAAGCATCTGTATTTGAGCCAAGAAACCAAGTAGGGCCTCAGGTCAGAACTCATGAACATTAAAATGTTCATCTTCTAAAAACTCTTGATTAATCACAGTTCTACTTGTTTTTCAAATAAATATGAAGATTGTACAAATACACAACAATAATAAATATCCCTAAATCTGAAGAACAGCTGACTGGGGCCTTAACCCCAGTCTGAGACAGGGCATGGCTCCCTGCCTGCTCAGACTTCCCCAGTGATCAGGAAGGTCCTCCAATAAATAGCCCATAAAGGGGGGAGAGTGGAGGGAAGAAAAAAAGGAGGAAGTGAGAAAAACACATGCACATCAAAATTTTTAAGTCCCCTAAAAAAATGAGCATTTAAACTGCTTGTCAGACGGCTTCCTGACAAAGCCACCAGAGTGTCTTCACTGGCATTTGCATAAACGCTGCCGGTGAGTTCACCACAGCTGCGAGCGCTAATGGTACATAAAGCAATTTAGTCACTTCTCCCGGCACCAATGTCAGGATGATGAGCACCAGCTCTTTGCCTTGTTGCATATTAGATCATTAGGTAATAAAGTGTTAGCTTGTGCAAGCTCACAGGGGCCCTGCACTATAGCTTTGTGAGGGCACCGCATTTTGCCCTGGGGGTGGAAAGTATAAAGAAACTAATGTCACAATTGGCCTTAAACCCAAGTAAACACAACCTGAAAGTCAGGAGAACAAGGGCAATATCAATACTCGCCAAGCCCTTTGAAGATCCCCAGTGCACAATCCCAGGAATTTGCCCAAGTGAGGGGAAGACAGGGCAGGCACACAAGCCGGAGCTGTACACAACTGTGGTGGCAACAATTCAGTGTCTTTGGCCCTATGCCTGCACTTTTTCAAAAATCAGAACTCTAAGAGCAGTTACATCCTGAGGCTGCCTGTCTCCCCAAGCATACCTCTCCCATAAAGCTATTGCTTAAGGAGGAAACCTCACTACCTAAACTCTCCCACAAATACCCAGCAAAGAACATCTCAGTATTTATGAATGAGGAAAAAGAGGGTGAGAGCAGTTACCAACAGCTTCAGTAAACAGGGATTCAGTCACCCTCTGTGGATCACACAAGATTCCAGGAAATAAATTTGCCTTTGTCAATTCTTTTACTTGAAATACAGGGACAGTTATGTGAGCACAAGGGTTGTGAGTGTGTGGGTCACACAGGGAGACTGCATGAGTGTGAAGCATGGTCTCTATTTCTCTCATTCACAGAAAGATTTGAGCCACGAAAGGGAACTTTCCTCCAACTGTCTGACATGCAGGATATAAATAGAGATGTGCCACAGCTCAAAATAAGTCAGGCTACCTGTAAACGAGATGGTGAAAAGCCCAGAATGAGGGAAAACGAAGGCTCCTACATGTCACCTAAGAGGCGAAAATACTGGTTGTCTCACTGTACAGTAGCTGCTGAAGGTGGGGGTGTGAGAGTGGAGGGGCCAAGGAGGGGGGCGTGGTTCTGTAAGTCTTAAAAAGGGCAATTTCAAATAGGATTTTTCAATGGCCAGATAAAGTATTACCATACCCCAAATCAACATGAGTTAGCATCATAGGTCCACACCCACACACCACCAATGAAAGAGCCCGTAGTCACCCTTTGCTGAGTAGATATTTATGTAGCTATCAACTTGAAGTGTCCACATGAGTGGGTGGTTATGTGTGGTTGGTTGATTAATTCTACAAAGAAGCAGATTTCCAGGGCACTGTTGTTACTAAGAACCTTAAGGAACTGTCTACCCTTTGAATCTTCTGGAGAGAAGTGAAGTAAGGCTTTGGAGAGCGGGAGGCCCCCTAGCTGAAGGAGGTAAGACATACCCACATCTCCAACGATGATTAACCATTAATAAATAGTGAAATGTCATCATTTTCTTGAATCATATGCTAATAATAACACAGCCAGTTGTGGACTGGTAAACTGAAGCAGAGAAATAAAATGTCTTTAAAACATAAAATAGCCCTGGCCGGGTGGCTCAGTTGGTTGAAGCGTCGTCCCATACACCAAAAGGTTGCGGGTTTGAGTCCCAGTCAGGGTACATATCTAGATTGCAGATTCCATCCCTAGTCAGGGTGCGAATGGAAGGCGACCCACTGATGTTTCTCTCACATCGATGTTTCTCTTTCTCTCACTCCCTCCCTTCCTTTCACTCTAAAAATCAATAAAAACATATCCTCAGGTGAGGATTTTAAAAATTAAAAACTTAGAATAATACAATATCACCACTAAAATATTAATGTGTATGCCTAGAAATAAAAATATTTGAGCTGGGAGGAAGCATAGAGACTCCAAATCGTTAGCCCATGGCTATATTCCTCCTAGGTGACTTTTACCCCCACTTCTCTCTCCAGGGTTTAAAATTTTGTAATTAGTTACCAACAATTAAAAATTAGGAGTCTTGCCAAAATGGAACATCTAGCCCCAATAGGCGTTCACTCCCCTTGGTGACAACTGCCTGGGGCTGGGGCGGTGGAGCATGTCTCTTGTTCCGCAGTCTCCACCCAGCCCACTTCCCCTGTGTATGTGACCTGCCCCCAGCCAAGGTACACATTACATCCCCCGCCCTGAAGATCATCACCTTTGTTTTGCTAAGAAGGAAACTAAGGATCCCAAAAGGTAAGGTGACTTGTCCAAGGTCACACCAAGGGCAGAGGTGAAACTACAAATTTAATTTAGGTTCCCTGACGCCAATTATCAGACTCTTTCCAACACATCATGATGCAAAATAATGTTCCTGACCTCCACACCAAGAGGCGTCCTTTCTATCTGGTTGTTTTCTGCTGTTTGTGTTGGTTTCTTTGGTGGAGGGACGATTGGCCTGGCATCCTGAGCTGTCTCCCCAGCTTCCCAAGGGCCGGAATGGGAGCTGAGTGAGGTCTGTACTTGGAGCACACTTTGAAACTGTGAACCCATGACTGGCACATTTCAAAGTGACAGTCAAGTGTGTCCCAGACAGGACAGTAACTGATCAGTCACAGTCACAGACAAGATTTCAGCTTTTAAGCCAGAGCTCTCCAAATTGTGCCCACTAGTATTTACTTATCTTTTCCTCCTTCCTTTTACCTAAACATCTCCAGTCATACAATGTCTTAAGTGACTCCAAAGGTATTAAGAAGGCAATAATACTGTAAAGTGAGGATCAGAATAATTTTAAGTACAGAAATGGAACTGTGAATGTAATCATGAGCAAGTGTTTCAAATGGCCTCCTGCAAAAAGTAATATCCATCCATCTCAGCACTAATGAAACCATAAAGTAACAGCTTTTGAAAGATGATGGTTTACCTTAAGAAGACTGTAAAACTGGATGTAGTGAAGAATCCCTTCTAAAAGTGTTACATCTGGCTAATTAATAAAAAGCACAGTTTGTGTCTTCCATAAGCACAGGCAAATAAAATCAGGCAAAGGATGATGATAGTGGTGTGTTCATTCAAGTGGGATGCTGGCAGGAAAGGGAGTTTCTACCTTGTGGACTACATCATGGACTGCTCACGCCCATGCAAGAGTCAGGCCATCAGTGTTAATTTGTATGGTAGATCTAGCAAGCTGGAAAGTGAAGTCGGGAAATGAGTTAAGAGTTTAATTTGAGGAGATGGCAAAAATCTAGCATGGTGATTGGTATCCAGTAGACTCAACTCAGTCACTGTTTCTTGGATGGATGGATGGATGGATGGATGGATGGAAGGAAGAAAGATGGGTGTATTGACGGATGGATGAATGGAGGGATGGGTGGATGGATGAATGGACAGGTGGATGATAGACAAATGAATGGATGGACAGAGAGATGGACGGAATGAGAAGATGAATGGATAGATGTTGCATTGATAATGGATAGATGGACAGATGGAAGTATGGATGATACATTACATATGCATGTAGTGCTGAAACATTCACACATATACTCAGTTGGGCCATGGTTCTTTTGAGTGGCATTCACTTTTCTTCATTTAAATTTTTATCTGGTTTCCTCCAGTTCACTTGAAGGCACAACTGATTAGCCATAAATTCAAGACAAATGTGATTTCTCCCCACCACAGGCTACGTACAGAAAGTAGGCTCTGCCATGTGGTGATGAGGGAAGGGGTCTGCACAGGGCATGGGAGAAACACTTAGTTCAGGCTGCATATTCAGATAGTGCCTCCAACACAGCCTTTGGATTTTATCTCCAAATGCAGTTAACTATGTATTCACAGAGATACACCATCAGTATTGCAAGGAGGATGGAGTTCATTGTACAACCAAGTCAACTGTAAGCTCAAAATGTGTCATGATTTTTGTGATCCTGCTTTGGCTTCTATTTGTCAGTCAAGTGGAAGCTTAAAATAAAGCAACAATCCAGGTCTCCTTCTGTCTCAACAAAAAGGAAAGATACATCAACCAATTTCCAGGGTAGAAAACTGTGCAATAGGCAAGGACAAGACTCAAAGATATCTTCCTGTCTTTAACTACTCAGCATCCACATTCTTCAACAGGACATTGGAAATTTGAAAAGGGGTAGAAAATGTGGTGGAGTTGGAAGAAAGAAACCAAAATAAATTCACAGTTAAAGGTAACAATGCCAACCAATGAAAATGATTCGCCTACCATGTTCCAGATAAGAGGGCGTACCTTCCGAGGGGTCAAGCCTCCGAGCCCTCCGCCCATGCTTGGAGTTATTGTGGACAAACATGTTATCAGAGACTGCCAGGACATGGCCATCCACATTGACTGTCGTAGACACCACGACCTGGAGACAGAAGAGAGAGATGAATGAACATTTTAATATAAAAGCACGGAGGGTAATAAACTCAAGTTAAATAAATAACAGCTGGGAGCTGAAGAAAATTGCATCGCGATTTCACATAATAACTGGTGCTTATGCTGTACAACTCTAACAAGAGGAGCTATTGATGAGTGGGTCTTTGGCATGGAACGCTTTTGATGCAGTTTTAAGTAAAATTGCACAGTTTATAGTTATACAGCAGAAGGTACACTGTTAACCATAATTTTAACAAGAGGATCTTTATTAGCATATTTTTTTACACAAGGGTGGTTGTGTTTCACCTAAATTACCCTTCAGTTTAGACACTGAAGCAGATATCACAGTTGATCATGCAAATAAAAAATCTTTTGAATCTTTAAAATATCCCCCTCTTCCTCCTCCTTCCCCTGTGTCAGGGTTAAGAAGATAGAGAAAAGAAAAAGAGAGGTTTTAGGGAGAGCTGGGATGCAGCTTGCTCTCCTGACTGTCTTTTTAGGGGATTCTTGTACTTGTTAACTGGACCAAAGCCCCCCTTGCCACCATCTCCACCATCACCACTACTCCCCGCCCCAAAAAAAAAAATTTCTGTTCAAGAAGGGTCTTAGGTCTGTGTTTCAAAGATCCCTCTGTACAAATGGTGGCATAGGTCCAGGGTACAATTCACATACCCTGGCCACCTTATAAACTGATTCTGAACTCAGTTTGTCGGAAAGGTGTTTTCTCAGAGAATTTTGACTAAAACAATGAGAAGAAATGACCTACACTTCTCCTTATATTAAATGGGGAAGAGGATTAAAACTGAAACCCACAGAGATATGTTTATTCATGCGACCTCTTACAACCAAATATAATAATTGTCTGTAATTGCAGCTTCAGCTCCCACCTCGTGCTCTGACATGGGAAACAGCAATCAGCTGGCTCCCATTTAATCCACCTATTATGTTGACTAATTAACTTTGCTCGACAGTTTATTTCTTCCTCCATTATCAGCCCCTGTCAGCCGCAAGCACCCTGCAGCATAGGGGGGACCTCAGGCTCTTTGATTGATCACCGATAGATTGACATGCAGATTAATTTAATTAGAATCACCTCACTTGAGAAATGAAAGACAATGGCAAGAGGGCTAATAGATCTGCTCTCATAATGAGGCGAGCCTCCAGAGCCAAGCTGAGGATTTCTGATTTATTTTGCTCAATTCCCCAGTTGCTTAGAAAGACTCGAGCTTTAATTGTTCTTGGTTTTGAGAGGCATTAGCTTCTGAAGAGGTGAAATGCTTTACAAGAATTGGCACGCACCAAGGCCCCCTTTCCTGGGGAAGCCTTTGCTCTGAGTTGGCCAAAGTGGGCACTGCATTCTAGTCTTGGGCAACAGGGCAGTTTCGTCACCTGATTTGGGCAGAGGGGAAAGTGCTGGGCCTTGGCCTGTGCCTGCAAATTGTCGGCCCTGCCTGACAAAGTGACCCCCTGTGTGGACCCCTACACCCATCAATGCCCATCAAACTTAAAAGTTCCCCTGCTCCTCACTTTGACCTAAAAGCCTCCTGGCAAAATATGGCGAGTTTCCTTCCCGCCCTGCCTCAAAGGTGGCAACGAACTGTGGGCTGTGCACACACTGCTTCCATAGAATCATGGGGTTGGGCTGATTTGATTGGTGTTTTTTCTTCTAGACCCTCACTTGAGGCCCTGCTGCTTATACAAAGCCCCTGGTGTCTGTCAGACCCAGAGGCAGAAGGAAGGACATGGGCCTACGGTCATGCTGCCTCCCAGGGAGGGTTTCCATGGGGTCTCCTAAATTCTCCTCAGGGCCCTCACTTTAACTCCCAGCAGGAGCTAGGCCATCCCCTGGTTTTATTTTTAACTCTATTTTATTAAAAAGCAAAGTAAACCATTGAGAGCATTCTCCTTAGTCACCTTGAATCCTAGCTAGGGCAAGTCATTCATGGGAGGAGGTAAGTCTGAAGGAGCAGTGTGCAGCTTGGTTTTCTCTTTCTTCACAATTGACCAACCAGATCTGACACAGCCTGAAGCTCGTGTGTAGGTCTCATCAATTGTAGGCTACTTTAAAAGAAGGAGGAGGAGGAGGAGGAGGAGAAAATGGCCTATTCTTTTCATTTCAAAGAATATTATGTGTGGTGGCAGAGTCCGTATTATTTGAGGCAACGGAAACACGCCTTTCTTTTTAGTTAGGGAGATGACTTCGCAGGACATCTACAATTATATAACAGAGCTGACTCTTTCAAAGAAATTTTGATTTACTACGAGACCACAATTGAGTGGTCACTGGAGTCGTTAGCTGAAGAAACTATAAAAGGAATCCCAAACGGTAACTGTTTCCAGTGCCAGGAAATACAGAAAGTGGTTATTCTCGATGTCTGTCTTGAGAGAAAAAAAGCAATGACAATTCACCACGCACCTGTAAGACAAAGCACTACAGGCTTAAGGCTTAAAATACTCAGTATTGTTTAAAGACATTTCATCTCCTTACATTAGACAAAAACTGTTAAGGAAAAAAAAACATTACACCCTCTATGTCTTTTTCTTGGAAAGAGAAGAATCACCAAGACCATATGTGTGATAAAATCATTTCATTGAAAGGTTCATTAAATTGGAGAAAGATAACACAGAGATTTCTCATGCTTTTAATTTCTAGAATATAAACACCCAATATGTTCCTCAGAAACCCATGGCACAATACATTTAAACTCCCCTATATCCCCAAAATAATTTCTCTCATTTCAATTTGGAAATGATCAGGATATATTTAAGTAAAATATAGGCTTAAATTAATCCACAGAGCAAGTTATAAATTTTTTAAAAATCTCACTGTGAAATGCAAAAGGGCACTGAAGTGTCCTTTAAAAAATAGGCCCATGGTAGGAGGGAAAAGGGCCTTTATAGTTTAACCCAAGATTAATGAGGTGCTGACACATTCATGCAGGCAAGGGGACAGACAGGCCTGCCAAATCTGCAACCTTCCCAAATTTTGTCAACAAAGCACAGCTTGAATTTGGGACAGATAAACATGGAAAATGACTTTACGTTTGGACCCGACCACTCCTCCCCTTTCTACCCACTTCTTCATTCTCCTGCCCAGGGAACGACATGAAGGGAATATGAGGAACAGGTCTAGTTAGAATTTTATGATAGCTGCTAGAATTAAATCTTTAGTCTCTAGAATTGCACTGCCCAATACAATAACCACACTGATGGCTATTTAAATGTAAACTACTTAAGTAAAATGTAAAGTTCCATTGTTCCTGAGTCATCATGGCCACATTTCAAGTGGTCAGTAGTCACACGCGGCTAGAGGGCAGATAGGAACATGAGCATCATTGCAGAATGTTCTGTTGGGCAACGCTGCTGTAGAATGGTTTTGAAAGAAATTGTGCCAATTTACTCACTAGGATGCCCAAGTTATATCTCCTGAAATAAGTATTGGCTAAGTGGACATGTTTAGGGTTGTGTACATGTATATTTTCTGGAATCAAATTTCTATTGGATAAAGAGGCATACCCTTTTAAGATGGAAATCCAGAGATGTGCTGATGAACACCCAGCATGTACCAGGGTTCAACCTTCTAGGTGAAGGTACGCAGTGTGAGGGAATATAAAGGGCAGGAGAGAAGTCTGCAGCTGCCCACAGGCTCTGAAGATTTTACATGGACATTTTCAATTTCTTGGCTCATCTTGGTGGTTCAGAATCTTCTCTGCTATATCCTGGATCTAGATACCACTAAAGCTTATTATTTTTGCTATTTATTAGTACTCTCCTCTAATTATAAAAAAATCAACACACAAATTTTGATTCTTGATTCCCAAGCTTTCCTGGTGGATATGATTTTAACTTAACCTCTCAGAGCCCCAGTGTCCCTGAATCTCTTATGGAAATAATCATAGTGGCCAACACACAATGTTACTGTGGGGCTGACATTACGTAAAGTGCCTAGTATGGTTCCTGGTTCATACTGAGCAATTAGCAAGCACCGATAATAGTAGTTGTATAGCTGTTGCTTTTAAAGATGTTTGTGATGCTCAAAAAAAGTTTGAGAGGACATGCTGGGCCATGAAGAGGACCCAGCACAAACTGCTATTTCAAATAAAAAGATACAGAAAGTATTTCTTCCATGTCTACTCTTTTATCAGTCTAACAATGAAACCATTTTTAAAGACCTTTGTGCTCACAACACATAATTATATAACTTAGGCCTCTTGTGAATTGCAAGATCTCACTGATTTATGTAACTTTGCTTTCTAGATCTCATCTACATCTCAGCCTGTTACACTCTGGGCTTGAAACTCAGTGAAATCTTACTGCTTTAAAAACAGTCTGTAAATTAGACAGCTGATCAATTCAGTCTGGTGTTCCTAATACTTCATTGGAATGAGGGGTTCTCTGGGAGTTTTGTTGTTAGTTCGCATTTCTTCACTGTCATTCCTCAGGCTGGCCTTCTTCCCTTTGTACCAGGCAGGAGACTGACTGCATATGTCCCAACTATATTATCAGAAATTCATGAAGCATAATCTCTGTCTCATGAGCAGATTTTCAAAAAGACACAAGCAGCTAAATTTAGTCATGGGTGGAAGGTCACATTAACAGAAGTAGCAGCTCCTGTGGGAGGACCAAAGGCCCCCAAAGAATTGAGATCTGTATCTTTAAACATTTCTACAATAAATGGTGAGTCAGAGAAAAGGTCAGACCCTAACAATATCTTTAATATTTAAATTTAGAGTATCTTGATAGTAAGTACCTCCCTCCAAAGAATCATCACTTATGTGAATTAATTTTAAATGATTATTTTAAAAAAATTATATATTTTGGTTTTCAATGCTGATATATAGTAATTTGGTGCAAGGGAATTAATGTTAAAGTTGGTTTTATATGGCTTACTTGTCTCTGAGTTTAGCTTATTCTATGTTTGCATTAGTTTAGGGCCCCTAATAGAAGGTATTGAATGCATTGGCTTTAAGCACATGAAATAAAAAGGCATTAAGCAACATTCAGGGACTAATAGTCGACAATAAAAAGAAACAAACTACTGATACTCCTGGATGAATCTCCAGGGAAATACAGCAAGTGAAAGAAGCCAATACCAAAGGTTGCACATTGCATATTATGGTCTGAATTGTGTTCCCTCACCCCCAAAATTCATATGTTGAAGTCCTAACTCTCAGTACCTCAGAACGTGAACATACTTGGAAATAGGGCCTTTAGAGAGGTGATCACGTTAAAATGAGGCCTTCAGGATGGGCCCTAATCCAATCTGAGTGGTGTCCTTCTAAGAAGAAGAAATTTGGACACACAGAGAGACACCAGGGATGTGAGAGCAAAGAGGAAAGACCATGTGAGGACACAGTGAGAAGGCGAACATTTGCAAGCCAAGGAGAGAGGTCTCAGAGAAAACCAACCCTGCTCACACCTTGATCTTGGACTTCTAGCCTCCCAAACTGTGAGAAAATAAATTTCCATTTTTAAGCCACACAGTCTGTGGTATTTTTTATGGAAGCTATAGCAAACTAATACACTGCATGATTCCATCTCCTTAACATTCCTGAAATAGCAAAATTTTAGAAAAGGAGAACACATGAGTGTTAGCCAAAGGTTAGGGACAAAGGTTAGGGACAGAGGGAATTGTGTGGCTGCCATTAAAGCATAACAGAGGGACCCTTGTGGTGATGGAAATACCCAATATCTTGACTGTGGTGATAGGCACACAGACCTATACATCATAAAATTATATAGAGCTATAAACACATACACATGCAAATGACTACACGTAAAACTAGAAAAATGTGAATAAGATTGGTGGATGTATCAATGTTCATATTCTTTATGAATACTATATAGCACAATGTGATATTGTACTATAGTTTTGCAAAATATTACTATTGAGGACTAGGTAAAGGGCACACAGGATCACTCTAGATTATTTCATACAACTGTGTGTGAATCTACAATTATTTCAATAAAAATTGACCTAAATGAAAGGCATTAGCAATCAAGATGTCTTTCAATAGGTGAAAGGATATACAAAACTGGTAATCCATAGAAAGGAATATTAAACAGCAATAAAAAGAAATGAGCTATCAAGCCATGAAAAGACATGAAGGAAAACCTTAAATGCATATTGCTAAATGAATGCAGTGAATCTGGAAGGACTATATACTGTATGGTTCCAACTATATGACCTTCTGGAAAAGGCAAAACTATGGTGACAGTATAAAGATCAGTGACTGTCAGGATTTTGGGAGGTGGGAGGGAAGGACGAATAGGTGGAGCATAGGGGATTTTAGGACAGTGGAATATTATAGATCATACTTGAATTGTGGATATATAACATTCTGCATTTGTCCAAATCCATGGGCTACATAACATAAAAAGTGAACCCTAGTACAAACGAAAGGCTTTAGTTGACTATCACGTACCAATATTAGTCTATGAACTGTAACAAATGTATTCACTAATATAAGATGTTAGGAGAAACAGGGGAGGGGGAATTGAGGGAGTCTATGGGAACTCTTTGTGCTTTCCCCTCATTTTTCTGTAAACCTAAAACTGCTCTATAAAATGAACTCTATTCCTTCAAACGTCTGCCCTCCACCCCACACAGCCCACATTCTCCACCCAGCTGTCTGCTGAACCACTTATTAGAGACTCCTCGAATGTTAGTCACAAGAGACCCAAGAGATCAGCCAATCTAGTGGCTTCCAAAGGAGACAAGACTGCAGAGAGAGAATCCTAAATGCAGCCACAGCAAGGCTGCCACTAAAGCATTCCGTGATTTCCTTTTGCTGACATGGATCAGATCATCTCCATATGGAAACACTGGTTATCTCACACAGACGTGAAGCTCTGAGTTGGTAGGTTCACATGGCTTCAATTATTTTAAAATAGAGAGGGTGAATTTTACTCCATAAAGGCCATTAGGTTGGAAAATATGTCATCACATAAGGTTCGTAAACCAAAATGACAAAAGAGATTCTCAGGAGTTATGATACCGCAAATTTGCCCAACACTTCCTTTTACAGATAGCAAAACTGAGGCCCCGAAAGGTTTAAAAACATCCTCAAGGTCATAGGACAAGTTCACAGCAGAGGCAAGCCTGAAGGGAAACTTCCAGACTTCAGGTCCAGTTCTCACCCACAGCAGCCTCTGGCCCCTCCATACATTCTTAAGGCTTCAGGTCTCTCTCCTCTGACTCCCCTGGTATCTTCCAGTGAACACCTCTGGTGCCTACGTGACTGACTACTCTTTAGGTAATTTTTACACAAAAATGGTCTGCAGTAGTAAGGCCTTCATTAACTTTGTCCTTTAAAATATCCTTCACTGATATGGAATGAGATATTCTCTAAAACCTGCCTGATTGCTAGCTTCTATCTGGTTGAAAGATCCCAAATAAGTCATTAAAAATTATGGAGGACACATGAACCTACAGGATGTAACGGAGTGAAACTGCTAGAATACGCAGTGAGTAACTGAATTAAATCCACACTTTAAGGCTCAAGGCAAAAACTCTCTCTTCTTTTAAGAGTAAGACAAGGATGGATGTTTCTAAATCCTCAGATACTTATGTGAAACTAACTTGGATCCTTGGGAACTAGACTCAGTTTCTGTCTCCTGAACTGTGACACGTGCTACACATAAAAAGTTCATTGGTGACCTGAACCGTGTTTTTCTCTCTCTGGGTCAGGATACTTTTGATGACTCCTGACGGTGTCATTGGCATGTAACTGGTGCTCTCCAATTACGTGTACACTGGCCGTTTTAAGCAGCAGTGAGCCAACACATACAGAATTGCCTTGTGTGCTCTCTACCAACAGGTTATGGCACATGGATGTTGAAATTGGAAGAAAATAGCATATTGGTCAACAACTCCAATTCCAGGGTCAGGCATTCCTGAGTTTGAATCCCAACCAAGTTTATGACTTACTAGTTTGTAACCTTAGGTAAGTCACTTAATCATAGGAATAAGTTGTGGGCCTACTATTTGCCAGGCATTATTCCATGTATTGGAGAAGTAGCAATGAACAAGACAGATGAAGTATTTGCCCACAAAGAGCTTAGTTCTTAGCAGGGGCAGAGCAGGGTTTTTAGACAATAAGTAAATAAGCAATGAAAGCAAATTTTGGAATATGAAAAGTTATAAGAAGAAAATAAAATGGGGAGGAGGATGCCTAAATGGGTGTGCTACTGTTGATTGAGTGATTGAGGAAGGCCTCCCCGAGGAGTGGACATTTTAGCTGAAATCTGAGTAAATAAGAAGCATTCAGCCAATCCATGAAGTGAGAAAATTTCTCAGGGAGAGGCAACAGCCAGTGCGAAGACCCTGAGGCAGGAATGAGGTCAGTATATTTGGGAAAGAGAAATGAAGGAAGAGAAGAAAGGCCAATGTGCTTGTTTGGAGCAAAGTAACAAGGAAAAGAGCGATAGGGGGGAAAAAAGTCAGATAATACATGTAAAACACTGAGTCCTACAGTGTCTCACACATACTAAAAGCTCTATAAAAGTTACAACTGAAAAAGTGAAAGCATATAATAATATCTTTTGTTGGGAAGTCTCGATAAGTATTGGCATCCTCAGAACCAATATCCATTGGCAACACTGATCAAACCGAACACTTTCATATCTATCTTTTCATGTATTTTACATTTTTTCAATAGCAGCTGTACTTCACGTAGGAATTTATTTCCTCTAAGTGCAGAGCTACCACTCAACAAATCCAGCTCATAAGGATTCCTTCTCACTGATGCATATTTTCTGCCGAGCCCCAGCAGAAGGCTCATGCCAAGACACATATTTGCCCAATAAGCCGTAATGGTTTAATATATCAGGTTGAAAATCCGCCATTTGTATTTACCATGTTCTGTGAATTAATCCTGGATTCAGAAACTATCATTAGAGCTGCTTTCAGTATAATTAATCAGCGTGGTGCATCTTGAAATTATTCCGTATGAGCAGAGTGATTGCAGCCCGGGCCCCTAGCATTCTGTTTGGTAAAGAATTTAATTGCAAAATGTGCTGTTTGTCAAAACAATATGAGGCAGGGGGTGGGGGACAGTGGGAGAGAAGGAAAAGGGATGAGAATATTTTCGTCTTTATTTAAGTGCCTTTCCAAGCAGACCAAAAGGGCAGAGGTTGGGCATGTATTTTAGGAATCCTCTAATGATACCCTATGTCATATTGATTCAGAGCTTCTGTGGGTTTCTGAATAAATAACAAGGGTCCTCCACAATGTATAGATTCATCCCAAAAAAAGGGCAGAGAGTTGTCTTTTAATGTCGCTTCCCATGTCATCATTTTAAAGAGAACACACATTTTTGGTGGGAATTTTGGATGCACAACCTGGTGATTTCTTCTCATATTTTCTATCCTCCGCTCTGAATGACTAAGAAGTGAAGGACGATTATTCGTCCCCTCAGATAAACATGAATTCCGGCTTGCTGTTCTCTTCGCTAGGGACAAATTATTCTTCTGGCACTTCCCAGGACAATTTATTCTTATACTTTAGCTCTGAGCATCAATGTTATCTTCCCACAAGCTTTCCCTGGTCACCTACTTTAAAGTAGATTCCCATCGCCCACCCCACACTGTTATTCTCGCTTGTAATATCCTGTTTAATTTTCTTTACAGCAATAATTACAATTTTTAATGATTTGCAATTATAAATTTGTACACATGTGGAAGCTGATGGTAATTGTTCAGCGTACATCCATTTTCTCTTTTCTCGGGCTGTATGACTAGGCATTTGCAGACCTCCCTTGCTTATTACATATGGCCATGTGACAGACTCCCAGCCAGGGAATGTGAGCAGATTTGACAAGGGTCATTTCTTAGCCTGGGCTTTTAAGAAGTCCATGTGCCCTCTCCATGCCCTCTATAGCCTTCAGCTGGGTGGATGGAGACAACTAGAACCTAAAGGACAGTGGAGACACAAAACGAAAAGGAGCCCAAGTCCCCATACCACTCCCTGGACAAGATCCGCTCACCAACAAGAACACCTGCCTTATACCATTATATGAGCAAGAAGCAACCTTTTCTTGTACATGAGCCATTATGTATTCTTTGATCTATTTGTTACAGCAGCTAGTATTACCCTAAGTAATAGACCCCACCTAGAATACAAGTTTCATTAGAACAAACACTCTGCCTTTCTTGTTCTTCACAATATACTCACTACCTACCGCATCAATAAATACTACTAAGTGCATGCAGACATGAATGAATGAATGAATACATCTTACGTTTATATTCGTAGGTAGTCACGGGGCTAATATTTATACATAGATACAGATTTATAGCCTCTGGAAAAACTTTGTTGAAGAGATAAAATGGATTTGGAAATGTACACTTTACTTCGCAGCCTCCCGGTATTACGGTGTCGACTGTGATGACAGCTTGTACCCAATTCTTGTTCCTCCCCTCTCCATCTTCATTCTGCCAGCCCCAACAAGAAAAGCTATTGATAAGGATTTAAATCTTAACCTTGACTTGTCTAGCTCCTGTCAGTTAAAAACCAGCCCCATGACATGGTTTTAACACAGGCCTGTGACATTAGCATCTTTTTAGTGTCAAGATGAAGAAACAGGCTCATTTAGTCACAGTGAGTTTCTCCCTGTCATGAGCTGTTGCCATCCCTAGCTTACCCCCACCCTCTCCCCAATTCCCCTCACCTACTAGAACTGAATGAAGCCTATATCCACTGTTGTATCTAAGCAAGTTTGTTACCCTAACCACAGCCTAGGGATTTCAAAAGAAAACATCCATTGTAAAAAAAAAAGATTGTACCAGATTTTCTACAAGGTTTATTCCATACTGCCTTAATGTATGAACATACTTGAGCTCGGGGGAAAGTGATTAATTTCTTGAAAACGCTAAGGTCACACTAATTGACATGACCTGTGTAATTAAGCAGTCTCTGTTTACACACCAGAAGCTCTGCCGCTGTGTGGCTGAGTTTGCTTGACAGAATGTCTTTACATGTCAAGAGATCAACAACCTTTCTTGTATCCTCCACAGTCACCTACACAGGCCCCTGATTGCTGTTCAGAGGAGACACGCTAGGCACAGCTGTATGAAGATCAGACTGGCCTGGCAAGCAGATAAAATGGGTGAGAGAAAAAGAGCACCCATGACAATTGGGAAGAGCCCACTTAATAGGCAGGAGAGCGAGTTTTCAATCAGATGTCTCCAGGTCTCGGATTTTCAATGTAACTGGGAAAAGCCACAGGGAGATATAAAGAATACACCAGTTTTCTCATGCCCAAAAAGACACTCTCTCACTCCCCCTTGGAGGCAGCAGCAACATACTAGTAAAAATATTTGAAACCAGCTTCCCACTTAGTGTGCTATGAGAAAAATGATGGAAATTATAAGTCTTGTTCATAGGAAGCATTTGACCACTGTCTCCTAACGCATCTCTATCAGACAGGATAGCTTCGGGGAAGACTAAACCTTCCCCTCCTGGTTAACTCCTAAGATCTGGGAACTTCAGTAAGATTTCTTAACAGAGTAATCTGAGATGCCACTTTACACTGAGGGGCTGCTTTACTCAGGCTCCATCTGGGTAAGGGGTCTGTCTCGCCCTAGAGAACTGGCCTAAAACTCTACCGCTTATGTGAAGCTCAGGCAGTCTTCTGAATAATAGCTTCTTTTCCTAAAGTTCATACAATTACAAATTGACCAACACTGAAACAAGGCTCAGGTTTCTCCCCCTCCACACAATTCTACCCTCTGCTTGGCAAACTTTGGTGCTGTTCCAATGTTCTTCATCCAGATGGTATCTTTAGGTTCTATTAGGGCAAATGCCTCTTTTGAAAACCCCTCCTTAGCTTTGCTGAGATTCCAGCACATATTTGTGGGTAGCCACTGTGGCTCTCAGATGTTGAGAGACCTCCTTATTGTCTCATTTGGTACCTGCCCAACAGACTCTGGACAAGTTCTTTATAGTTCCACAACCTTAGATAACATTTGAGTCAGACTGCCTCAATACTTAATAGATGTGTGACTTCGGGCAACTTGCTTACCTTCTCTAAGCCTCAGTTTCCTCATCTGTAAAATCCATAATCCACATTTACACATTCCCAACAGGGATATTGTGAAGATAAAAATGATAATTCATGTAAAATGCTTATCATAATATCTCTCACATCAGTACCCAATAAATGTTAGCTTTATCACCATCATTATGGCCCATGTCCATAAATGTACATCAAGGTACACACAGGGACATGTATAATTATACACATGTATATGGAACACACTGATATAGACACAAATATAAATAGTTCTCTCCCCAGTACTTGACGCAGTTAGGAACAAACCAAGACAGGGAACATAGGAAGAGAAACCAGCTTGGACGCCAGCACAAGGGAAAAAAATAAGGAGGATGACCATTGAGTTTGGGGGCTCATTGAGTTGAAGTTCCTGGAAATATCCAGCAGGCAGCTGGTAGCTCGGACTGAATTGGGATATCAGGTCTCGAGGAACCTGACTCAAGAATTCTCAGTGTCGAAAAAGTGGTTAAGGTTCTGGGGGTAGAGAAGATATTCAGAGATCCTATACAGTGAAAAGAGTTCTGTATCTGAAAAGGAAATTTGGAGAACACCGACATTCATAGGAGAGCAGACAAGAGCATCTCTTAGGAGGAGCTGAGAATGAATGAATGTTGTTATGGAATCCAAGGAAAAAGATGGACTCAAGAAGGATGGTGTGGCTACCAGCATGAAATGATGCAAAGAAACAAGACTGGAGGAAAAAAAATGGAAAGGTTGAATAAGAGATATGTGAAGTTTTAATTGAATTCTATTGAGGCAATTCATCCATTCTCTGATTGCATAAATACCCATGTGCCTACATGCATAAGACCATGTGCTAATTGCATAAAATGATAATTCATGAAATGTGTAAGCATACACAGATACAAAACTAAAGGAGTCAGCATTCATTCTGTCATAGGCTCCCTCCATCCTCTGCCAGGAAGGAAGGAGTGAGTGATGGAACAAAGCAGGTTAAATCTGAGATGCAGTAAGGAATTTGTCATTGCTGATAGAAAGAGATACAGCTCTTCTTCAACTCAAACACTGACTCTGTGGTGGCCAAGGTAGCTGCCCCTATTGAGACACATCCACCTACTTTAGGACCAGTTGGAGAATCATAGGAAAGAGCATTGTCATGGTTCAGATAAAGCATTATGTATTTGAAGGATAGTATGACGTGTGTCAGGCAGATCTCATACCTAGACAAAGAGTGTGCTCTTTGAGATAAAAGCACTGTCCCCGAGAAGAGTCCGCCAGAGGTCATCAAGTATAGGATTGAACCAGTGATTCTCAACCAGCAACAATTTTGCACTCCCACCCCAACCAGGGGACATTTGACAAGGCCTGGAGACATCTTGGTTTGTCATGACTGGGGGGGAGGGGAGTATCTCTACTGGCATCTAGTGGTAGAAGGCCAGTGACAACTGCAAACACAGGACATACCATTCCCCCCATCCCACCCCTCACTCCCCACAAAGGATTAACCAGTCTAAAATGTGAATTGTGCCCAAATTGGAGAAACCCTGTACTGAAATAATGACCCAGCTTTAGTTTACTGCAAGTATTTTTTCCAATGGCTTACATTTTATTTTATCATTTATAAATTACATATGCATGCAAAATGCTGTCTTTCCTTCATATGTTGTAAAATAAGCAGAATCATCATTTTTACTCTATTTTACAGTTGAGGAAACTGAGGCTTTCTGGAAATCTAACTCATGTCTCCTCATCTCAGTAGGCCTTCTATTAAACAAAAAGTAACTCTTTTGTCTGAAAAGTAAAACTTTCTAGTCTCAAAAATAACAGACTGAATTGGTTTCTCATCTCACATAAGAGCTACATTCCTATAATTCAAGGCTTTCAGACATTTTACTAGCAGGTCCTATGAGGGCAAACAAGTCCCCAGAAGTCTTACACAAATGCTCTTTCTTTAGGCTCCCAATGTCACCAAAGTCCATCTCTAGCTCTGCTTCCCTGAGAAACACAGCAAAGTTGATCCTGGTATTCAAAAGCCATTAGACATGTCTCTCAGATATGAATTGGTTTGTGCCTGGAGATGCTTCGTTTCTAACCCAAGCTTGTTCAAACGAGATATATGGCTCCTTTCAAGGTCAAAGCAAACTACCAAACAGTTTATACTAAAATTCACCCTCACATTTTAAGACACTTAGCAACACATACTTAGTGGCATCATATGTGTTGTTTTGCCCTCAAAGGTGACTCCAACGCAACCCAAAAAGTCCTGTGTGGGAATGAGAGTGCCCAAGTCTACCAAAATGGGATCCGAATCTAGCCAGGAGAAACATTTTCTGGGAAACTAGGAATTTAAGGATTCTCCCCCATCATCTCTGTTAAGACAAAAGTTGGCAAGGCCAAAATGATTTTAGAGAAATGCTTCAGATCTCAGGAGAGAATGTCTTCTTTTTTTCACTGAATTCATTCTTTCATGAGACCAATAAGTCTCACCCCTTTAAAAAACAATCATCTTAGAGATTAAGAGATCTTGACATTCAAAAATCAATGCTCAGAATCATCCCTTCCCTTTCTCCATCAGAGACTGTGCAGTTAAAAATTTTCAAGAGCTTCTCAGAGATCATACATTTCAAACTACTTAAAGCTGACTATACCTAACAGTATACTATAAGCACCATACAGACCTTATGGCCATACCTATATGGGTCATGATTCTGATGGGGAATTTAACATTGGCCATGCAAATGAGTTAGCCATAAAATTAGACAGAGAGCAACACGGGAGGGGGCTAGTACCTTGCTACTCAAGTATGGCCATGGCATTGGCATCACTAGGGAGCTTGCTAGAAATGTAGAATTTCTGCACCCCCTCCCCCCAGACCTCAATTAGCATTTTAACAAGATCCCCAGGGGATTCTTGACTTTCCAGTTTGAGAAGCACCTACCTAGAACTTAACCACCTTTACTAAAACCCAACTCCCATTCTGTGTCTCAGAAGTTACCACGTTTGTTCTCACGTTCTTTTTCCTTTAGAAAATGCATAATTATGTGAGGTTAGCATACCACTCATGCTTTTAATGGTGGCAGATCGGATGGATGCTTCAGGACATTTACATGAGCTGCACAAGGACATTTCTGAAACAGAACTGTCACCCCTGTCAGTCTAGAAACACCCTGCTTCTTAAGGGGTCCATTTTTAATGATAATTGCTACTAACAATTTCCAAGGATAGAAGAACAGAGAGAGAGGAAGGAAGAAGGTAGTAAATTCTAAAAACAGAACAAAGCTCTTATGTACCAGCTTTCCAGTTGTAAACTTATAGGCAAAGAATTCATTGTTTCTGTGTACTTCACTTAATCTGCAGTAGTGTAAGCCTGTGAGTCCATTCTGGAAGCCACCCTAGGCTCAACCAGCACACACAGGTGGTGTGGTCCCAATTCTTCTCTAATAAAAACAACAACTTCTAGACAGCAGAGACCTGAGGGACTAGGAGCCTCACCTGCTCTTCACTCTGGGGAAACAACCGTACTCTCTATATTCTGCCTCAGTCTTTTTTTTTTTTTACTCTCTCCTGATATTCATGTCATTATTGATATTTTAAAAAGACAAGACAGACCCACCTGGAATCTCCGCATATCACGTGGGTTTCCGGCATTCTTTAGGCAATTTTGGTTACATTTGAGGAAAAATTTCAAGAAGAACCTGTGAAGAAAGAAATGATCGTGGTTAGCATTTCAGTCCTGACACAGAAAGGAAAAAAGTAGTAAGTCGCTCCTGGGCGGTGTATCCTAGGCCAGTTTTCTGAAATATTCAGAATGGTGTTAGAACCAGTATTTCTTTGAAAGCTTTAGCCTTTGCTTGGCATCCCAGCTGGATGGACGGCTCTCAGTACTGCCAGCAGCTCTCACAAAAGCATTAAGCCCCCAAGGAAGGGTTCTCACTCAGGCAGAGAGAAAGTCTTCACCCAATTTAAGGTAGGTTCCAATTGAGTATAATTGCCTGAGAATTACTCACGGTCCCTAATAACATGTAAGTCAAGCCCTGTAAAGTCAAGATTATGAACCAGCAAAATACATGCTGAATGACCACAAGGAAACAGTAGACACCTTTTAACTTAGCATCTCCAAATAAAATACCCTAGTTTAGTAGTACCCATGAGAAGTAGGTAAAATTCACATACTGACTAAAGTCCTTTGGCTTCTCAAAGATTTCCTATACATGAGGCCCAGGGGCTTTACTTGCTAGGGTGACCAAAGGTCCCACCTTGCCAGAAACAATTCCAGTTGTCGCCTGCTGTATTAGTGTATTAATAGTGCCCACTTTAACTTGCAAAAGCGTTCTAAATTCGATGGTCACCCTATAGCTTTCTGAGTTATTTCTTATGTCGCAGTGGTTTGTTAAAGTCCATCAGGTAAAGGAAGCAGATATCAAAGGCAGCCTTCTAGAGCATTCATGTTGGCCACCTGCATGTTCCACACCTGTCCAGGTTTGGGAAAAGAACAATTTTAAAAGCCACCTTAAGATCTTCATTCCCTTTCTCTTAGGCCTGTGGATTTCAGACTCAAATAATTTCCCAAAATATCAGAATGCATTAAAATGCTAGTCAGTGAAATTCTTGTAAGTATAGAGGGCAGGGAGGCTGGGGAGGTGGAAGGATTGAGCAAAAAAGAAAAAGAAAGAGAGAAAAAACTCATTGACATGGACAACAGTATGCTGATTGTGTGTGGGGGAGATGGGTGGGTGGAGGTGGAAGAGGGTACAGGAGGGATAAAAGGTGATGAAAAAAATAAAATAAAATGAAAAAAAATTTTTAAAGAAATTTTCCCTTCTTCATCTTTCCCCCACTTGAAGTCTACAATGGCATAAGAATCCCACCCTGGTACACATACTTTTGTGAAAGAGTAGAACTCAAATTTGGATGGAGCCTGCATTCTTAGCCATTGTGCTATAATAGTTTTAGTAATAACAGAAGTAGTACAGTACTGATATGAACACTAATTGTACTATCAACAGCAATTGTACTAAGAAGAGTAAATATGAGTAATTGTACAAGCAAGAGGAATTATTAGTATTATCTCTACACTAGCAACGTAAATATTTTAGGAGCGGGCACTGCCATTCTCTCCCCTCCCTTGTTCCCCAGGGTTGATAATATTTGCCGCCTGTGTGTGTTTAAGCCATTTGAGCCCAGAGCCGACAGCCAGATTCAGGTTATGTTAGAAGGAGCTGTCAGCACACCCTCTGGCATCTTCAAGTCAGACAACTGCTAGCCACCGTGAGGGGGTCCATCTGGTGCCAAAATGGGTTCTGAAAGACAGGCAAACAGGACGCAGCTTTGCCAGAGAGAAACAGAATCAAGGGAGTGGGGATCTGCCTCCAGGATGAGCAGGGGCAAGGCGCCTGTCAGCAGCCCATCGTTAGCACAAAAGCTATGCCGGGCACACACCGGATCCCCGTTACCCTAAGCTGCCCTGTCACTCGGCATGCTGGCAGAAGCTCCACAGAGGATCCCTTGCTGAAATTGAAGGCCTGACCATCTGTCGTGGGGGAGAGACAGCGTCAACTGGTGCCTGGGGCCCAGCTCAAGCCCTTATGTGGCAAAGACGCTCTGAAAGGCCGATTCTTCTGGGGAGAGCCAGCTCTACCCCAGGGGGAGCCTCAGAAATTCTTTCAAAGTTTTCCCCTAAGTAGATGCCAAGTGCCTGACCCTTACGATCACGCTTCCTTAAAGGAACCAAGAGGAATTAGAAGCAGGAGTTAAAAATATCCCACACCAACAGACAGAGTTAGACGTGGCACACAAATTCGGGGTAGTTTTTATCGGGGCAGCTTTTAAGGCATTTGTAAAGCCGGGGAGACACGTCTGCTGGCCCAGGGGAAAGGGCTCAGATTCCGAGGGGGCTTTTCACAAAGCGGAGGTTCTTGTAACTGAAAACCTCACTTTTGTCTGGTGAATTACCCCAGTTTGTGTGGCGGGTGTGTTTGATAAAGTGTGTCAGGAGAAAGTGTGGCAGCCTTGCCCCAACCGTGGGAAACGGACCTGCAGCAGGACAAAGCCCCTATTGACCCTGTACAGTCCCAAAGAGTTCCATAAACTCTGAGAAATAGCCCAACCAGGACCCAACTCCAGTCTTTTGGGGCTGGGGGGAAGAGTGGTGAGAAACCTGACACTTTATCGTTAACTTTCAATATGAATAATGCCATCTTGTGTTCCTACGTGTGTTATACTATTCAAAGCACGTGTATCCCCAGTATCTCATTGAACCCTCACAGAAGTCATATAAATTAGGTGTGCCAGAAATTATCAACCCATTTAAAAGGCAAGAATATAAGACAATAAAATTAAGATACTTCCTGCAGCCAAAACTAAACTAATACATAGCATTACTAAAAAGGACTCTTTATACTATCTGTTTTTTTCCCCATGAATTAGAGGACTTAACAAGTCATCTTAACCATCACTTAGTCTAATTTCCTCATTGTGCATATGAGAAAATTGAGAGAGAGCAGGAGATGTGGTAACAGGTACACAGTTTTATTAGTTATAAGAGCTAGAACTAGCATCCTTCACTACTAGTTGTTTGGGTTTTCCAATATAATGTTAGCTTTTCAAAATCAACCCAATAAGAGCTCCATACTTTGACATTGAACATTTTTAGTCTACTACCTCAATTAGGAAAGTGACGGTCATAAAACCAAGTGTGGCATCGTATTAAAAATAGTGTTTAGGTTCGTCGGTCAGGCGAATGTAAGACATTGGCCTATCAGTAAACATTAACTGCATCGAACACAGAGGTTGCTAGAACAAAACTGTTTATTCAATGGTTAACTGATATCACATTTTATCAACCAATAGTTATTCAGTATATTAGGTAGCTTCCGTGTGACTAGCATGGTACTGGACACCAGAGGTACCTGCAAGCTTTCCCAAAAGGAAAATTCACTGAATTAGCCACCAGGATCTGACTCATCTATATAAGGATGCAAAAAACAAAAAGCCAATTCTATATAACCAGCACATGGCACAGGACTCACAACCCAGTGGGTTTCCAGTAAATATCTGTTCAACTAAACAGAATCCAGGACCTTTACAATACAGACAGTAGTGGAGTATACTGGACAAGAGCTAGGGTTGGAGCTAAGACAAGCCTGGGTAAATTTAGACAATTCCCTTGACCCTCCCTCAGTGGCCTCATTAAAATGTGGGAATAACACTATCTCTCTCCCAGGACTACTGTGTGGTTTTCATCATGATTCTAGCTTCACTGTTGAATTAATTGTGTGACTTTAGACAAGTTATTTTACTTCTCTGTGCCTCGATTTTCTCACCTGTAAAGGGGGAGGGGGTAACAGGCCCTACTTTAGAGGGTTATTGATAATTAAATGAGTGTCATATGTGGAGTGTTTGAATAGCAATAAGCATAGAAAGAGTAATAATTATTTTCATCATTTATCCCTGTGAACTGGTCACTGCCTAGCACTCAGAAATGTTCAGATTTTCAGATACAAAAAATATTCTCCTCTCTTTGAATGTGAAGGTTAAGCATACGTTCATTGAATGACCGACAAAAAGGAAAGAGGAAGCAGAAACCAAGGAGAGAAAGTATGACTCCAACAGCTTGATCCAATGGCCAAGACACACATAAAGAAGAGAGGTAGCCGCTTAAATCATGGGGGACTCCAGCTAGTCACAACTGAAGGGCACACACAGTAAAACCGTCCATTAAGCAACAGCTTGTACATCATTAATTATTATGCAAAGCATTGCGATAGATCCAGGCTGAGCAGGTTGAGTTTTTACCTCTCCCACCCAAATTCTGAAAAATCACGTTTGGATGTTTTCAGCTGCTCTCAGAATGTCCAGGCTGGAAAAGAACAGCATCAAGACACACCTAAACCAAGACATAAAATCCCCCATTTGCAGTCTTAAGGCTCCCTGAAAGTTCCTCTGACTTATGCCTGCAGATGGTTATGTGGCAGACGATCCTTCCCAAACATATTCAGGACACGGAGACTCACACTGACCTGATGCTGGAAACAGCTGTGTGGAGACAACTGTGGGGTCCCTTCTGTGTGAAGCTCCAGCTGCTCCCACACAGACACTCACTGGAGGGTGAGAAGGAAATGCCTCATGATTCAAAGGGCCTCTTTCCATGAACTGCATTATTATCTTTGCTTTGACAATGAAGCACAGAGCTGTCTGCCTCCAAAGACCAAATCTACTGCCCAGATATAACCAAGGAAGACTTTCCAGGAGTCCAGGAATTCTCCCAAATTTAAAATATTTAACCAGAAAGCAGCTATGTCTACCCAGACCACCCGAGCTGCCAGGGGCTACTTCAGAAATACCATCAGTGCCTCAGGACAGCTCTCCGTGGAGAGGTAAACAAGAGTCCCATGGCCACTGCCATGAAAAATAATAGGTCGCCCTTGAAAACAGAGAAGCTAAAACAGCTAGAAAGAGAAAACTCTATTTTCAATGTCAACACTGTTTTGGGTTCCTGGTACACAGAAATGGTAGAGTACAGTTCATCCATGTGAAAATATGATACACAGAAGTCAGCCAAAATCCCACAGATGTCACAGGGGCGGGCTGTATGAGGGCAAAAGTTGCTCACTGCCAGGCCCACTTTCTCTCCTTTTCTGATATTAAAATGCATTACTGAGAGAGGACCTGCCTTGACTCAAACCCGTGCAGTTATGTTTGAGAGGTGAGGAAGGAAGAAAGAGGAAGAAATGAGATCTGGGAAGGGATTCTACGTAGTTGAAGCAAATCTTCTCCCTCCCACAGTGGAAAGTGGAATGATACCAAGTTGTGGCACTATCTTGGGGATCCCAAGAGGGAGCATGTGGCTACCCCTATTATTGGCCACTGACTTCAAGGAGTTTACCTTTTCCCCTGGCCAAGGTACCTAAGATCTTGGGCATTTTTGGAAAGTGTTCTCAGCCTGAAGGGGTGAACATGATCAACTTGAAAAGCATTCATTACCTCAGAGCTCAGAGTTTGCCCTTGATAAAAGAACATAATTAGAGGCAAGAACTTAAAAAAAAAAGGTGTTGGAATAGCATAGCAACCGACCAAAGAATTTAAAAATAGTTTTCAGAAAAAGGACCCACTACAAATAGGTGTCCTCATGCTAGAAGTCGATCTGAAAGGTAGGAAAAGGCAGCAGGGTTGTAAAAGGGGAGAGGAGAGGACAAATAAATCGGTGGCCAATGGGGAAAAATAAATTGCAGTTCTTTAGAAATAAAAGGGAGAAGGGAAGTCAGAGCAAGAGTGCTGTAGCTTAACATTGACTACTGCAAGGTTTGATGGAAAGTTAGATGAGAAAGTCTGACTCATCCAAAGCAGTATAGGCTTGTGTGTGGTAGAGAAGGCATTCATCTTCAGAGATACTCTTTCACAAATATTCCTCAAATGCCAGTGCTTACTAACACTACCTGTTCAGAAATTTAAAATCATCCTAGTAGTTTGATATACAGCAGGAATGAGGCAGATAACAAACCCAAGGGTTGGTCCATTTTTCTTGGGGCTGGGGACAGACCGAGGACATATGTGTCTTAAACTGTTTCCATTCCAAGCAACATGATCTGCAAGGAACCACATGACACAGAGCTCCTGCCGATGTGGGGATAGGATTGAGACAGGCATCAGGCCTCAGAACTCGGAGTCACTAGTACAAACCCTTCCTCACAATGGAAAAATGCAAGTGCAGTGGTACTTTGCTTCAGTAATAGAGCCAAGCACAAAACACAAGGTAGGAGGAACCTCAATACCTCAACTTAGTGGTTATTAGAGCAAACACATGAGTATACCATGTGCAACGCCCTGTTCTAAGACTTCGCATGTATTAATTCATTTATTCTTCACTACAACCCTGTGAAGCACTATCTTTATTCTCATTTTATAGATAACGATGCTGAGAAGTTATGTAATTTGCCCAAGGTTTCCTATCTAGTAAGTGGTAGAACTGGGATTTGAATGTAGGCGGTTTGGCTCCAAAGCTTATATCCACTAAACTCATTCCTTTGTATGTTGTGTTCTACTATGAGAGTATGGCCATTATCATATCTGGCTATACTCTTATCATCATGATCAAATTCATCCACAATTAGAGCTAAAGTTAGCTTAAAATTTTCTGGTATGGTCACCACAATATTCCCAATTATAAATTTTAATGTGTTCCAATTTTTCTCATGACTGTCACCTATTTCTAATGTATTTTAACCAACAATGAGAGCCCAGTTGGTGGGTCTGGTCATAGAGCCAAAGCAAAGTTGTAGAATGACAGCCAAAGCAAACCCAATGTGATATGGGTCTCTTGGGAGGAGTCAATAAACAGCGTCTTAAGGATTCAGTTGTACTGTCTGTATTTACCAGTTACACAAGTCAGTATCTTTGAATTCTTTCTTGCAGACAGAAAACCACAGGTTGAAAATGAAAGGCTGTTTAATGCTCACATGTTTAAGGTTTTAAAACATATTCATTTAGAATCTGATGTGAGAATTTCACTTTCCCTCCTAAAGACTCAAAAGGTTTCAGTATTAATTTCCTCTGTGGAGGTGAGAGATGCCATATAGAGATCAGAAAGTTCAAATCCACAGTAAGTGAAACATGTGGGGTTTTCTGGACACTCACCTCCCTATTTTTTCCAAGACTTTATGAAGTATAAACATTCAGTGTCATTCATTTACTCAACTAAT
Organism: Myotis brandtii; assembly: GCF_000412655.1. Lineage (NCBI taxonomy): Eukaryota > Metazoa > Chordata > Mammalia > Chiroptera > Vespertilionidae > Myotis > Myotis brandtii. The sequence continues at coordinate 7,515,437 of NW_005362269.1, forward strand.
AATATCCCCAGAGAACCTAACATGTCACTAATTCTTTCCCCTTAACACCAATTGTACTACTATCATTGTGACTTTGGTTCAAGTTTTTCTCCAAAAGAAAAGTAAAGGAGAAGGAAAGCACTTAAAATAGAACTTTCAAGAAAACTCTTTAACTCTGAGGATGATAGAGTATTTGAGTAATTCCAAGTAAGGTTGAATACTTCAAAAGTAATAACCTGTTGTGGGTATTTTGTCAGGGTCTGGATTAGGAATGTCAAGATTATACCTATCCAGGCACATTGGTCCTCTACTCTTCACCTTCCAGCATTTTTGCTTCAGTTACATGGAGTTACATCCTATGCCCTGAGCATGAAGCTTCCTTCCTACCTTCACTATAGGCCGCATTCCTGGGTCCCACACTATCTCAACTTCCCATGACCCTCCTTAGCCTTCAAGGTGCAGCATAAATGCATATGCCCATAAAATCTTCCCAAGTACCCCAGCTAGAATTAATCACTTCCTCCTCTACTCTGTTACATCTCTTGTCACACTGGTCTTTACATCCTGCATTCCAGTTAGCTGAGTCATCGCTTGCCTCCTCCATGACACTACGGACATGCTTAAAGTGCCTTTCTATTCCCACAGCACCTAGTATGACTGTCTATGAAAAACAGTAAATAAATATCTGGCTTAAACTGACTGTAAATATTAATGGCAGCTAACTCTGATAGCAAAAAAGTTATCTTTCCATATTTTTATTTTCTGAATTTTCTCTAAATAGGCATTACTTCAAGAAAAAAACAACACTTTTATTATTGTAAAAATTGAAGTATCATTCAGCATAGAACCTAGAGAATGTTGCCCCCATTTTACAATGAATAATGACAAGTGTTGCCCTAACTGGTTTGACTCAGTGGATAGAGCATCGGCCTGCGGACTGAAGAGTCACAGGTTCGATTCCGGTCAAGGGCATGTACCTTGGTTGCGGGCATATCCCCAGTAGGGGGTGTGCAGGAGGCAGCTGATCAATGTTTCTCTCTCATCGATGTTTCTAACTCTCTATCCCTCTGTAAAAAATCAATAAAATATATTTTTAAAAAATGACAAGTGTCTTTGCCAAAGTCTTCATGCTCTAAGATTTGCCAGTTAATTTAAATGAGAACAGTTAAGAGTTATCCATCTCACACTCTGTAAAATGTAGATCATTTACTAGCTTCCCATATGCATAATTCATAAAAGTATATCAACTGGGCAGATTCCACATCATTGGTGTCCTCAGTTTCCTACTTAAAAATTCCTCAACATCAAAATATTATTAAATTCCTCAAATTTAAAATATTATGTCTAGGTTAAACTTGCCATTGTTTTTAAAACATTTAAGTATAACCCAAAGGGACAAAAGGCAATGTGACTAATAGTATGAAATGGCTGTCCTCTCTCCAAATTTTCTACAGACCCTTCTGATGACTTTGTTGAAACCCAGTGCTGAAAGTGCTTGATGGTTTGCCATTTCTTGGTTCAGCTTATTTCCTTAAGTCATCCATTTCTTCCTTCAGTCCATCCCTCACTCAGTAACATGCTAATCACCAACAACATGCTAAGTACAAGCAGAGAGACAACTTCCTCCCTGTCCTTATAGAAGTTCACCAAAGTATAGTTCTCAGATTCCCTGTGTCAGATTTGTCTGGAAACTTGTCCTGGTGGAAGAAGGTTAGGGGGTAAGGTATGCAAACCTTTTTGATGTACACTAAATCTTAAGAATGAATATCTAATTTTTAAAAAAATCAACAGACATGTCAATACCATGTGATAAATACAATGATAACATTTTGTACCAGAAATAGTGAACTTCAGGGAAGGGATGGCCATCTAATCATGTCACTGAGACTTAGTGCAAAAACACATGTCAAATCACCTCTGAAAAATTAAATTCCCTCACTCATCCCACCTCACCCCCAGCATGATCCACAGAGAAAGAAAGGAGTTTCTTGTTTGCCAAAGAAAGCTGATATTTGGCAAATTTTTGCTTCAAGGAAAAGAAACAAGCCCATTTTTCTACCAAAAAAGAAATAAAGAAAGAAAAAGCATCAGTAGAAAAAGCTGTTCCTCCAAAAGAAAAGCAAACTTGCTAAGGATGAAAATTCTTTTGGGAGCTATTTAAATCATCACTGCCCTTTAAAAAATCTCTTTCCATTTGTCTGTTCACTTTCTTGGACACATCCTCCCTGGTCCCAATCTCAGCATCACCATGTGTTGCCTCCCATCCTCCGGCTCATGCACCATTGGGGATAATGAATTTAATTTGAGCAATGGCTTTCATCGAGAAAAACCACTGCGTTCCAACACGCCACCCAAGCAGAGTTCAGACAAAAACAAGTGACTCCTTAATTTGGATTTAAAGCTCAGGATCAGCCTCCAAATGAAAATGACCAGTGAGCCTCATGCCCACAGAGCAATGACAATAATCTCATGAGCTCCAAATTATTCCAGTTTATATTATGGGTGATCCAATAAGTCTGTATGTTCTAGTCCATAAAAATATAAGAAGAAATTTATCACTTTTAAATCAGAATGCAAAATAGAGTCTGACACTTTATTACGCATTATTTCTTATGATATCATAAGGAGGCTGATGGAAAATGAAACTAAAACAATATTGTTGACCAACAATGATATAATTTAGACTTTCTGAGGTGCTTTGTAGCTCCCAGGTCATACCCCTTTGCCCTTCCCTGCTCCCCACTCCACGTCACTCTTAAACAACTTCAGTTTAAAAGCAGAAACGTGGGAAACAAAACTCCAAAGAGGCTTTTATCTTATCTCGAAACTGGTTAATAAAACAAAGAATGCTAGAATGGGATGAGACTTTAGGATTTATCTAGTCCAGATAGTCTTACCCTGACGTCCATGAATGGTCTACTTGGGGTTCTTGAAGACCTCAACACTGTACCCAAATTTATGCGCACAATTTTTTTTCTGTTGAATGAGTCCACAGTTTTCACAAGATTATGGAACCAGTCTGTGAGTTGACTGCCCAGAACCCATTTCCCCCACTTTGTAACAGACCTCCACTGTCCTATTGGAGAACTTCCTGGCTCCCACCCAAGAGTCCTTGTATTTCAGTGGCATGAACTCATTCTACACTTGGGCCAGACGGCACCTGTGATCCAGGCCGGCCTGCTTTAGAGATGGGTATATGACCCAAGGCAATCCAATCAGGCCCAATCCAAGCTGCAGGATTTTTATCTGAGTGACTAAAACCAGACATGGATTTTGTTCTACTAGAGTTGAACCTGGAAAAATGTGAGACTGAGTTTGCTGGAAAATTCTACTCTTAGAGATGAATCCTAAGAGAATATAATCTACTAGTATCCCACCTAACAGAGATCACAGGGCAAGGAAATTCTGAGAGGTGGGGAGGAGAGAAGGTACAGGGAGCTCACGTCACACAATGCCCTACAAGAAAGGTGGAGGCAAGTGGAGATGGAGATGTGGGCAGAATGATGAAGCTGAGAAGGTAGCAAAACAGAGAATCCTAAAATAGGATGTGTGTAAAAGAGAAAATATTCTATTCTATTGAGCCCTGGTAACTTGTAGGTTATAAAACTTCAACATCCTATGGCCTCTCAAGTCACCAACATTAATACATAGATAAATAGGTAGGTGGGTAGGTGGGTAGGTAGCTAGCTAGCTACCTAACTAGATGATAGATAAATAGATAGATAGATATCCAGGCAGGTAGCATCAATGGGTGAACGAGGCTGCATGTAAAACCAAAGACAGTACTAGAAACTGTATAATCTGAAGAATGAATGTCTGTTGCCCTCACACAAGTTCCCACTCATTCACAATGACATAATTTTATAAGAATCTATGGCCTGAAAAATCTACAATTTGAGACTTTATGAAAAAAGACACCACCGTCAACCCAGTACAAGCAAATTTTATACCTTCTTACATTTAATGGGAGGACATGTGAATCGGGCCAGGCCTCACTGGCATTGGAATCACTCACATTTTCACATAGAAAGCCTCCACTCATTCAGCATGTGCCAGGCACTGGGCATTTATAGGAATCATTTTAATGAACCCTATATACCCCGTTAGTTGGTCCTATTAATATACCTATTTCCCAGATAAGTATACTGAGGCCAGAAAGGTTAGTAAAAGAGCTGAGCCCCAGGTCCCATACACACCATATGTAGCAGAACCAAGACCTAGGGCGAGGATATTATTCATAACAGAGAGCAAGACTGCAGGGTAGGGCTCACTGCTTAACCTTGGATCAAGTGAAAAGTGCAACTGTATGAAAGTAGCAGGCTTCTGTTACTAGGATAAACTTCCTTGGGTGAAAAATAAGTATTCACACTTGTGCTAGGTTCTATTAGCAATAATTCATCACTAAATCAATAAATAAAAAGTAACAGGCTATACTTTTGAACCTCTGATTTGCTTTAAAAATAATTTATTTTTTAACTTTTTTTCAATTGATCTTCAAATAAAACTCTTGAAAAATGGGTCAGGGTGGGTAGAATCACCCCCATTGGATGAATGGCTGAACTGAAGTTCAAAGGAGCTCTCAAGGGAACTAGGTTTTTATGCTACTGGGGATGCAGCAATCAACATGTATTCATGCCTATTTTAATTTGTTAAAAAAATGTCTCCTTTCCCCAAAGCACTCCTTTTCCTTCATGACCTGAACCAAACCTATTCCTTACTTCCACTCTCTGCCTCCAAGTTTATGTTGCATCCACAATAAACCACTTCTCCTGGCACACCTCCTCTTTCCCTTTTCTATCCCTTCTCACCTGAATAACTAGACACTAATCAAAGCCAAGTTCAAATATCACCTGCATTAGGACACTGCCCTGACTCTCCCAAAGAAATGTCCCTAAATTATCTCCTCTGTGCTCCCACCATAATTATAATGCTGCAAACCATCCAGTTTTGTTTCTCTGTTGCCCTCACACAAGTTCTCACTCATTCACAATGACATAAGTTTATAAGATTAAAGTTTCAAAGACTGAAATGTCACCAGCATTCTGAGGGTAATCTTTTTGATGCTGTTAATCGTTGTACTAGAATCCTGCACTGGGCTATTTATACTCTTTGAATTGCTCACATTTCTTCCCTTAGGAACTACACATAAAAGCAAGCATAAGTGCTTCCGTGCCTCAAGTGAGACAGTCCATTCACCAACAGTCTCACGATGGTGTTGGGTAGCAGTTTTCTATGCTAAACACACTGAGAGTGGGAGAAAAAAAATCCACTTAACTCTGATTTCTTGCTTTTTGCTAGAAAGCGTTATAAGTTGCATTTTGGTCTCACCTAGTGGAAGGGTCAATGTTTTAGTTGAGATTGTGACAAGCCTCTCCAGAATTAGAGTACTTTATTATCACATTAGTACTGAGAAAGGCATATAATTAACAGAATTTATCCTCATTCACTCTGTAAAAGCACTAATATTCAATCTCTCTGCCTCTGTTTAATTACTCTCCTTAACACAACTTTTTTTTCCAAGTTGACCCTTCCTGGGCTTATCTACAGAAATGTGTTAAAATTTCTTCTCCCTCCACTCCATTTAAATTGCTAGACTTTATTCATTTGAATAAGTATAAAAGGCAAATCAACCAGGGTCTGTCATAGCTCACACAATGCCTTTGAATTAGCAGGCGTAATGGTGTCATACTTTTGTGGAGATCCCCTGTTCAGAGTAAGTGATGACAGTCACCAGAATGACTATTAATTGTAACATGACACTGGCATTACACTGGGTGCCAACTAGTGGTAAACTAGCATTAGTTCAGGTGCCTCAGAAATTCAGAAGCTGAGACACCTCAATTCTTTAAAGAGAACAGCAGGCCCACCTGACACATGCTACCTTCTCAGGTAATGCTTCTTCTAACCCATTTGCTCAAGAGGATGGGAGGAGCATGCCCAGTGCACACACACCTCTCAAAATCAAGTCACCATTAGATAACAAAGTCATCATTAAATAGCCTATCTGGAAGGCACTCATCTTGCTCTTTCTCCTGATTATTTTTCTTTTAGACAGCATAACAGTAATGTAAAAAAAAAAAACAGGCTTAAATGACAAACATTTAGTAGAGGCTACATTTCTGCTTCTCTTTTTCTGAAACACAGATAAAGAAGTGTGCCTCAGTATTTCATGTTGAGATGGTCCACAGCCTGGTCCGGAAGATGGGGGCTCAGAGGAAAGGAGAGGATCTTTGGCTTAAATGGAGAATTTGTAGTAGTTTGTTCATTGTGAGTGGAAGGTAAACCCTTCCTGATGAGATCAGGGGTGGGGCTAGTGCGTGACATGAGACGATGGATCAAATGGGCGGTTGTCCTGGCCCCTTAGACAGTAAGCTCCAGGCACAGCAGATACAGGCAGGCTTCTCCTGCCTGGGACACGCTGGTGGCCTAAGAGACATCCACAGCAATCCCCCTCCCCCATGTTTGTCTATCAAGGGAAGAATCTGCCCATTCCATTTCCCTACAAGAGACACATCTCAGTTGGAATGTGAAGAGGTCTTTCTCATCTGTCCTCTATTTTATCCAAGTGACAGGCAAGAAACTCTATTGGTCTTTCTCCCCAAATAGAATAACCTTGTGAGCCCTCAAACATAATATGGCCCACGTTCACTGGGAAATAAGAATCTTCTCCAACCTCCAAGCTTTAGCTCAATCATTTCTTTGGCCTGTAAGGTCTTTCTTTCCCTCTTTAAGTCCCTCCATCCATCCAGTCGGATTAAGATTCTTCCCCTTCCAATAGACTGCCCAGATTCTCCCATTTGGAGTTAATGCCTCACTCCTCCATACACCTAAGGCATTCAAGATCTGTGAGTGTCTTTCTATGGTTCTTACCAAGGTCATTTTGTACTTAGGTTATCCATGCCTAAGTCTGGCTGGTTCACTTGGCCGTGAACACCTGAAGGGATTATTAGGGTTGACGCTTTGCCTAATCTCAGTGACCACAATTGGGGTCATTCCCAGCTGAAACTCACTAGTTCACCTTTTCCTCCAAAGATGCCCTTCACTTAACCTTTGGTCAAATGCCTCACCATTCTCTGAAAGTCTGTTATTTCCCATTTCCAAGCCTCTGTACATACTGTTCCCACTGCCTGGAATTTTGTTTACTGAAAAGAAATCAAATCCATTCTTCAAGGCCAATGCCAAAAGCCTCCTTGATCATATTGGCCAAAACCACCCTATCTAAATTCTCACAGCCATGATTTATGCCATACTGGTCCCTTAGCACCTTGTAATTGGTTATCTGCATTTACATGTCTTCTCTGATTATAAGCATCTCTCAGGAGGGATCATATTTTACACAATCCTGTTTACTCCACAGTGTTTGGCAGAATCTTGTTTATGCATCACAATTATCAATTGTATGGTAGTAAATGGATATGGATCAAATTTTTTACTTTAGGACTTTCAGAAAAATAGGACAAATATTGATGAATAAACTCCTACAGTACTGGCAATAATACTTCTACTTCTGCTGCTATCATGATAATATCATCATGATTACTATTATTTTTGTTCTTCTTATTAGCATTACTATTATTTGAGTGCTTACTATGTGCAAGATCATTTGCTGAGCACTTTTATGATAGTATTTCATTTAATCCTCACAACAACCCTAAGGTAGTAACTATTAAGGTCAATAGTCTTTCTACTTCTGGCTATCATGATAATATCATCATGATTACTATTATTTTTGTTCTTATTAGCATTACTATTATTTGAGTGCTTACTATGTGCAAGATCATTTGCTGAGCACTTTTATGATAGTATTTCATTTAATCCTCACAACAACCCTAAGGTAGTAACTATTAAGGTCAATAGTCTTAGCAGTCCATTTGTCTGAGGTCACAAATACAGTGCAAGAACTTGAATTCAAACCCAGGTCTGACTAGACCAAAGTTCATGTTCTTGTTCACTACACAACTGGTATCTAGCTTATCACTATTCAGAGGGTGAAAGGTGCTTTTTCCCTGCCTGCCTCCTCACCCTGGCTCTCAGGTACAGAAATGAGGATCTTGAGTCAGAGTTTGGAGACAAGACCATCATGTGGAAAGGAATCACCTCCCATGGTTTCCACTGGCCATGGATTTGGCCACCATATTGGTGTGGTTCTCTTTGGTGCAACTGAGCACTTTTCACTTTTAGAAGAACAAGAGAAAACCCTCTCACCCTTGAATCCCACACTGCCATGCTTTTTTTCAGCCCACATTATCAGCTTGAACTTTAAAAGGGTTGTTGCTTCATGCTTTGCAATATAGTCAAGTGACATTTCTAATTGCTCAGTTGCCTGTCCCAGCTCCCCTTTGGTCCCAGCCCATGGAGCATCCTGTGTTTCCACTGCATGCGTGGCTCAGGACACAAACACCTTTGCCCCAGAACCCTGGCATGGCCATCATTACACCTCCAACGCCTGCACAGAGGCGAGCTCAGGGCCTCTCACCCTCAGCTGTTCCGCCGTGTCAGCATCACAGGCAGCAAGACGCATTCCAGAGCCGGGTGGATTAACCTCCAAGATGACACTCAGTTTTAGCTTCAGCCTTCCTAAATCCTCAACAAAAACTTTAACATCCAGCTCTCATTTGGGACCTTAACTGTAAATCTCCTCTCTTCTCACGCATTCACTTAAAGGGATGAGCCGAATCAATTCGAACCTCTTCCAGTCACTCGTCCCCTAAGTTTCTGTAAGATTCAAGGTAATGGGTAAGAAAGTCCATCATCATGAGCCCCACTTAAACACAAGAAAAAGAAAAAAAAGAAACTGGAGGGTGGGGAGCAACATTATTCATGCCACGGCTGGGAATTTCTGAAAATATTTGAAGCAACATCCATCACTTATGGAAATGAAGCCAATCGGCTGGTAGGTTAAAAACAGCAGTAACCGAATTCATACTCAATTCTTAGAGCCTCGTTGGTCAGCGACTGATCCCTGCCGTAAGAACAGATCTTCTTTTCACTCAAGTGAGGGTCTGCAGGGATTATTTTCAAAAGTAAATAAATGGCCACAAAAAAAGCAAAAGAAGATCAGTAAAGAACTGAGTCTCTCAAGAACATCCCTGACAAAATAAACCCCATGTTTATGTATACTCCCTCCATTGGGCTGAGCCAGAAATCTTTCCTGCAACTTAAAACCAACTGCACAGGAGTTGAGAGAAACGTCCGGAATTAGCTTAGTCAAATGCTGCCTTAAATAAATGCTTCTCCAGTGCCTAACAAGATGCTAGGGCCAGAGCTGTTGCGTGTGACCTTACCAATTCCCACTTTTCTGCCATCATGCATCACACAATCTTCTTTTTTATTATTATTATTATTATTATATGGCATCTGAAATGTAGATACCTCTTTAAAATTCCAGTTGGCATATTTAAAAATAGTGTCTAGCTTTTTTTTCTGATTGTAAGTGTTGACTTCCTGTTCTTAAAAAAAATGTTGACATACTCAAAAGTAATTAATAAATAAAAACCACCTACATCTCTTCTCCCAGTCTTTTCATATATACCCAAATTTACTATTATATACAGATTTTTTATCCTTTTTTTCATGTTAAGCAATCTTCAGAATGTAATTTTTAAGGCATATTATTTTATTACATGCCACCTACAACTGAGAAATAACAGAGAAGCCAAAATAAATGAACTGAGAGCACCAGGAGCCCCCAAGACATTCTATCTGTGAACTGTGTGTGCAGAGCATTATGGCTTATTGTAAAGGACCATATACTGGAATGCTTGCAAAACCAAATTGTACTAATGAATAACATCCAGAGTTTTATACTATGTGGCAATAATCTTATTTTTTTCCTGAAATAAATATCATCTGTAATAATAAACACAAGTTCTATAAAGTCTCATTCATAACATCCAAACTTTTTCTTTGGTGTATTCTAAACATATGTCACATAAATGATGCCAAATCTCATGCTAGTACCCATGAACCCAAAGTTGAATGGCAGCAGATGTACAGAATGCCCACAGAGGTCCTGAGGGAGTAAATCAAACCCATGAGCTTGGGGGCTATCTTAGATAGAAAGAGCACTGATTCTAAACCAACCAAGAGCTGGTGTTGAGGACTTTTAAAATCTCAAAAATTGTTTTTCCAATAAGGCAAAGAGACATGGGAACTATAGTAACACTGAGGTACTCTTGGGCAGCAAGAATGAGTGAGCAATATAGGATCTATTGAGTGTAGCTTCCCTCCCAAAGAAGGAATCCCTTTCCCGGTGCCCCTGACACACAGTGGCTCTGGCAGCTCTACACCTGTCCTGGGAACTGAAGATGGAATGTGGAAGACAAGTCCTCCTGGACTTGACATTCTAGTGGGGAACAAAGAAAAAAAAGTAAAACAAAATCTCACACATAAACAAGAAATATCTGTCACTGATTAGAGCTGTATGAAGAGGAAAGATGGCAGATGGGAAGTGATTGCTGGTAGAAAGGGGGAAATTTTAAAAGAATGGTCAGAGGAGTTCTTGGAAATGATATTTTGGCTGAGCCCTGAAGACAAGCAGCCAGCCATGCCAAAATCCAGGGGCCGAGCATTCCTGTTAGCGCAAAGGCCAGTGCAACGGGAGAAAAGTAAGCGAGGAGAAAAGTGGTGGGATGGATCCCAGAGGGAGGCAGGCTCATCCAAGCTGTGACAGAAAGTCCCAGCATGGGGAGGCAGCCCTTCCCAACCAAACTGGACAGCACTGTGATGAAGCTCCCTCTTCCTCAGAACGGAACTCAGCCCTCCTGTCAGTCACCTTCAGAAATTTCAGTTTTAGCCTGCGTCCAGAGAGCAGCACTCCTCCCCTTGCCCCAAGATAACCCTTAAGATCAAGTGGCCCCTTTATCTTCCCAGGCCTCTGTTCCAGGATAAGCAAACCGTATTCTTCTGCCACCTCAATTCAGGATTTCCAGATGCTTCACCATCCTGTTTACACTTTTCCAAATATTCTCAAATCAGACAACACCCCTCTTGAATTACATCATCCGAACTGAGCAGGCCCCTACGATGTTAGAGGCAGAAGAGATCTACTGGTAAAGTCAGACAAATGAGGTTCCAATTTGGGCTCTACCACTTATCAGCAATGAGATCTTAAGCAAACCACTCAACCTCTCTAAGCCTCTGTCTTTTCGTCTGTGAAATGGGAATTATAATTCCTACCTGGGAGGAATACTGTGAGGATTAAATAAGAAAATATGTGTAAAGTCCAAAGGGCCTTGAATGGCATGCAGTAAATGCTCAATAAAGTTTAACTAGTCTATTATTACTAGCTATTGTGATGATGATGATGATGATGATGATGATGATGATGGTCCCAGTGCACGAATTCGTGCACCTTAAAAATAACTGTGGCTGCGGTAGGCACAGGGGCGGGTCTCAGCCCATCCTCCATGCCCCAGCCCAGCCCCTCCTGCCACGGCCCCCTGTCCCGTCTGCTGGCAGCCCTGCTCCTTCTGCAGCCACTCCCACGTGCTGACAGTGCCAGCCCCACTCGAACCCGCTGATGACATGGTGCAATTGGGGCTGGCGCCAGCAGCAGGTGCAAGTGGGGCCGGCGCCATCAGTGGGTGTGAGCAGTGGCTGCTGCCCTGATCACCCCTCAGGAGCAGGGGGAGGTAGAGAAGCCTTCAGGGGCCATCAGGGCTGGAAGCCACTGCTCACACCCGCTGATGACACCAAGTGATCAGGACCAGCACCAGGCACTGGCAGTGGGTGTGAGCAGCAGCCCCAGTGCTGGCAGTGGGTGCGAGTAGTGGCTCCAGCACCGGCAGTGGGTGTGAGCGGGGCCGGCACCAGCAGCAGGTGCAAGTGCCAGGCAGGACCACTGTGCATAGGAGCAAAGAATTTTGCCTCAATGACAACAACCAGCACCCCACCTTCGTCTGGTGCCCTCGCTCACCTGCTCCACCATCCCACTGCGGCCAACGCCTGCCATGTTCCGCACATGCCTCCTGGTGGTCAGCACACGTCATAGCGACCAATTGTTCGGTTGTTCAGTTCTGGTTGTTCTGCTGTTCGGTCTATTTGCATATTAGCTTTTTATTATATAGGATGACCTCAGTCATTTTTCATATTGGTCTAAATCTATATTTGCTCAAATGCAAGTTAAGCATAAACTTATCTTTGTTTTGCTTTGTTTAGTTGTGTTTGCATAGTGAGGTCCCAGGAATGGTTGGAATTAGGAACCAAGTAAATGCATACTGAGCCTCCTTCCCCCAGGTCTTTTGTAGGTAATACAATAGCCCTAATCTGACCACAGTAACAGAGGAAGATCAATAAAGAATTAAACCACAAAACTGGGATGCATCTAGACTCCAGTTACTATAGAAAATATAATGATGCCCGTATGAGTTAGATAACATTGCATGTACTGAACGATGTTTCATGATCACCCTCCTAGGGGCCAGAGGTGAGTCTCATCCATCTTTTCTGTCCTCATCAAAGCCCACACATCAGTCCTCAATAAATACTGGTGAGAGTGTAGGAAGGGGAAGTCAGCTGGGGAAGTCAGAGGTCTATCTCGATTTCTAGGATCACATTTGATGATCAAACTCCCATAATGTTAACTCTCAAAGGGACCCAAATGAATCATCTCACAGGTGCAGGAACAGAGGCTCAGAAAGGGGAAGCGACTTGTCCAAGACCACATAGCTAACTAGCATCCACACGTAATCTCTTCTCAAGAAACCATCCTGAGCAAACTAGTCACAGACACATCCTCTGTCCTCCTCCAAAGTCTTCTTGCAGAAATGTCCTATGAGGCAGAAGAGAGTCAGGTTTCCCATTTCCAAGGTCTGTATCCCTAACTCATCTGAACTCAGATTCCTTCGGGAATGAAAGTCAAGGCTGGCATCCCAAAGCTGCATAAATCTCTCACCTAAGGAACATCATCATTTTTCTCTTGTCACAACCCTTACAGCCTAATATTTGACAGCTCCAATCGGGTACTGTCCAAACATTTATTAAAACATTTTAAATGATGAATATATCCAATTATTACTATTAATGCAGCTAATACTGACTAATGAGGGGGAAACGCAGGAGCTGGTGTCCCGCAATTCATTACTCCTGACTTGTCAACAATTCAAAGCCCGAAACCTAATCATCCATACCAGGCCCTGTTATATTTCACACGTCACTTTTAATAAGTCACTCAGTGCCTATAAATTAATGTAACATGTCGGCGTTTATGAGTGCGGCTTTGTCGCTGTTAACAAATGATGTTCTGCCCAGTCTACAACAGCTAGGAAGTGACAAATGATGGAAGATGATTTCTTTCCAAACTATAAACTATACACAGGGGACTCCAGTAATTTATATATATAAAA
>NW_005362269.1:7528778-7552375 GCF_000412655.1 Myotis brandtii
TAGTTACATATTACATACATCTAAGCACACACAGACATACCTGCAGGGACTAACAAAGCATGCCAACACACTCACAGGCACAAATGTGGGATACATATGGTGCATAATTTGTGGTGAAGAGCTGTGCAATAACCACCTGCACTTTCGTCTCTAAAAGATGTAACGTGCATCACTGGGAACCATGACAGTCCCACGAATGTGGTCAATGTCTATTTCAAATGTGCTGTAAGTTCTAGTCTTTTGCTTCCGGCCAGGCTTCAGGACAACCTGACTAACAATGAAGGCCCAGTGGCAGTGATGAAAAGGGAGGGGAGGATGTGATGCCGAAAACATCGACAGTTAGACAGTGGATCTACATTTTTATGGCAAAATGGATGGTCACTGGGTATCGGGATGGAAGAGGGGACTTATTTGCTTCCAAGCAGACTTGAGTAGTTTATATCTCCTTTTGAGCCATGGCTTCATATTTCACAAAATAATTAGTGTGGGTGTACCTCGGCTTCCATATTTTCATCAGATTCAAGAAGAGAGACCATGCTTCTTTAACTGGTGCTTCTTTTTGTCACTTTGCCTGTGTCAGAGGCAGCTCTGGCACTGACGGAAGTAGAATCTTCACCCATCTGGGTTGGACACTTCACACAATGACAAACCTCTAAGGTCAAAGGTGGCCCAGGATTCCCTTGGGAGTCTACGTGCATGGCCACAGCTCTGGGGGCTGAGTTCTCGTAGATAACAACTCTCTCCACCTGCCTTGATTTTGGAAAAACATAACTCCCCGGCTTTCGGAGTATGCCCTAACTTCCATATGGTTAGATTTTTTTTATTATTATCGTTTTCTTTCTCTCTGCTATCCCATCTTAATTCCAGAAACTAATTGCTAGAATAGACATTGAAATGAGCAAAATTTTTTAAACTACGTATTTAAAAGTTTGGAATGGGTCCTACAGGGCTCTTATTATGCTCCCTCTTTGACAGGCTTTCAAACCAGTAGCTCAGGAAGCCCATTTCCACCTACTTTTTTCTACTTGCCTACTTAAACTCAGAAGATACATAATCATCTAACTACATAAAACCTACAAAAACTTTTTTCAAAATTTCCCCCTGAAGATTGTATATCTATATCTGGGAATTCTCTTAGGTAGTTTTTTGTCACAAGGATTGAGCTCAAATACAGTGCCCAAGATTTAAATTAGAGGCATTTAAGAAACAAACATACAAAAATGGTTTCTAGAACTCTTTTGCCACACTCCCCATTTTATCATTAAACTAATATGAACAGATTAAGAGCTTCCATTTATGAGCCTAAACAAAGATTCATGTTTTATAAACCCAGGTTTACCAGGACTTTCATTGTGTGTGTGTCTGGGAGCTGAGTTCTTCCAAACTATATCTAAGAAACATTAAAGACTTAATTAAACATGCTGCTTTTTAAAAAAATTATCACTCAAATCTTTAAATGAAACCATGATAAGCACTGCAAACATGTTTTCATTACGTGTTTATTAGAAAAGTGCACTTGGCCTGGCGGGGACGATGTTGCCCAACTTGTTTTCCTGGGGTCTGCGCATATCTAGTTCAAGTACTAACACCCTTCACACACCCTCAAAGAGCAGAGAGAAACTGATGGTGATGCAAAGGAATTGCTCTTATTTGAAAATTGGGCAATGTCTGGTGCTCAGGAAAATGGTTTCAAAGTACAGTCTAGGGTCACATACCACACAGCCAACTGGAAAGGCTAGTGGACCAGCAAGTGGAGTGATGACTTGGTGCCCTAGCCTCCTGTGTTTGCACAATTTGGGGCACACACACAAAAAATAGTTGCTGAAAATGCTGCACAACAAGCCAGAGCCATGACAATACCGTGTTGGAGACTAGAGGTGGCTTGGGGTGGGGTGGGGTGGAGATGGCATAAACAAAACTTGAAACCATTTCCATAAGTGTGATGTTGAAAGCATTCACTTGTAACCTAGTCCTGAAAAGATTCAAAATGACTTCATAAAACCAACTCATGGCAACCAGCAACTGAGGAGTCTTGATGTTCCCTTGACAAAGAGGGGCCAGGAGAGAAAGGAAGGATATGTGTACTTTTTCTTTGGGGCCTGAAGTGACGTATTCAACTTTCTCCCCTTCCAGGGCTGGTGTCTTCTGGAGTGTGTATGGAGGAAAAGGCACGTGTGTGTGTGTGTGTGTGTGTGTGTGTGTGTGTGTGTAAGGGAGGCAGAGATGGAAGGCACTAGAACTTGGGGCACTGTGTAGAACAAAATGCAGAACGCTGTCTGCTCTGGTTGCTCTATAAAGATATCACCCCAGGAGGAGACAGCTGAAAGCGCTTTTCCCAGCAGAGGCCTTCACCAAGCTCTGCAAAATCCCCTGGGAATAGTGACAATTTGCATAACAATATGCTGTTGCTTATCAGGGACCCAAGAGTGGGATACCTTTAGAGAAAACACCACATGTTTCAGTGGAGCCCACTATAGGGAAGGGGATTGTAGGTCAGTTTGTGGGGGCTGAGAAGAGAGGACTCTCCCACATTTTAGCATAACTTTACCAAATGAAATCAATGAAAACCCTCCTATTTGCCATATTTTCAACTTTGGCACAGGCCCTCATACTCATCCTGAATACGCTCTCCCCCCACATTTTTATTGTTTGTTTTGCTTTTATCTTTGGGGAGCCACCCAACTCCAAACCCTTCCCCCCATTCCCTGTTCACTTCACCATCCTGTCTTTTCATCCAGGCCAGTGACTTGGAATTGTGCCTGAATTATTTTCTCAGTGGATAAAGCAGCAGTTCTGTTCTTTAAAAATCCATTAGACAGAACTAGCACCAAAGAGTGAACATCTCATCAGGCAGATTTCTTCTCAGCAGAAGGAGAGAACACTCTAATGGTGAGAGATGGGCCGCCTCCTGAGACCATGGGTTCCCCATGACTGCACACATTCAATGAAAGACCAGACACCATTTGGCAGAAATACCAGAGAAGCAAGGTGCTTGTCTAGCTGCCCATTAACTTCCCTTCAAGTCATATATGAGTCTAAAGCCAGCAGAAGCTTAGAGAGTTTGAACCTCAGACATGCAGATTGCTGCAGAATACAGATTAAGATATCAGAATCAAATATCAAGTACTTAGACAAAACAAAGTTCTATAATTCTTCATTACCTCCCTCCCCTTTTTGATTAAATAATGTTCTAAACACATTTTAGTCTCCTTGGGAAAATGCCATAAAACTGTATTAGCACAACTGTTGCTATTTTAAAAATTGCAGAATAATGGTAATATACAGAACAATCAGAATAGGAAAGAAATAGCCGGTGAGTCATTCTGACATATGGCCACGTGACTGAGGAGGCAGAAATAAAAAGTGTCCAACGGAAGTCTTGTGTATATTATGATAAATGATGTTCTGACTTTATAAGAGGGCCAGCCCATCACCATAGGTATAAGCAGTGAGTGAAGGAACCATAAAATATTAGAAGAGAGAACCTTAAGTTCAATCATGTCTCTCTATAGTTGGGGATACAGAAGCTCAGTAGCCTGGTGGACTTGCCCAAGACACACAGTTCATCAGCAGCAAAGTTGGGGCCACAACCTTCCTAAGACCTGGCCTTATTGTCCAGGACCTCTTTCCACAACAATACACCATATTCACTATTTTAAAATTGAACTTCATAAAAGCACGAGGCACCAGGTTGGAACAGTCAGAACCAATGGGATGAAAGTCTGAAAGAATACAGACAGTTACCAGAATAGGTACAGTGGTACCTGGTAGCATTACAGCTGTGGCTTTCCAAACTACAGAATGTTGGCTAAGACATTATTTAAAATGCTTTGCAACTCAATTCTGTTGCCAAAATAGACACTAACAAGTAGCCAGGAGGGACATAGTCATCCCAGCCCAAGATGGCCTTAAGCTTCCTTTGGACTTCAGACAGGACTCCCCTATCTAACCAAAAAGACAGGTTTGGGTCTTTTCTGACTTGCGGGGATAGGCTGGAGGGAAATAAGAATGTAAGACATTCACATCTGCATTTTAATTTTAAAACTTGCTTAGCACACAAGTCACTCTTGTCAAGTGAACTGTCTGTCACAAGCTCCTAAGAACTGTATAATTTATTCCCCGGTCACCCCCCAGTGTACAGACATAGGCTTTTACTCCACAGGATACACAGAGTAGATGAAATAGCGAGCTAATGTCATCTTCAATCATACTTCACTTTTCTGTGTGTATATTTTTGAGGACATATTAGTTAATCAGAGCCCTAGCATTAATTCAAATACAATGAATATGTGTTATTATGAAATGTCAGGCGTGGTTCCTGAGTATAGGCCAAAGTCTCCCAGAGCACATCCTCTTTAGATAACAAAACAAGCTAATATTTTGGCCTTCCTGAGAAATGTAGCTTGTCCAAGAGCTCTCCGACACGTTAGAGAATGACACTAAGTTCCTACACTCCTGTCAACGTTAATATATAAGATCCACTGCTATTTACAACCACCTGAGTCCTAAAAGCCCTCATTCATTAATGATAGTCAGTTTCACCCCTTGCATTGTCTTACAGGGGTCAAAAGGGGACTCCTGTGACTTTAGAAACATTTTCCATCAATGGATCTTCAGTTAGTAAGAAGATAAAATTGAGTCCTGGCTGGTTTTTCTCAGTGGTTAGAGCATAGACCCAAGGACCAAAGGGTTTGATTCCCAGTCAAGGGAATGGACCTCAGTTCTGGTTCAATCCCTAGGCAGGGCACATTTGGGAGTCAACCAATTGATCTGTCTCTCAAGTAAATTTCTCTCTCTCTCTCTCCCTCTCTTTCTCTTCCTCCCATTCTCTTTTCTCTTTAAGAATCAATGGAAAACATATCCTCTGGTGAGGATTAAAAAAAGTTATTTTAAGAAAATTGAATAGAACCCCATTTCGTTTGTGGAAATTTTTCCTGTCGAAAGACAAAAAGCTGAGTTGCATAAAATATGCACACCTTCACTCCCTCCACCATCCTACTTCCACATCCTATTTTTGCCCATCACTCAACCCCACCATGCTCTTTGGCTCTATTGAATCTCCAGCTCTCTAGAATGATTCACCCCTGCTATGGCATTATCATAGTGCTCCTTGAACTTCAGTCATTCATAAAAATACTTTTGTGCCCTGGCCTGTGTTTCTCAATGGCAGAGTCTCGGCCCCTGGACCAAAGGGTCATGAGTTCGATTCCCAATCAAAGGCACGTACCTGGGTTGTAGGTTCAATCCCCAGTTCTGGTTGGGGTACATACAGGAGGCAACCAATCAATGTGTAGAGACACATCAATGTTTCTCTCTCTCCTCCCTCCTCCCTTCCACTGTCTCTAAAAATCAATAGAAAAAACAGCCTCAGGTGAGGATTAACAACAAAAAATAAAATAAATAATAAACAATTTTGTAATTTTTGTCATCCTATATAATAAAAGCCTAATATGCAAATCGACCAAACGGCAGAACAACTGGTTGCTTTGATGCGCACTGACCACCAGGGGGCAGATGCTCAACACAAGAGCTGCCCCCTGGTGGTCAGTGTGCTCCCACAGGGGGAGTTCCACTTAGCCAGAAGCCGGGCTCACAGCTGGCAAGCGCAGCAGCGGTGGTGGGAGCCTCTCCTGCCTCCACAGCAGTGCTAAGGAGTAGCGAGCCGAGCGGTAAGGAGCAGCGAGCAGGGGGGCGGACATCCCCCAAGGGCTCCTCCTTGGACTACTCCTAAGCCGGCAGGCAGACATCCCCAGAGGGGTCTCAGACTGTGAGAAGGCACAGGCAGGGCTGAGGGACCCCCTCTTCCCCCGAATGCACAAATTTTTGTGCACTGGGCAGTGCACAAATTTCATGCACCAGGCCTCTAGTTTGTACATAATACCTATATTATGTATTTAATATTTGATGAATAACTCACTTCTTTTCACTCCCAATAAATTGATTTTTAAATGACACTTTCCATTTACTATTATGAATGAAAACCAACGCCACTTGCTTTAGATAGAGGGAAGCAATACAAACAGAAGTCAAAACAAAATTTAAAAATTTACTAAATTTTGGTTAAATCCTATTTCCTGCCAAGGCATATCTATTAGAAAGGGAAATAAAGCAAGTATGAGAGAGCAGCAAGCTGGGACTAATTGGAAGGACTAAGGAAATTTTACATGGAATGATCTCCTCATTACCGGACTCAGTGTTATTTAAAACCACATAAAGGTACCACTTACAGATCACCCGCTTGCCACTTACAGATTGCCCCCGCACCACCAGCAGGATGCAGGTGTACTTTGAGAAACAGTGGGTGGGCTGCCACGGGGGTAGGAAAGTGCCCATCACATGTGGAAGGGAGGGCAATTGTGTGATGGAAAAAAAGGCTGGAGAGAAAAGGATTGATCAGTCTTGGGAGAGGGGATGGAGGAAGGTTTGTTAAATGATTTGTATGGAGTTGGAAGTTCCTAAACTAGCAGAAAATTTATGAGTTACCACGGGTGCAGGAGAAAACTAAAATACATCAGCAGTCGGTTATGAGCTGTCATGAATTTTTCTATCTGTTTTTCCTCTTTAAACATGGAGAATAATAGTGAAATGCCAGAAAAGCGTACTGTGTGGTGAATCTAGCTTTTGATATTGATTAACATTAGCATGTAGTTTTGAAACTAAATAATACAAAAAGGAAAAAGAGATACAACTACAGTATACTCCTGCCCTCGAATAAATTTCAAAACAGTGTGATGTATGTGGAATAGAGATCAAGTTGGTAGAAAAGGGAAAGGAGCATTAAGAAGGCAAAATAAACAGGTGCAGAGAAACTGTCATACGCTGAATTGAGACTCGGTATTTAATTAGGGACAGCAAGCTTGAAAGCCTCCTTGGTAAATGTCTATCTAAACCAACCACGTGTTGGTTAACACTGAGACATACAAACCGATCAATAGTACAAAACAAAAGGGCTCAGGTATGCATGTAGAGTCATACATCATTTCAATAAATTATGCTGTGTGTAAAGACAGGTGTGTTGTTTTTTTTTTAGAACAATCATTCTGAGATCAAGAGCTAAATCATTTCAGCCACATCTTGATTTCAGCAAAACTCGGCAGGAATTATGAGGCTTAACAGCATCCTGACAATTAGCATATTATAAATACAAAAATGATATATTAAAGGGAGAGGAGGGGGGGAAAGGCCAGCATTTTACACCTACAGTAATATAATTCCACTACTTAATGCAAAGTAACAGGCCTCAGAGTGTTTGGGCTCCTCTTGTATGGTGTTATCTTCTCTATCAGTAAATGAGACTATGTGAACAGTACAACCTATAAATAATTCAAGGCCTGAGATGGCAATTATAGAACCATGCACAACTAGCATGAATATTTTATGAAGGCTAAAACAGCCCTCAGAATGAATCATGGAGAGATGAACACACACACACACACACACACACACACACACACACACACACACACCAGGCAGTTTGGGCCAAATTGTATTCTGAGACAAGGCTTCTCTTTGATCCCCAGCATACCTTTCTTTTACAGAAACTGTGCCCACAGTTATATATTTTTCCTTTCTTGGATTTATTTCTTAAAATCCAAACACGGAGGAATGGAGGAACAGATCTGCCAATAGGGCAGAAGAGCTTGAAAATGAGGAAGAAGGACAAGCCATTTTTAACCCAAACTTGGGCAGAGAATTCTGAGTGATTTTTTTTCACCTCTCCAAATGGACTTGACAAAAAGTATAGAGTTCCAGTGCATCAAAATGGAAACTGAAACCAGTATCACTTCTTTATGACTCAAGCAAAGAACACATCCTCCCCGAAAACTTCCCTTGCATAAATAAGCTTTTATTTCTAATTACTCCTGGAGGAATACCTGTAATCTCTGCTTCCACTACATTTATAAGACAAAACAAATAATACTGAGGCAGAAGCCTGAGCAAACACAGTAGCATATTTAAAGGAGCAGTCCAGACGTCACACTTCACTAGGAAATGAGCAATAGCGTAAGTCCTGAGCGGTTTCTGTAACCGAAGTATGTGCGCAGCTGGGAGAAAAAAAATGAAATCATATGAATTCATGTCCTGATTTCTCTGTGCAATGTACTCGCACTATTTGTTTAAGAGTTAATATCCCTTTACATTTTGCAGAGATTAGTGCTCATCCTTGTTACCCACCTCTTATTTACACACACCCAGATGATGTCCATGTAGGTAGAGAAAACTCTACTGGCTTCCTAGAGTCAACTTGACCATAATCAGCATTTTGAATCAGGACCTAGAACTTTTCAGACTTCTCCTAGTGCCTTCACAAAGGGCTCTAGCTTTATGATATTTTCATCATGATTATGTGCATTTTTCAACTGGTGACGACAAAAATGAACCTCTAGAACTCCAGAGTCTTAACACAGGAAAGGACCTTAAGATATCATCTGGTCCAACTCCTTCATTTTGCAGATGAGAAAAGTTATAGGCTAAAAAATATTCCATGGCATACTCACTACTACCCATGACTAAAACAATAGGACCAATAATAATATAAGATATAAGAATACTAGCAACAATAAAAATCAGTAACAACTGTAAGTATTTACGGAGAGCTTGCAATAAGGTGGGCACCCTGCTTTCTGGCTCTGTCTCTTTTAGTCGCCCCAATACTTCCATGTTCGGTACTATTATTGTCTCCATTCAAAGATGAGGAAACAGAGCTTAGAGAGGTTGTATCTCCTACTATTAATCCCATGACCCTTCCATCTGCAGCACTCTCTGGGAAGCTATGTAAAAAGCCTCTCCTTACACCTCGGCTATAATATGGGATGCCTGATTTTCACTGGGCACTTCCTCAATGTGAGACAATGTTTCCTTCCCACTTCACTGCGCCTGCTGCTTTGTTGGACCTCTGAGAGCAAAGGAAAAGGAGGAGGCTCCCTACGACCTACCCCACAAGAGCTTCAAGAAAAACAAGACTTTTCCATAAAATGTTTGGCATTCCCCTATTATTCAGTTCTAAAAGTTCTGAGCCACGGCTCCACTGGGTGCACCTCTCGTGTTGGATCTGAGGCATGAAAATACCTCGAGAATCTATAAAGCCCACGACAACAATTTGGGGCGTGGACGGGCAGGCCAGTGTTGTGTTTTGATAGTCCTCTTTTGGTTTTGTTAATACAAAGAAAGTAAAAATGAGTATGATTCTCCCCTTCTCTCTGCTCAGACCCAGTTCTGGGTTTTAGTATCAGGGAGATAACACATACAGGTCTTTTCACACGAGGTGCACTAATCTGGTATAAACAGAATGATCCTGTTTGGTATTTTCTTTTAGGTGCTCACTCCAAAATACGCATGGCTTAGACCACAAGGTCAGAAAAATACCCTGTTGTATTGTAAGAGGGTAAGAAACTAAGTCCACTGATTGGCTTTGGATGCGTTTCCTTTAAGCCTCTCCCTCTGCCACCTCCCTTCCCACTGTGTCCAGATTTCACTCTGGAGCTTCCATCCCACAGCTTCAACCCCGGCTTGAAAAGGTGCTCAGAAAAGGAGACCCAAGCAACTGAATAAAAACCAGTCTCTGGACTCTTACCTCTTTTCTTCTTGTGGACTTTAGGGAGCTAGAATGTCATTCATTATTTACATGCACTTGAATGGGTTAATCTTTTCTTTTCCTTATTTTGACAACCATGTTTATCTTTTGAAGAAGGCTAGTAGAGGTGCCGTGTGGCATCGCAGTGCTAACTGCTAACACATGGGCTGTGCTACATCTCGGCAAAAATGTCTTTCATACTTGCACGGGCAGCCCGGCCAAGATCAACACCATGAGTTTGATTTTCTTCGTCATGAATTGACAGCTTATTTATCTCCAAGGAAGAACTTCTTAAGCCCTGTAGTCACCCAGGCAACTTAGAGGAGGCATTCAGCTGACTGCTCAGAAAATATTATTATAGCTTCATAAGAAATAGAGACTAAATTATTTCATCCCTGTTAGGTCGTTCTCTCTTTAACGAGACATTCCTGTGACCCTGAGTTATGACAATAACCAAATACAACAAATGCGCGTGCACGTCCTCTCCCGATTCAGTTGGTGTTCTTTTTAAAGACCTTTGCGGACCTAAAACGATGCTGATAGTACAAAGTTTTGTGGCGATGCACGCTTTTCATGGAGTCCCTTCCCGGTAATGCTCAGGAAGCCTCATTCAAATAATTAGGGAAGAAGTCATTTCCATTTGCCATATCTTGCTATGGGAATAATAGCTTCTGATGCCTGTGAAACCAGCAAGAAATAGAACACAAATGCCAACTCCTGAGTCACGATGGAAAAGAACATAACCTCATGTGGCTGCTGAATGGAACCAAACCAAGTACAAACCAAGTGTCAGGCTCTCCCTTCCAGAGGGAGGTCGCTGCTGCTCCTGGGAGAAGTTTGAGCACATTTGCAAGTAGAAAACGACCCAGAAAATCCTAACAAATTGGGTATGCAAATGCAAAAATCTAAAAAACTATTTTCACTAGTAATAAATCACTTCCAATTTTTGCAACTAACAGCAGTGAGAATATTGACCTGCTATGGCGTGGGGACAGATCAATATTTATAACTATCAGCAAAAAAAAAAAGAAAGAAGAAGAAGAAGGAACCTGTAAATTAGCATGAGAAATTGACATGGGGAGGAGGAGAGAGAAAAGATGGGGGTTTATTGGAAAGATTGGGGTGGTTTCTGATTACAGAGCTTCCCAAGTCAAATCTGGCGCCCCACTTCTTTGAGAAAATATCTCCAATTAAGATACTAGTTTCTGGTGTTATGACTTTCACATAACAGTAGCAACAATAGGAAATATTTATTGAATCCTTACTGCGGGCCAGGTGCCCTGCTAAATGCTTTACTTCATTTCATTATCTCATTGCATCCCCCAACAACCCTATGATGTAGGGATATACTATTACTGCCCTCATTTTTCATTGAGGAAACTGAAGCTTGGACAAGTTAAGTCATTTGCCCAGGATCCCACATCTCCACCACTAGCCAGCCTAAATTTCTTCACATATTCCTAAAGTCCAATAAGTGGAAGAAGAAAGTAGATTCGCATCAAGTTTGAAGCTAAAACTCCCAGTTGTTTTCTGTCCAATCTGTACCATTACTCACTCTCCATCCACTCTGCCTTATTATTATTGAATATGTCCCTCTGTTGCCCAAAGGTTTTGTGTATAAATGCTTAGAGCAGGGTAGTTGGTATGTACAGTATGAACCAGGGCACTGAAATGTTATCAATGATCATAATGGTGAATATATAGACTGGAGGCATCTTATGTGTCTCTGATGTGGCAAAATAGGGTTGAGTCTTACATAGTGTTTGTAAGCAAGTTTGCCCAAGGGAGCCAGTGTGCTGAGCAAGGTGACTGTGGCAAAGAAGGTGTCCCAAGAGAGGAAAGTTCACATGGAAACGCACTTGTGTATTCCTACCTGAATGTTAATGAATGTGAGAAAAGAAAAACAGGGAGCACGTCTTACAGAGACTCATAGGAAGAAGCTATGCAGACAAGAACAGCATGTGGAAGGCAAGACTGAGAAAAATAAAATCATGTTCAAAAGCTGTAGGAAGCTTATTAGTGAGGAGAGTAAAAACAGAGAGGAGGCCAAGTTAGCATCTGATCAGCCCCCGTTCCGCAATGTGTTGTGATTATGAATAATTCCTATGGTCTCAATAAGACTGAGGACAGAGATGGGCCCTGTGCCTTTTCCTCTTTCTCCTGAACCAGAGTTCCTGGAACATTAGGGCAGGGAGGGCAGTCAGAGATCGAGGCCAAGTTAGCATCTGATCAGTCCCCGTTCCACAATGTGTTGTGATTATGAATAATTCCTATGATCTCAATAAGACTGAAGACAGAGATGGGCCCTGTGCCTTTTCCTCTCTCTTTCTCCTGAACCAGACTTCCTGGAACATTAGGGCAGGGAGGGCAGTCAGAGATCACCCGGTACGATCACCTCATTTTACACCAGAGGAGATGAAGGTGCAGGAGATGGGTTAAATGACTGGCCCAAAAATCACACAACTAATTAGTGGCAGGGAGCCCAGTCACACATGAAACAGGCCTGCTGACTCCTTGATCTGCGCACTTTTCACACTGCCCTCTGCCTTTTAGGAGGCTCTCGATAAACACAGACAAAGCACTCTCAAACTCTGGGTATTCTGAGCAAGGAGAGAAGAGGGCCTGCCGTCCACATTCAGACCTCAGACACACATACACAGGCACTCACCACGCTGCCCCAACAGCCACGCCTCCCTCAAAACACTTATAAATACGAGAACCTGCAGCGTTAAAAGAATGGGTAGGGATACCAGGAAAGCTCAAAGTTAATGACTTTTCCATGAGGAGGGTTCATTGGAAATGTGGAGGAAAGAAAAGGTGGAAGCCTTTATTATCAGTCTGGCCATAAAGATGATTAGGTAAGGCACATTATATACACACACACTTGACTATCCCCACACTTGTGTGCCCAGCGCCGTATTAACATATGTACATATTTGTTCAACAGAACCCTTCAAAGTCCTCTCCCTTCGAGTCATTTTCAGACATTTCTCAAACATGATGCAGATCAAAATGCAATATACAAAGTCAGATAATGTCCCCGGCATCGCATTAAAATAGCTAAGTGGCCAACAGATGGCAGCTAAAGCAAATCGCTTGCCAATTTCAATAAGGATGGCCGTCCATTCCCTTAGACAGTTTTCTAGACAGAAGTTGACTGTGAAATGAAATCAACTTCAGAGCCCAGTTGTTTGTAGTAAGAAAGGGAAGTTACAGGAAAACAAAAAAAAAGCCTCCTTTGTTCCTGGAACCTGGGGTGATTCACAAGCACGGACATCCCCAGGTCTTCTGACTTTAAATCACGAAGGTGGAAATGTCATTCACCCAGGAGGTTATTGATTAAAATAAAGAACAGAAATGTTTTCCTCATGGCACATCCACCCCACTTCTGCTGGCAACGTTAACATCATTTAGAATTAGATACTGAAAGGAATGAAGAAGAAAAGAAGGGAAGGGAAAAAAAAAGAAACCCAGCAGAGAGAGGACGGTTCATTAGGAACAGGCACAGCCTGGGAATAAATAACACAAAGAAGCTTTCTGGCCTGAGGATAGAGGCAGAGGTTGGCATTATTTTACATTAGAAACACTTCGTATTCAAAACGGTAATTGATAGCAGTGAAGTGTTGGGGGAAAGAGCCACTTGCGTTCAGGCAGCCTGCCCTGCCAATCAAACTCAACCTTTCTTTGAATGAATAAAAGCTTCATTGCCCTATTATGCTGATACAGTCAGACAGGACTAAAGTAGCCTGTTTGTCAAGTTTATGTGCACTGCCCCGAGCTACTTAGATTCTGACGCTGAAATAGTCCGTCCGAATCAGCTGTGATTTTTGCTCTTTCTTACCCACACAGTGTGAATTTTACCCCAGAGTTGCCCGTGACCAGTCATAGGTGGGGTAGGGTACCTACATCAAGGAGAGCATTGGGCCATCTTTTGTTTAGAGTCACAGTGATAAAGAGTTCTGCACACAGTCGGTGTGTGCTGTGGGCTGTCTGAAGCCTGCAGACAGTTGCCAGACTCTATATTCCCAACTCTACAGGAAGTCAGTGCAGAGAAGTCTCCCCATCACATCTCTTGTCACCAGAGACTTGGGGTAAATAACACCAGACCTTGCCTCCTCCTAAGTGATCAATACAAACTGAAGGGCCTGGGGGCATTTTTGCTTCCCAGGTCCTGGTCCCTCTCTGCCTCCAGCAGCACATCGGTGCTCTGGGCTCAGGAAGGACTGGAGGGTTACTAGCCCCTCTGTACCAGCAATGCAAGGACCCACAGAGGGTCACAAACCTGTCCCCCTGAGGACATGGGCCTATGTGCCTCTGACTTTCCAGTTGCTTCTGCTTAAAAATGCATGTGACAAAACAGCTTTGTATTTGAAAAAAAAAAAGTCATAGGTAACAATGAACATGCAGTTGGGCTGGAAATAGATTTATCAGGCTTCAAGGATTATTGTTTGCCGAGAGATGGTACACACATTACTATTTCACAGTTCAGCTATGACATTATTAACCTACTGTGCAAGGATTTTATTGCCAGATTGGTCCATTTATCAAAAATAAGAGAAACTCAAAACCCCATAAGGAACTTAACATTTCAGGCAGGCTTGGCTTTCACTTAATGCCATTAATCTACCTATTTACACAAGAGCAAGAAATGTTCATTTAGTAATGTCTTTCCGTTTGGTATAAAGGCTGTGCGGCAGTATGGGATGCAAGCATATGAATGCCATGCTCATTGTCACAGGAAAAATGAGGGTTTTCTCTTTAAAATGAGTTTGAGCCCCCAGAGCCTGCCACAAGCACATTCTGGGTTGTCATGTGCTAGAAGCTTCGTGTTCAACCAGCAAAGGGCACAATCTAAGTGTTGGAACATTTAGATGCCAGAGCTGGAAAGAGAGGTGTGGAGGAAGGTAGGCACTGGCAACACACAAGATAAAAATACACCAAGTTTCTTGAGGGGGGGAAATAATATCTCACGCAACCTTATCACAACAATGAGCCCTTAGAATAAAAAAGGACAGGAAAGTGCTGGCAAACAACTCAATAATTCATAGAGATGTAATTGATTTTGGACTACAAAGATAGTGGTCTTTTGACATATCTTCTCCAATAAGAGGTTTCAATAACACAGGGATATTCATGGAGCTACGCGTGCCCATGTTACACATCATGGAGCACCCAGCACTACATGTGCACCCAAGGTGTCACAGCGCCCCGCTGCTCATGCGTGAACCGGCATGAACCTGCGTAGCGGGCCATGTTAGACATTTACTTAGCTGTGGGTAGACATGGGCCTTGGAAAAAAGGAGGGGGCAAAATGACCGTTTCCATTTTCTTTCTTTTGTTTCCTCCTACATTCTTTTTGGTTTTATTACCTCTTTATGGAAGAGAAGATGATCTCCAAGCCCATAAAATGCCTGCAACAACTAACGTTGATCCTGTCAAAATTTTTCCTTCAAAATCTATAATAATAAAAGCATAATATGCTAATTACACCAGATGTCCTTCAGGACATCCTTCCGGACGACCTTCTAGACGAAGCCAGGGCTGCAAGGGCCAAGGCGGCCGCCTCAATGGGTGGGAGGCCGAGCCTCTTGCAAGAATTTCATGCATCAGGCCTCTAGTGTATACATAATGTTGGAAAAAATATAGGAAGGCCACCCGTATGTACAAATGTATGCATCTGTATATACACATATATGCTCATATACATATATAAATATCCATACATATTTTGAAATATATACATATTTCAAAAATGAATGTCCCTTTCTTTTGCAACAGCTTCCCTTCACTTTAATGTGTATATTATATATTGTATAGTTAATATTATACTTAACATTATATATTCATATATACAAACACTTGCATCAGTATAAATAAACACAAACTCAGGCTACATGGATAGTTAATAAAGCATTCAGCAAGCCCCACCAGCCCTTCTGATAGAAAAGGCACTGTGCTGGGTGAAGTGATAAGGATTCCATAAATGGCAGCCTTGAATCGGTACCAGAAACTGTGCTGAGTGTCTTACAAAATTACTGTACTCAATCTTCCTAACAATCCCACAAGAGTAATTAGCCCCATTTTACGAATGGGGAGGCTGAGGCTTGGGGGGGTTATGCAGCTGGCTCAAGTCACAGAGCTGATAAGCTGCAGAGTGTGGCTTCTGCCTGTCTCCAGAGCCTGTGCCCTTCTCTGCTGCTGGTAACCACCTCACTGCAAGGAACCAGGCAGGATGCAACCGTAACCAAGGGGCCCCTGCACAGGAGAAGCCGCAGTCTACAAGAGTCACATGCAGAAATCAGCAAGCACCGTGTCCACAGGATGAAAAGTTAGAGGGCACAAGGTGAGCTCAGCACTGACGTGGAAGCCAATGGGTCTTTCTGGACCTTTCTTTCCTCTAAGACAAACCTACCACAAGAGGTACACAAATGCCCTGTGCCTTTGACATTTTCTGGCACCATATTGTCATTTCTTAACATTTCCTCCCCTAAGCTAAAGTCACTGTCCTAGTATTTTCAGAGGTTTCTTTTGGTTCATGGAACAGAACAGCTACAATGATATTGAATCAAGTTTTACTCGTTTTAATTATTATCTTAGCAAAATACAGTAAGTGAGGTACCATCCACATTTGGGGCTGACAAAACTGGCTGGATGGTGGGACTGTTGGTTCTGGGATGGGGAGAAGATCAGCTAATAATACACACGCTGCAGGGTGCTGTGAGGAAAGAAATGGCACACATAATAATTACCATCGCCATACTATCTGAGGTTTACTGAGCACCTGTTATGGGCCAGGCACTCAGCTAGCACTTTGCCCACATCTGCTCATCAAATCCTCATCACTACTCTGTGGGGAACATACTGGCTCCTTTACAGATTGGGAAACAAGGTCCGGGCAACTCACATGCTGCACTACTGAGTCGCAGAACGGGGACTCCAACCCAGGTCTGCCAAGCTCCAAAGTCTCTGTTCTTCACCATTATTCTCTGCCACAATGTTCTGTATCTTTTTTTATTCTTCCCTTCCTAGCAGAGTAAAATGTCAGAAACTACGTGATTGAACCTAGTGGTTCTGCTATACAAAGTACCCACGGAAGTACTTCTCCACCTGCGCCCTCCCCATGACTCCTCAACCCCCACTCCAAGCACAGTTTGAAAGAGGTTGTTCTAAGGCAGGAGGAAGAAAGGAAACAGGCCTAGGAACCTGGCCTTGCTGGCAACGCTCAGTATGAATGGAAAGGTGTGTTGCTGCCTATGCCCATGTCTCCTGTCCTAATCCTTCAAAGGGACCCATCAATGCCCACCTTCCAGATTATCTGCCAAGATATAGCTGTTACCTATGCAGCCCCTTAGAAGAAAAGTCATAATTTGAGGTATTTCTGTCATCATCATGTCGCACTGGAAAAGCAGTATGGACCAGCAGCTCAACCACAAATTTTAGAAACCCAACAGACGTGCATTGCATTGGCAATCGAGTGCTGGTCGGAAGCCAGATGCTCTGTGTCTTCCAGCAATACTCATCAATAACTGACAAATTCCAGGCTATTTCTGAAGTGTAGCATTCCAAGTTAGATGGATGGGCATTTGCTTTGCATTGATGCGTTTGAGTCCAAAGGACTCTCAGGCACGTTCCTTAGATGAAAGCATTTCTGTACAGATTTGAGCATAAAGGAGGGTGTTGACCATGGGAACTCCAATCCCAGAGCCCACGCCGATCTTGAGCTGTCTTAAAATAGAAGATATTTCTGTTTCTCTTTCCAAATGAAAAGGATTGCATCCTGGCCTAATGACTACATGAGCTGCTAACCTACTAGGAGGCTAATATTTAAACATAGGGATAGACATGGGGAAAATTAATATGTTTTAGTTGCAAAACATAGATAGAAATTTTCTCTTTATAAAAGAAAACTTTATATTTCAAAAGGGGTCACCATAGATGTAGAAACCTGGATTGATTGATTGATTGATTGATTGATTTTAGAAATCCCAATTTCAAATAAAAAGCCTCATTTTGGCAAACTGGGTGGCAAAAACAAGTTGGTACTAATAAATATTTTTTCAATGACTGAGCAAATTAACAGCTTCTGTTCTCATAACATTTTTTTAGACTTATAAGACCACAAGTCCCCATTTTTTATTTGAAAAATATAGTCACTAAAACTAACAGTTATATAGGATGTCTGCTGAGTGGTAACAGTTAAGCCAACAATATATAAAATCTCTGATCCTAAAATAAGCCACAAAATTTACCACAATTTAATTTCCCTGGATTTTAAAAATAGTTTTTTTCAGAAACAGCCATTGTACCTATTGAAGTATCCTTGTAATGTTTCTACGAAGTTCCTCGGTGGCAAGCTTTCTGCCAGGTTCATCTCTAGAATGTCCTGTTTATCAGAAGTGGCTTTATCCTAATTTTCTTGTGTAATACCTTATATCACTATCCTTAGAAAAATTTTCCCAGGACACTCTGAGGAAAAGCTTAGGGGGAGTCACTGTGTAGAATGACCACCTTCAGGGGCAGATTCTATCTTCGTTCCCAGCCAACTCCTCTATGGTTAGAAGCTTCTTTTATACTCGCCTACTTATTTTCACTCTAACCTGGCATTCTAGAAGTGATTTCCACTCCATTTTATATCGCCTAGTAGGATTCACTTCAGCGGGAGATTGGGTTATGAAACAATATATTTAAAGCATCTCATATTTATGATTCAAAGGGGAAGAAAAGTCTAACCTTGTGCTCTAAAAAGTTTGACAACACATTTCCAGGGTCCAAGGTGATGAATTATTTCTGCTTTGCCTCGATATGAATTGGCAAAATTCAAATGATTAACCTCACTGCTGGGCTCTCTGTTTCCAGGGGAAACGGAAGAAAGGATGATTTCTCTGCTTAAATCTCTAAGTGAGACTGCATGGAGTAGAGCTGGCAGGTGAGGGCTCGGCAGAAGTTGCATCTTTTGTCATCAAAACCTTACAAATTATTAATTGATCAGGAAAGAGAGCCACAAAAGGCAACACACATGGACAGTTTGACAGTTACTACTTCTTAGTTCTTTTTCCTTTTTTTCCCTGTTGATTAAGAAATAAAAGAGGCTCTTAAAATTCATTCCTGTGTTTTGTCGTGTGTATGTTTGTGCGTGTTGTATATGTGGAGTGTGGAATCAATGCTTGAGTTAAAATTAAAATATCAGAGTATTGACTATGGCTCCCACGTATCATGGCTAATAAAATGTGAGCGGGCCAAACTGTCTTCAGAAAACTTGTGTACATTACTAAGGGGCAAGATTGTGAACCAAGTCTTTAGTTATAAAGCTAATAAATCTACATAGCTACAGAAAGCTTTCACACCCAATGTGCTAAATTTGTTCAGTGGGCTGGCAGAAAATATGTTCGAGGACTGTTTTCAAATTAAAATGTATACCTCTATCAGATTCCAAAAAAAAATCAACAAATTATATTAAGACATGGAAGTGGTACTGATATATTTTGAAGAGAAACAGAGGCAGTTGGGAAAAAAAGAAAAGCAAAAGGCTTAGATTTCTATCTCTATGTGAATTTTCTCCTATGTATCTCTACTAGTCCCCTACACCTCTCCCAAGATAAAATTCTCCTAGCATCTCTACCACCCCAGGAACACTAGGCACCTCCATCTATGAACCTAAGATTCTCTTTCTCCCTCTTCCTCTCCCCTGTCCCACCATATTTTCCTCCTGCTGCACTACCCTTCAATAAGTGTGACCTTCTCATAGCCAATAAAAGTAGAATTTTCTTCCCTCTATTTCTCTCACCAATAGGTTGAATAATTATCTTCCTTTAATTTAAACCCATAATGCAATATGTCTAGCCCATCGAAGGCATTCAATATATGCTGAATGAACCGCTAGTATGTGAATCAATAGATGTTGGGGGGGGGGAGTATTTGCAAGCAGAATATGGCAAAAAAGGAAGGGCTCAAAAATTCTGCTAAAGACAATATTTACTAGTAAGCCAGGGTTTTTGGTTGAGACAGCTGAAGGGATTCACATTGTCACTCTACTTTTATTTTTCTAAGATAAAATTCTATGAATTTGTCCACATCTAGCAATTTCTCTATTGCTTGTATACGGGGAAGTTTGTAAAGATGAATAGAAAGCTTGAGCTTAAGTGTGTTGATGGCAATGATGATGAGAATAGAGTCTTAGCCTCTGCTATCTCTAATTCCTTAGTGAAACCAGGCAACCAAAGATTCCTAGAATTCAGAGCTGAAAGCTCTCCTCAATCATTTGCTCAAACTTTTCCATTTTGCAGATTCCAGACCCACAGGGACTACGGGAATTTGTGAAAAGACACAGAGTGAGCTATTGGCAGAGCCAAAGCAAAAATCTAGGTCTTTTCTACTCACTTTTTCTACTTTTCTTCCATTAATTGGAAGCAATAAATCTTTATCCCTCAGGTTGTTGTGAGAATGAAAATATATATCCTAGATGCAAAAAGAACTTTGCAAAGCAAAAACTATCACAAAAGGGATATTATAAAGGATCAAACAATATTGTGGGGTTTTTTTTTCCCAAGTCTTATACTTCTTTAATTTTTGAATTGTTTAACCCCTGCTGTTCTGGCCATAAGGCCTTTATTCAGAGCAGTGATTATGTTTTCTTACAAGGAAACTCAAAGATGGCCCCACTTACTCATTAATTGAAAAGCCCTATCCCCATATTTGCCACGGAAACGAATAGCCACCAGCCACTTGAACAGGCCTCTCAAAACCATGCAAACCTCTCAATAGGCCCCTGATAGTCTTTTCATTTTTCTTTTCTAAAGACACAGACCTTTTTCCTGTCTAAACCTTGGGACTCCTAAAGCAACATCTTGCATACTTCAGACATTTCTTTCTCATTGTTACAAATGGAGACGAGAACTGAAAACAGCATTATAGTCATTTCCTCCAGGTTACTGTATATTCAATACTTCTATTTATACTTTCATTTTGTCTGCTGCCTTTGTTTGTTTGTCTTTCTGTTCCTCCTCCCACCCCCACCAGCCTGCTGCTAAGCCTGGTATCAAATAGATGAGAGTTTTATATCCTGCAGCCGAGATTATGCCACTTTATCTTGACTTGGGGGTGGGTCACTCAGATAGGTGTAGGTTTTCTGTTGAACATTTTAAAAGAAAACTTAATAATCTTTGATGGCATTAGTTCTTCCCTCCTTCTAGCCAAGTCTTCATGCCATGATTTACTGTCACTTAGCATCAATGTTTTTTCTCTACATCCTGGGCTAGTGTCTATCTTATGATGGGCATTCAAAGGGCCAGTATTAGTTTTCCTTTCCTTGCCTGAAATGTTGAAGACAATTAAAACACCTTGAATCTTAAGCACAAGACAGACTTTTTATCCATTCTGGGAGCTCATCCACAAACAAACTAGTACATTAGTCTCTTTTCCATGAAAGAATCGCCAACTCCTCTGAAGTCAGAAAGCACTAATGCTCATCATTTCCGGCTGCACACACTTAGTTTGGGGTTCATGTTTGCTTTTGTTTGAGTACAATGGTATCTGATTTGGAGAAGTTGGGGGGCATTTTTAAACCCCATGCCTCACTCTTGCCACTGCTTTTCTAGGCTTTAAAACACCATTTCTTCATTTTGCCAACTTCTGAAGTTAAAAAAACTCAGAGCAGTGAAATGGATTTCAATAGGAATTGCATCCCTATAAGTGTGGGAAGGAACTCATCCTTCTTTTGTGGTAGCAAAATCCACTTCCCTTCTTATAACATGTGTGTGCTTCCCCTAATAGTCTCTTCCTTGCAAGCAAAATATAAATTATCTGAGCAGCTCTCCCCTGTGCTAAAGCCCTGCCATTGTCAGAGCCACCACTTTCCCAGGTCCCAACTTTGGGCTGATCTTTAGTTCCCTAATATTTTTCCTTCTTAGAGTGAGCTAAATAGTGTGTGTGCCCACACACACGTGTGTTTGTATATGTCCATATATGTGTGTAAATATGTGAACATGCATGTGCACTGTGTGTGTTCATGTGTATGGATGTGTACACTGTACGCACACACAGTAATTAGCTACTCTTGGCTCAGTAAATTCTTTTTGGCAATGTCTTGAATATTCAACTCTCTCCTACTTCTATAGCTTCCCAATTCCTATAGACTAAGACTCTCTTTCTTGGGAGATTTCATTTTTCATTCTTCTCATCTCGTTTAAAAACAAATGAATCAAAGGTTAATACTGGCTTTATTTTTATTTTATTTTAAATATTTACTTATTTTTGCCAGTTGATTACTGTTCAATCAAAAGCTCCCCTTGTTCTGTAGATAAGCCAATGTAGCCTTTATTGATTTCACCCACAATTAGTATGTGCAACATACCAGGGAATATTATCTCCCAAAGATCTTCCCCCACATTTTATTCCTACACACACACACACACACACACACACACACACACACACTCTCTCTCTCTCTCTCTCTCTCTCTCTCTCTCTCTCTTACAATGTTTCCTGTTAAGTTCTGTTCAACAATATTTCCTTCTCCCATCTATATACCATCTAATTCAGCATAAGGGATACATATTCTTTTCTCATCTCACAGAGAAGAAGGAAAAAAGTTGGGGTGGAGGGGTCAACAGACCACAAGACTGAAGTCTGTTTCCTGGGTGCATAAACAAGCTCGCAAAATTCCCCATTCTGATCAGACCTTGTGATATGACTTTTCTTGAGACGATACATTTAACAAGGAAAGAAAGAAAAAGAAAAAAAATTGTGCACTCAATGTCTATTCTTTATTATCCTTGATTTCAAGCCATAATGATTTTGTTCCCTCAGCATTTATTCCAAGGTCCCCTTTCCCTCCGTTGTTTCTAAGCCTTACTTTATACATAAGGTTATGCCTTTGGTTTTTATTTCCATCAGCCTGACACTTCTCTTCTTTGCTGATCTTTTCTAAGCAGTTTAAGTCCCGCAGTATTTATTCTTCTCCCCCACACACCATTCATTTTCATTACTCTTCCATGATTTGACTACACCGTCATGTCTGAAATAGAGAATGCCTGAACTTCTTTGAAAATCCACATGTCAAAATATAATAAAAATGTTTTCATGGCTACATTGTTTTAAGAGAAATGAATGGCCTGCTCAGTCGCCAATTCCAAATTTATATTCAATTTTGGGAATATATATATTATTAAGCCTTTTCTTCTCAGTCCCTGGTTATAAAAGACTCGACTCTGGTCTCGCATGGCTGGGATTAGGAGTTAAGGCATTCCTTATAAATCAGTGTAATCTTTACAACAGGGCATTGCTGTATTGAGAATTCCTGTCTGTATTGTGCATTTTCAATTATGTTACATGTTTCTATTTAGTAAGCCAGCTTAATTCTACGCTGTGTCACAATATTAGAACATGTCCAGGTTGGAAAAAGGAGCAATTTTACTTCTCTTGTAAGTTGTTTAGCCTTTGGCACTTATAAATCCCCCCAAAACACTGGGGAAATCCCTTTTCCTTGCTTTTAATATGTCTTCAGATTTATTACTTGAAGAATCTGCTCACTTAATCCTTCGCTGAGGCCAAGGTTCGTCAGCATTCTAATAAAGGTTCTACAAAGGGGGAGGAAGAAAACAAAATTGCAAAATCAGGTGTTCAAGGAATGCCTCCGACTTACTAGTAAAACGGATTTCCAAGTGTATTCTCTACAAAAAAGACAAGCATAGGCAGGAGGCTTTAAATTACTCTGCATAAATCCAGCCCCATTTATCTTGGGCTTTATTCCTAGACAGTTCAGCCAGGACGGGCAGCAGGACAGAGCCCAAAGGGCCCTTCGGGGACCAAATTACCGTTTCAAAATGGGGCTTGCCTTCCAGGTGTAGGACAATATCATCTGAGAAATGTTGCACAGATTTGGTGCTGTTCAACGAGCTCTGTTAAAACATTTTAAATGATTGAGACCATGCCATTTAAAAATGGGGGGGGGGGATGGTGGAGAAGCTTCATTTAACATGTATTTTAAGCAGTTTTGTCCAAAATATTAAAAACCCTACAAATGACC
>NW_005362269.1:7553993-7611962 GCF_000412655.1 Myotis brandtii
GGGGGGGGGGGCAGTTACTAATAAAAAATTAACATGCTATCTGAATGCCACTTCCAAGTTCCTGGCAAAAGTGATAGAGTTGGCAGAGTATATACTGCATAATGAAGCAATCTTTAAACTTCCTCATACAATTCTGATGCAAAAATATAATGCTGAAAGAATATGTATTATTTGAAGTAAATCTGATTTCTGTTCTTTTTTCAAGCTTGAGTTAAGGAAAAGAATATTTGATTTTTTTAATTTGGTCCTTCAAAATTATCTATATTCACAAATATGAGAAAATGTAGTAAAATTCTCCTAATACCTAAATATGTTTTTATCCCTTTCAGAATTTTTTTCTCCCCTTTGTTGCTCATAGCTTTTGAGATTACCTTGGGTTAAGTCAAGAGACAGATTATTCTCCGTGACTCTGAGAAGGTCCCAAGACAAGAAGCACCAGCCCCTCCCTTTCTATAGTTATTGGTGGATTTGCACAGTGATCCATCCTTTAAAGCCCAAACCCGATATCACCTCCTCCATGGCCGCAGTGGCAGGATTAGTTGTTCTTTCAATATAACAGAGAAGAGCAGAGTGTGGTGGAAAGGACATGGTACCTCAGCCATTTACTGTGCCAGAAGGGCAGGTCATCACTTCCCTGAATTTTCATTCCCTCATGTGTAAAACAGAGCTCAAACCTGCCCTGCCAATTTCAATGGACTTTTGCAACCCATCAGATGGGCTAATGTATGTGAAAGCATTCTAAAGTACAAGTTCCTCCACGTCTCTAAATCCATGGCCCCTTATCTGAGCCCATTTATGGAACCAGATTTGTTTTATAATTCAGAGTGCTTTAAGTATTAGAAAGGTAATATGGCACAAATACTACACATATGCATATTATGTAATACTTCATCGCTGAAATGTATGAATAGGAACACTAAGTGGAATTTTAAAAGATTATAATGAATACCAAAATCAATTTCAGTATGTAAGAACCTTGTCCAAATTCCCTCATTTGCTAGTTGAAGAGAATGGATTATCATTTTCCTTTATAGGTCTCTAAACATCAATAATAAGTGAGATGCCAGTATGACATGGTGGTCATCAACATTATTCATTGAGCATTTGCTATCAGCAATGTACTTTGCATAGCATTCTAAAAGTATAAAAAGGCAGTAAAAATAATATTTGGGGAGTGTTTTATAATAATGATAATAAAATTAATAATAAATCAATGAATATTTACTGAGTGCTTGCTATGTACCCTAAGCATTTTATATGTATTATCTCATTTAGCACTCACAGCAACTTCAAATATTATGCCCAATCTTCAGATGAGTAGGCTGAGGCTTAAAGAAGTAAAGTCACCCACCCAGGTCAGGGACTGAAGACAATGCTGTCATTCCAGTGGAGGATTATCAATGAATAAGATATTTTCTGAGGGGAGAAGAGTGAGCAATTTGGATAGGAAGTAGTGATCTAGCCAAGGGAAATTCTGAAGACAGCTAGCCTAAACAACCTGATCTCTAACCTGGATCCCTTGAGACAAAGGTAGAAACCTCTCCCAGTCTGTAAACATATCTGAAGTTCATGTTCCCTAACCAACTGTTAACATGCAGCTTCCAAGTTCCAAAAATAAAATTCCCGAAATCAGCCACATTATACTTTTGGAACTATTGACACATGTCTTCTCCTGAAATGCATTTTTGATGCAGCAAAAATAAGAGAGGCAAAGAAGAGGAGGAGGTGCAAAGAATATAGGAAAGAACAGTGAAATTCCAAATTACTCTGCACAACAGATAACACATGAAAAATGATGAGGGCAAAGGTAGGTTGAACAAGAAAAGATCCTTAACACTCAAAGACAACAAAAGAAGAAAATAATAATATTAATTGTTTACCCTTCTCTGAGGCAAGTTTCAAATCACTTGCAATCACAATAAAGTATTTCTTAACCACTTAAGGACCCAGAGCTTTTGAGGGACACTGTGAAATCTTATGTGGAGACCAGATCACAGAATATTCATTTATCTTCTGCTCAATACTATTTACTATCTTGATAGTAAGTAGGTTGTTGTTGTTGTTTTTAAATTCATCTCCTATAGATTAGATAGTGA
Organism: Myotis brandtii; assembly: GCF_000412655.1. Taxonomy (NCBI): domain Eukaryota; kingdom Metazoa; phylum Chordata; class Mammalia; order Chiroptera; family Vespertilionidae; genus Myotis; species Myotis brandtii. Next base: position 7,556,090 of record NW_005362269.1, read on the forward strand.
GCATCCAGAGGGCTCTCCATACTTTGTTGGATCTTCTTAGTCTTTATACACATTTCTGAAAGACTGACTACTCAATAAATATTTCATTCAATAATAAGTCGTAGCTGCCATTTTTGATGACTCATAATGTCTCAAGAGCTGGTTGTTTTCATAATTCTCTCATTTAATCTCATTTAAGACAGTGTTATTACCCACAGTTTCCTGATGAAGAAATCAAAGCTTAAGAAGCTTGAATTGTTCAAGACCACACAGCTAGGTGGCAGAAGCTGGGATTTAAACTGTATTATTTCAAAGTTCTTGTTCCTCTGTTGTTGTGCACATGTGTTGTACATATTTACACACATAGGGTATATCGGATGCAACATGGATGGTTGCTTTGTTTTCCAGAATATTGCCACCTTCTTTCATTACTCCATCAAAATTGTCTCTGTAGCCAAAGTGACTCGAATAAGCTTTTTAAAACTTTTTCTAGAAAAAAAAACTTAAAGGTTTCCCATTTTTGAAATCCCATTTCTTTAGTTAGAAGATTAGGAGCAAACTGGATGTCTCCCCCTCTACCCAACCTTTCTAGGTGGCTCCACTAGAGTTTCAGAGATGTGCCCAAGGTCATACAGCCAGGCAGCAATGGAGGTAGAGTTGAAATTTGGGGCCCTTGACTTCAGCACAAGGTACATTTAACTCAAGAGACATGTTGAGCAGTCAGTTTGTATTGATTAAGGACCCATTAGCCACTCAGTACAACTGTGGAACAAATAAAAGCATCATTTTTCTCATCTAATTCAAAAGAAGAGCTAATATATACATGAAATTAATAAACGAACTGCTCAAGTTGACCATGTTAATTACATGCAACCAACTTCAGAAGAGCTCTCATCCAAGGGCAGAAAAAGCACTGCCCTGGAGCCACAAGATCGATTCAGGTTCAAGTTCTGCCACGGTCTCTATGGCTGTTTTGACTAAGTCACTTTCACCTTCCTTTTATAAAACGATTAGCTGGGGAAAGGAGAATAATGTCTTGTCTCAATCTGTAAAGAGTAGGGGAGCTTCGGCAATCGAAAATGGGGATAATAATAGTACCTGCTCTGAGGAGGAGGAAATGAGATGATGCACAAAAGGTGACAGGCAATGTGTCCAGAGTGATTGACAAACACTACCTATGACTATTTGCCATTGTGAGGTCATTGCTAATCCTGAAGCTGTGTAAAAGGAAATATGTTGGCAGAGTCCAGTTCCCCAGAAGAATCTAATCTCTTGCTATTTAAAGACCATGACTTTTAAGATTACCCTTGGTCTTTGAAACATTAAAAAAATATCAAACATGGTGTTATCATTATAGAAAGTAGGTAACCAGCTGCTGGACACCAGAAACATCATCTTGGGTCTGAATAGCCCCCTGGTCCTTTTTCATAGCTCCGGGTGTTCCCGTTTTACCAATATTTGCATCGGCAACTGTTCCACACCATTGCTAAACACTTGACGCCAGACATAAGAATTTCTGACGCTGACAGAAAAGTGTTTGCCCCTCACTATACTTTCTCAGAAATTACTCATTGAGTCCAATGTGCTCAAGTCCTTGAGATGAATCACCAACCAGAACCAGAAGTCCTTTCACCGCTGAGCCTTGAGGCATTTGGCCCAATCTTGAAATAGGATATTTCTTTTCATTTTCATAAAGTAGCTTTTATTTCTTTCCACCTACCCAATATCAGAGGTTTCCCTAAGTGGGACATTTGTCAGCCTTAACAGAATAAAAGACAATTTTGAATATAAATTGACACCACATTTTTGTTTTCTCCACTTCTGCTATTTTCAAAACCTCAGACTTTCCACAGCTAGTATTACACTCAGTGCGACTGTCATCCCCACATTAAGCAGCAGATTATCTCTTTTGTCTCTTGGGGACCTAGCTTTTCTATTGGAGGAGCAACCCTTCTCAGCAAAAGTTGCAACACAAAATAACAATGAGTCTCAGGAAGGACCCATGTTTCAGGGCAGTAAGACAGTCTGAGGTGGTGGTCTTACCAGTCCTTTGAAAAGAAAACTTCTGAGATGAAACTTAATACTGCCCCTCTCCAGTGACACCCTAACCTGCTTACAATGAATGGTGACAACACAGTGCCAGCTCAATATTCCCTAGTCATTCTCCTAATGAATGCAGAACTACCTGCGGCCTAACCGTTTAGACTTATATAATTCTCCTGATATTGTTGAATGCAGATCACCTTCTCTCAATTCTTGAGTTACATAATCCTGTATCTGAATCATTATGTGAGATTAAAAATGATGTGTTAAACTATTCCAACAGGTGCCTCTTTAAAATTAACACAATTTATGCCTGACATGCACCCAGAAAGTCCTGCGATTCTTTGTAAGTTAAAGCACACATACACTGGTATAAAAACATAATACACAGCCATTTCCTGGCACGGAAAACACGCCCTCGCTAAAACTGTCCTAGGTGCCTATGGCTTTAGCATAAAACAGGTATTCTGGCGTAAGAGAAAATGCTACTTCATTTACCATTTTTTTACACATTTACCAGGTAAGTCTATCTGTCAGTGAGCAATTATGAGGCAGAAAGACATTCCTGAATGGTAGGAATCACACGAAGCGGTCATCTCATCCAGAACTTAATAGTCCTTTTGGTGTGTGTGATTTTGATCATTTCCCTTTTATGAGTGCCGTATGCACCGACTCTTGATTGCTTCTGCAATGGAAAAAGGAGAGGATATCCCTCTGAATCCCAATGATCTGCTTTGACCAAAATCAGACACCAAAGCTGTTAATAGGAAGAACACTTGCAATAGGGGAAACCCTATAATGTAATGACCAGTGTGATTGCTTAGAAACTCTCAGTACACTCCCAAGTTCACAGAAGATGGCAGTTCCCACTGACAACTCCACAGCTAAGCCTCCTCGTCCGTCCTATTCAGAGTAAAGAATAAGAGAGGGATATTTAATGGGATGATTTTCTATACATTCTGGGTGGTCAGAGCCATCTGTTGTAGGATGGCCTTTTCCATGAAGAAGGTGCGGTTTTGTGGGCAAACTATTAATCCCCTTCCCCAAACCACCCCACCCCCCAGGCCATGTCACACAATTAAAAACTGTGAGTGGGAGAAGATGGATTGCTCATTGCCCTCCCACTCTGTGGTCCTTCTTTTGGATGGCATCATCGGACCCAGATGACAAGCCGGGAGGCAAGAGGCTTCCAGCAGCAGCATCTGGCCCTCTGGCAGATGGTCAGGCCCTCAGGTTCCCGGCTTGGGTTCTCTCCAGATGTGCCTCATGCTTCTTCTGTTCGGGAGCTGCTTCCTGCCTCTGCAGGGCATTTTCACAGGAAGTCATTTTGGACCAGAAGAATTGACAGGTTCTTATTGAGGAAGAGGATCTTATGTTTTTCCCTCTGGGGTTATATTTTACACAAAGATGTGTAGATCCAAAGGCATATATGAGTATAGCATCAGGGCCATCTCCCTGAAGACATGGGATGCTAAGCTCAGGGAGGAAAGGGGAGATGTAGAAACAAATCATACTGTGTCCTTATTCCTCCATCTCTTTCTACTCCAGCTGTTTCTTTCCTATTGAAATCAAATTTTTATTAACACTAAAGGAAGCTCAGAAGGGGACAAAATGAGAAAAGGAAAATGTCTGTCACCTGGGAGGAGAAAGAGCTCTCTGGGTAGTTCTGATTGGGCGATGACCTGAGCACGGGCCTAGGAATTGGAGCATGTACTCCATCTTTCATTTTTGCAACAAGACAGCTACCACCTGTTCCCCATCTACCCTTAACTACTGCCTTGACTTATTCCTCAGTCACTGCCTCAGCAGGAAGGTCCCCTGAAGCAGAGCCCTAGTTGACTGCTCCCAATTTTGGTGATAATAACAATAACCACCGAAATATCTATTGCAATAGCAACTGCCATTGATTGGACACCAAGCACTATGCTAAGTACTTTACATGCCTTAGTTAACTGAATTCTCATTTCATTCCTATGAATCTTCCCATTCTACAGAGGGGGAAAGTAAAGTTGAGAGAAGTTAAGGAAGGTTCCACAAATAGTAAGCAGACCATGGAATTTGAATCCTCTGAGAAAGCCTGTGTTCTTCCCATTCTACCACAACTCCTCCCCAGGTTCCATCCTCTTCTGTTTACTGGGTCATCTTTACACTGGAAATAACCTTAGAGATTCTTCAAAGCAACCTTATAAATGATGTTAATATGTCCCTCAAATCCTACTTGGCATCCTCTTCTAATGACATATGCCCTGCCCCCAGGGGTAGTCTGTGTTACTCCTTGACTACTGAACCAGAAATGTCTCAATTAGACTCAGATTCAGTTTCCTTGTTGGCGTCCATCATTTGGATCTAGTTCTTGCTCTTGGGAGTAACACAGAACGTGTCTCTCTCTCATACATCTCATTGGACCTTAGAACCCATTCACTAGTCTCCACTGGGTTGATTATAAGATAAATACTGCTAGTTCTCTCTAATGTTCCTCACACTCACCTACTATGACTAAAACTCATCATGTGAAAACTTAGCTGCATTATTTATTTAATTTGCTTATTATCTGTCTGCCTCCACTAGGATTTAAGCCCATGAGCGGAGGGACATTGTTTGTCTTGTTCACGGCTATATTCCCAGCTGCTACTCAGTAGGTAGTCAAAAATAAATGAGTGAACATATCTGTGTCTTCTGGCTCAAGTGAATTCATGGATTCATTCAATCATCTGTTCATCCATTCATTCATTCAACACCCAACCCTGACTGAGCACAATTGCTAATTATGTGCCAGGAAGAGCGGTACATTTAGTCAGTCAACAAATACCTAGCATTATCACAATAATCATTGCTAGCATTCATTAAGAATTTATAAAAAAACATACATTAGATACTTTACCTAGGTATATGTTAGGTATATGATGCAGGTATTCTTTTAACTGCCTTTTTAGAGACAGGAAAAACAAGGTTTAGAGAGGTAGTACTTCCCTAGGTTTATACTAACATTAAGTAGTGAAGAGGAGATCTAAAACCAAATTTTCTAATTCAAAAACCCATACTCTTACCCCTACAGTATGCTGCCCTCCATTTACTGAGAGTAAAGATAGCTGTGTGTGTATTTTTTATGGCTATAGAAAAGGAGAAGAAAACCTTGGAAAGCTAACAAGAAGTCCTATCACAAGTTAGGAGACAACCCCAAGATACAATCAAAACTCCACCTCTAAAATAATTACAAATCAATAACAGAACAAGGGTATTGTTGAAGGGACTCTGCCCAAATCTTAAACTGACTTGAATAATGGAGTGATCAAAGCAGAGTGAGGCCAAAAACACTTCTTGTAGAAGCAGAGCAGATTTCTGCATGGTCCCCAAAGACACACAGTTGTTTTCAGAGAAGAGTGAGCAAGGGTTCCATATGGGGGTGGTGAGACCAAAGCTCAAAAATGGGAGAGTTCCTATGGGAGGGGTATTAGAGACTTTGCCAGGCAGGAGTGAGAGAGGGAAAAGGAGAAGGAGAAACATGTCATTTAGAAAGCATAGAAGAAAGTTTCCTGAAGCAAAGTAGATCTTGTTAAGTGAAAAGAGCTGGGAACTTCTGAATCAAAGTTCAGAGGACAAATTGGTACCACCATTAGCTGGAGATGCAGGTATGAAGATGAAAACATATGTCAATGAGGAAAGAGCCCCTTCCATGAGGAAGCCTGTTCTGTGGGGATGTGATTAGAATCCACAAAGCTCCCCTTCCCCGCGTCAGCTCATTCATTCATAAATAAGAAGATTACTCACTGCTTATACTCATAAACAGCTTTCTGCATCTCCTTTGGGTATTTACCTCCACCTTTTCTGTGTCTCTATTCCCTTTTCCCCTTCAACTGCTCAGTGTATCGGGGTCATGATGCATTTCCTCCACTAGCCAGCATCAACTAACAGTTTCATGTCGGCCAGCAATGGCCTCTCTTTCTGGCTTCTCCGAAAGGGAGTCCCTTGATTAGGGAGTGTGGAAGGCCCTGGCAGTGGGGGGCCTTCATGCTCTGTCCTCCCTGTCATAAGCCTGGTAGACAACAGGCTGTTAACTCCTGTTTGGTAGACCTCTTTCTCTTTTGCTCTTTTTCCCTTAAAATACATGCAGTCTGCTAACTTCCCAGCCATTAGCAGTGGCTGATTAATTTTCAAAGTGAGTTCAGTTTTAAGCCACTTCTACAAATAGACACTTTATTGAGTTGAAGACTCAAGAAAGGATTGCTTTTTAATTGTATTTGATCCAAAGACAATCAGCGGCTTCACAGTCTCACCTCTCTGTGTCCTCTGATTAATTACGAGCACTATCCCCCATCTCCGCTTGTGTTGACAGAGTACTTCATAATTTTCCACACTCTTCTGCACTTATTTCTGATGTCATCCTTCCCCACACTCTGTGAGGTTAAATCGAGCAGGTGGTATTATCTCCACTTGGTACGGTGAGACACAGAGGCGCAGGATGTCCTCAGATAAAGAACCTATTCTCAAAGGAAGGCGGCTGTAAAACCAAGACCTAAGTCCCTGAGTCCTATTCCACTGTACTTGCAATTGGGCCACACCACCAAATCAAGGTGCAGTTTGGTGCTTAAGAAGAGCTCACAGAGCTGATCTAAATTCAAATCCCACCTCAGCCTGTTGGGGCCTGTTTCCACATCTGTGAAACTGGAAACATACTAGTACCTACTCATAATGCCTACTTGACAGGGGGGAGGAGGATTCAATGAGGTAAACCATGCAAAGCTTAGGACAGAGCCTGGCACAATGTGAGCTGCTGTCTTTAGCTCAGCCCCAGGACTAAATGCTGCCCATCACGGTGTACTTGTTTTGCCCTATTTTGGACCCTAAATTGCAAAGCAGAAGTCACAAACTCTGAGCTCATGCATGGCCTTTGTTTTATTTGGGATACAAGCCTTTTTTTTTTTTTTTTTTTTTTTTTTTTTAGCATTTAAAACAAGCCTTTTTTTTTTTTTTTTTTTAGTGACTAGCATTTAAAAATCAGTAGATTTCACAGGGGAAAAAAAAATCAAGATTTCCCAAATTTCTTGGGAAATGAGGCATTCCAGCAATACTAGTTCCACATTCCTATATGGCAACAATTATCTGGGGTTCAGCAGAGACTGCAGCCTTAGAAGGACACATGCTCACCAGTTTATCCCAGTCGCCTCCACTCCCTAATGCCTGTCTCAAACCTCACCACTCAACCCATTTCTATTGGGCAGCAGTTACATTGGCCTCCAGCACTAAGATAACAGCAGGCCCTGCTACAGGAGCTGTTGTGACATGCCCTGCAGCCGGATGGATGGCTTGCACTGGCTTGCACTGTGAATTCTCACATTAACCAGAGTATCTCAACGCATTCTCTTCACCACCTCAGCTTCTCACAGGACAATCAGCATAGAAGGAACAAAAACATTCAGCCCATTTTGCTAGCAGAAAACGTGAGCTGAAATCAAACTGGAATAAGCTGAAACTAAATGAGGATGCGGGTTAGGCCCAGAATGATAGCTTTTACTTTCTGTAAAAGTCTCCCAATTTGCACCTATTCACATAAACATTTCTGCCGTGTGACTCCAAACTGCCCTCAAAATATATTTTGTTACTTGGTAATCAAATCTACTTATGCTATAAAATGCCCTGGCTCCTATGTGAATATTTTTTTAAGGCCAGAATTGAGGAATATTGAGTATTACTGGGAAATTAAAGGGCCTTGCACTCTCTTAATCATGAGATGAGTTGACTAAACGGGCAGTTTGTTTGAGAGTCCAGACAGTGGCATCTTGGCATCGCGGCGTAACTGGGTGAGGATTAAGTCATTTCTCAGCTTTCCTTGGCAGAGTCTTTTATTATTTACAATATTTACTTCAGGGAAATCTTGGCCTGCGCCGTATTTATCTTGCTGAAAAATGGGCCCATAAATGTGTATCACCTTTCGAACAAAGCCAAATGTTGTGGTACTAATTTGGTTCATGAAGTGTGTAATTCAGTTCCTTTGCACAGAAGCAACATTTGTCTTCTGCTTTTATTAAACTGCCATAAAACAATTTCTCTTGCTCATTATTGAAATATGCAACACCAGGGCTGGGGCAAAGGGGATTTAATGACTAAAGTTCCAAAGGCAAAATAGTGACACTTCCTCTTTATTCTGCTGCTCGCCGGCGGAAAAATGAAGAAAACAAGGAACCTGTAAGGAAACCTTTGCCCTTTTCCCATTTAGTTGGTAGCAGGAAGGATACGGGGACAGAGAGGAGGGGAGCAAAATACAGCAGTCATTTTTATGAGATTATTTCCATGAAACACATGCCTTCATTAAAAGAAGCTATTTATAAATCGCTCCTGATTGATTCGTCATTTAACCCAAGTATACTTTTCATCTCTCTGAGGTTAGCAGCATAGAGACTTTGCAACTGACCTACACAGGTCCTAGCCTGGGGAGGATAATACGGTGAGGAGAGAGGGGTAAAGACAAAATCAATATGGAATACGCCTCCTTCCAGAGCTTCCCTCTTAGCCAGCCTGGGTTTGTTTCATGAATCTGTGAGCAACAGTTTCCCTATCCCACCTCTAACCGAGGGCTTGCCCTGCTGCCTATCGTTCCAATGTCAGCAAAGTGGACGGAAGTCAAGTAGACTCTGGGTGACACAGATGCAGCATTTCAGAAACCAGTGATACACAGGAAAGGGTATCTTTCCTCCAGGCAAACTACTGTACACCAAAACAACTCCAAATTCAGTATAGCAGGGCATGTCACCAAAAAGACTGTCACCTACCTTCATGCTCAACATTTGTCTCATGTTGGAGGCGGTGTGGGGTGCAGGGGAAGAGGAGAAACAGTGTGCACACACCATGCACCTGACCCACACGGAGCAGACACTGTGCTCTATCCTTTGACTCGGTGAACCATGGCACCAGCCCTGTGAGGAAGGTACTGCTATCGTCCCCATTTTATGAGTGAGGATCATGGAGAATGATGACAGAGAGAGCAAGGAATTCGCTCGGCCTCGTTGTGCCAGGAAGGAACAGAGCCTGAGTTTACACTACAGAACAGCTGAGTACTTTATCATGTGTTATATAGCATTTGATTGAGTTCTACCTTGCAAGGGTTTCTAGGCCACCGTGGGAAATTCAAAGAAACAGAGAAGACACAGACCGCCCCGCCCCCCCATCATCAGCAGGAAGATGATGCTGACTCATGTTCAACAGGAGCTGAGTGCACTTTCCTCTCACCTGACTCTCAGCTCTGTAGGATGGAGGGACTCGTTTATCTAGGGGATACTGATGAGCACCTGTGGGCCAAGATGGCTTGGGACTCTGGGGCACCCTGTGTTTGGGACTCTTGATGCTAAAACCAAGAAAGCCCAGGCAATTAGTAGGTCATAAACCAGGGGTAAAATAGTGAACTCGACAGAAATCATCCCTGCCTTCAGCCAGCAGTCATTCCAATGGGGACCCAGACAGGTAAACAGTGGGGTAGCTGGGACCAGGAGGGAAGTATGGTGCAGGCTGACAGCACAGGCACACAGAAGGCTGTCAATATGCTTCCCTTAGGTCTGAAAAGTCATCCAAATAAAATCAGAAGCAAAAAAAAAGGTAGCTTTTTCACAGAATTGCAAATATACATTTACTAATGAAGTAAAAAAGATAAGGCCAAAATTATGCACGTGGCTTATAAATATGAGAAAATGCTTATGTATTTTAGACTATCATCAAATGTTCCATTGACATTTAGAGTCACTTTGTAAGACATTAGCTCATCTCTGAGATGACCTGTGTAAAACTGAATAAATTGAAAAAGCAAACTTTTCTGAATATAAGCAGGAGTCTGGGAAGTTAACATTATCCAAAACCTTTCAAAGCTCATGGGTCTCCTAGTTCCATTAGATGAATTGTTGAGTAATCAATATCATGTATTATTTTAAATGAGTAAGAACTGAATCAGTTCTCTTCCTTCACCACCACCATCACCCAAACGTGTATCTTTTGAGCAATTATGACAATTAATGTCAACAATTTTTTAAAAATGCCCTAACCAGTTTGGCTCAGTGGATAGAGCGATGGCCTGCGGACTGAAGGGCCCCGGGTTCGATTCTGGTCAAGGACATGTACCTTGGTTGCGGGCACATCCCCAGTAGGGGGTGTGCGGGAGGCAGCTGATCGATGTTTCTCTCTCATCGATGTTTCTAACTCTATGTCCTTCTCCCTTCCTCTCTGTAAAAATCAATAAAATATATATTTTTTAAAATAACAAATGCTCAGAGTGGAACCAACCAAGACCAGCATAATCATTCCCTGAGTTGATGTACACTCTGTTCTCAGTGCATTTACCAGGCGCACAGTAGATTCTGGAAATCCCATCCATGCAAACCCCTCCCCAACCACTATAACGAGTTAGGTAATTGAGAAACTAAAAGCCACATTGGCTTTTTTCAAAAGTGTGACTAAGTAGTTTCAGAAAAAGGAGTCCAAGGAAATATTAACAAAATGAGATGCTAATCTTTGCCCCAACACCCCTTCGGCAGATGAAGATACTGAGCTGCAGTTTGGCAACTGATAACCAACACACAAATCCTGAAAAGCTGTCAGAGGAAACACTGGCTCTTCTCACTAGCCCCATCTTTACTTATATGGCACATTACTTATATGACACATGCTTGTCAATTATTTCCTAAATTATTGGGGTGTCTCTTTCACACACACACATGCACTATATATCTTTATGCACAAACTAATTATTTCTGTACATTTGGCCCATATTCTATGTGTAACTATACATATTTACACATATATAACCTTTGCTCACAAAAGGTATAGTCACAAGATACCTGATCCTAACATGATACCTTGGCCCATGGGTGCTAATATGTTAAAATTTTTGCTGACAAAAACAAATCCCTGGCTAAGCCCTCATCTCTTTCCCCATCTAATGGAGCTCCTCTGCAAGTTGAGGTTCAAATTTCAGCCCGCCTTTTCCGGTCCCCTTGAGTTAACCACGCTCGGTCCTGGAATAATGAAACAGCTTCCCCTCAAGCACATTGCGTGTTCTGACCAGGTGTGCATTGTCACTTCCACCCTGGCAGTTTAAGTTCATTTTAAATATGGCGAAGAGGCCTCACGAAATGCAGATTTATACCCAGAGATGTGTTTGCACCTCCAAACACAAATTATGTTAATCAGGCATTCCAGCCTGAGCCAGGAAGAGGTGATGTGATTATTCTCAGGAAGCCTCTGTGATTGGCAGCCAAATCCTACTGAGAACCAGATCTGGTTGGCTCTTTGGAACCATGCAGAGCGCATGCCTCCCTCCCCTTAACTAAAGGCTGCTCCACACTCTACCTGTCCAGCAGGGCCCTGGTCAAGCTGTTCCACTTGCCATGCATCAATGCCACTTTGTTCAGACCGACTGGCTCTCTCCACAGTGACCCTCCTGCCGTCTGTATTATTTAAAGGAGATTTATGGCTGGGTGTCTCGTGTTGTGAAACAGGAGCTGTGACCCCCAGGCTGGGAAGCCAGCGAGGGGAAGAACATTAATATTATGGCACAGGGGAAAATGAAACTCATAGGCAGCAGCAAGAAAGAAGAACGACGGAAATGTATGGATGTGTCATAAACTGCATCAAATGTTTGCATTTCCTCTCTGATGGAACCTCCCAATATGCTTAGGTGAGGGTGGTAGTGTTTTTTTTTCTTTGGGCTTTTTAAACATTTGTTTCTTTTCTGCACATTTGGCCCATATTCTACATGTAACTATACAGATTTACACATATATAACCTTTGCTCAAAAGGTATAGTCACAAGATACATGATCCTAGAAGACAAAGAAATGAATGCCAAATAGAGTTTATGGGGCGAAAGCGCCAAGAACTCTGGTTGCATATTAAAGAGAATCAGATCATTTTATGACCATTAGGACCATTTGAAGTTATGCACACTAATTAAAGGTAACCAAAGCCCATGCCTCAGGGCACACTCTGATCACTGGTAGGGTCTGAAGAATTCAGCCCTCTTTCGACTTCCTTGCTCTTCAGGAAGAATGGCTCTGGTGACTACAAGGGTGCTGGCAGTTCCAGATCAGGTAAGAAGCATGGAGAAGATCAGAACCAGAAGAACACATTTTAGGGTTTCTAATATAATCAGATGTATATTTCCTGATTTCCCAATTGCATCCATTTGGAATGAAGAGGCATTACCATCCTAATTGAACTCGGAAATAAGTCTGGCATTTCATTACTGACTCTAATACCAGGCAGAAACAATTTATTTGTCCTCCTTTGGTCTCAGTGTCCTAATCTGTAAAATGGAAATAAATCGTCACCATACCAAGCAGAACCAAGCCACCCACCAAGCAGTGGTTCTTCCAAAGATAAACTACCCCAGAATCCAGTGTAAGACACTTTAAAAATACCTTTCACATGTTGATCTATCTTTCACAAAAGCCTACCCTTCTGTCAACATTTCTCTTAGAAAAAGACACTTTTAGTTCCCACTAATAGTACTTCAAAATTAGTGGAATGAAACCAGCATAAGGCTATGTTGAGGGAGATGGGACACCATTAGATCCTAAACACACCTCTTACTTGGAAAACATTTCAAGAAGAATTATGAGCATCAATTACATTGGGATTCAATCCTACCCTAAAGATTCAGTATGCTTAATCTCTGCAGCAAAGATGATTTTTTGGGGGGTAGGGATGAGGTGGAGAGATTAACCGAGGAATTTATATGCATATACATATAGCCCATGGATACAGACAATAGTGTGTTAAAGGCCATGGAAGGGCGGGGGTGGGGTCGAGGGGTCAATGGGGGGAAAAAGGGGGACACCTGTAATACTTTCAACAATAAAAATAAAGTGTTTAAAAATATGATTTTTTAAAACCATATATTTTATTAGGTGTGATTTCCTTTGTTGAATGAGAAATTAACTGATGCGTGTCCTCAGACTAATCTCAGAAATACCCGGTAATCTTTTTTCTCATCTTTACATATTTCTCAGAACAAGTGGCCTTTATGGTTTATGGAAAGATCTGGAGACTGTGAGCCCCTCTTCTCCAGATGCACATCACAGTAACTTGTGCAGGATCTTGAAAAGTACTGGAATGCCCCCAGACAAAGGCTGGCTGAAGTTTGTTGCAGCTAAGCAATAGGAAATTGTAAAGTCCAATTTGTGGCCCCCGAAGAAAGCATGCCTGTTCTCAAGTAATCTACAAAATTCTATTTCCTATTAGCTCCTGCCGATCCAGAGTTTTCCATTCAAAATAAAAATAAGTTCCCAATATTTTAAAGTAGTGTGTGTATATGGGGGTGTAGGGAAGGGGAAGCTGAAGCAGTGCTTACAGAGAGAATTTCCTTCTGAGGAACTTCTGTAGTTACTCCCAGAAAACTTGCCTCAGTGAGTCACCTATCTGAGCAGGGGAACTCTGCAAATCTCCTCCCTTTCATGAAATCACTAACTGCTAAAACTAAATGTAACACCCATTTTATACAAAATGTTTGAACCTCATTTAATTTACTCTTTTAATGTTCAATCTTGCTCATTTATCTATGTGTGTTTCATGCCTAACTCAGTATGTCTAACAAAAGCTGTCAGCTCCTAAGAGGCCAGAGACACAACCATTTACTTCCATCTCTAACCAGCCTGGCAATCCACTAGTTACAAGAAGCTGATGAACAAAAAGTGTTTGACAAAGATGGCGATTTTATTAAATTGTGCATAATCCTTGGGATGGGGAAATAAAAGAGAGAAAAAGAAGATCCATCATTTTTCTTATTTCTGCGAAAACCAACCTACAATCCATATCTACCAAAACTTGAAGCAATGCATTTTCAGCTATGATAGCATAGAAAATGAGTAAATCATCTCACTCACTCCATCCCACCTTGCCTAGGCCTGAGGGTGCCTCAAGTCAGACAGTGCACCTACTATTGCTGCTTTGATCCTCCACTGGAACCACTGGGAGCAGAGAATCTCAGCGCCCAACTTGGCAGCTAAAATATAACTACCAAGCAACACTGATATTAGATTAGATGATGCTGTCATCCCATTGTTATCCAATTTATTCTACTCTGACATAGTATGAAGTGGTTCTGCATCAATAATGGTTAATAAATATAGCCATACCTGAACTCTGTTGCCATTTCCATATGCTTTCACAGGCAGGAGACTGCTCTCTCTTCCCTGTCTCCAGGTTCATTTCTTTAGTGGGTAAGTAATGACAGTTTCACCTCTAGAGTCTATTTAACTATAAAGAACCCATTCACAGAAGGCCCTAGACATTTGGTTGAAAAGCACCTGCTGTTGACCCAGGGCTCAGCTAAGGAGTCTGGGCTATACATGTTTTAGCAGGGCAGTGGGGTAAGTGTTCTTTCCCACGGATCCTTGTGGATAGACACATAGAGATCCCACTTGTGCACCAACACTGCACATTCATGCAGCCACTGTTTTCATCAACAGATCTCAGCAACTTACCTGGACAGAGGTCCAATTCCAGAATTTAGTTAATTCTTGGCATTCTTATAATCTAGAGCAGCAGTTCTCAACCTGTGGGTCGCGACCCCTTTGGGGGTCAAACGACCCTTTCACAGGGGTCGCCTAAGACCATCGGAAAACACATATATAATTACATATTGTTTTTGTGATTAATCACTATGCTTTAATTATGTTCAATTTGTAACAATGAAATTGGGGGTCACCACAACATGAGGAACTGTATTAAAGGGTCACGGCATTAGGAAGGTTGAGAACCACTGATCTAGAGCTTTCCCCATTAAAATGCTATGGAAAGGTGCAGTCTTGAACTACTTTTTAATTACTTTGCAAGTCTATCTCCCTAAGAGTAGTGTATAGGTAGAGCAGTATATACCTTCAAAATGGGCTGGATCATAAAAAATCACCTGAGAATGTTTAAATATATAGATTCCCAAGCCCCACCTCAGTCCTACTGAATTGGAATCTTTAGATAAAAGGGTCCAGGAATGTGTAATTTTGACTATTCTTGGGCGATTCTAATGAACAGGAGAGTTTGAGAAACAGATGGGTGTTAGGGGATTTTCACAACAGTCCCATGAAAAACGGCAAAGCAAGTGTGAGCTCCATTTTACAGATATAAAAGAAATGGAGCTCGGAGAGGTTAGTTGCCTCCATTGGACTTAATTCTTCATTAGCGCTACGTCATGTTTTATACATGTCTTGTGTTCTTACTTATCCTTCTCTCTCTCCATCAACCTCCATCAAATAATATGTAGCCCTCCGTCAATGACCTAGAAGTTATTCTTGCCGATAGTATGGACGCTGACTGCAAGAGCAATTTCTGAGAAATGTCCCCCACTAGTTTCCAGAGGATGCCTGGCATACTCGTGCCCACTCTCCACTCCTGGCATCACTTTCGGCCCACATTCTGATATAATCAGCATCTGTTCCAGAGAGCCTCCCTCTACCGAGGAATTAATCACCAAGAATACTGCACATGAGGATACAATATACAAAATATCTGTATAATACAGTTTCTTAAGCAATTATCCTATACCACTGGGTCACATTATGCAACTTAATATTTCCCATAACAAAAGTAGAGTTATGGGGTTTTTTAATGCATACACTGTTAAGTTTTACTTTAATCATTTGCGGCATTCTCTTATATTATTTTACTATTGCATGTCAGTAATCAGTAACAATTAAATTTTTTAAAACTTACATTGAAAACTCACTCTCATCAGAAACAGGATTAGGACCGGGGCTTTCATGGTTCTAACGCGGAACTAAGTGGAGGAAAAGATGTGACACAGGGGGGATGTTTCCCTGGACTCAACAGTGGGCTTGAATGATTTCTGAGAATTTTCCATCCGTGTTTTCTAAAATAGCCTTTGGTGGTCTGTTCCTTCAGTGGCATTCCTAGTAATGCTAGCAGGAATGGCTGTACCCCAACAAGAAGGAACAGGGTACTGCATGCTCCCACTGAGATTTGGGGAGAGGTTGTGTAAACAACCAAAGCATTGATGGGACGTTTATGTATTGCCTGGGAGGAGGGAGAGCAGTGGAAAGGGACCTCAGTATGGGTTTGGCAAGGCAGCGAGCCGGCCCTCAGTCTCTGCCTCTCGGACACCTCCCAAGGACACAGCGCCTATTCAGAATCCGAGTTCGCAGAGGCTTTTCAATCAATAACATATGGCCACGAAAGCCCTAGTGCTATACAAACAGACTGAAATAAATATGCTCAGCAAATAGAATATCTGTATGTGGAACAACAAAGCTTTTAGTTTAACTGCAGAAAAATGAAAAACAAGTCTACTTGAAACCAGGCTAAATGAGCAGCCAGTTATTCTATGTGAGTTTTTGGAGATGAATGAGCTGGCATATGCTGTATTCAGATCATTAAGACTAGATATCATCAATTCCTTAGGATTAGAGGCAAAACTCACCGGAAACAACTTGCTGTGGCTGGGGGCTCACACCCTCCCTTTCCCCACTAGGACGGATGCTAGGAACGCTGGGACAGACCAGCTGTTTAAAAAGCCAAGTGGCTCCGACCACACCAGCTTGTTAGCCTTTATCTTTCAGACATTTTTTTTTCCCTCCCAGATTCATGATCTCAGATTAGGTAGGTGGTGAGGGCGGCTCTAAATATACCTTCCTGTTACCCGAGACCTGGATCAGGGAAGGTGCTTATTAATATCATGGAGATATGATTTTTAATGATCTCTGAAAACAGCCTATATGGTGTGAATAATGGCACTGTCTCATTGCATGCGTGGTTTGTGCTTTTGTCTCAGACAGGTTCATTTTTCACTGGAGGGGAAAGGTTCATGCCGCACGAGGGGGGTAACCAGTTGATGTTACAAGGCTGACTATTAGGCCCCTTGCTGTTCCACATGTCACAGGGAAGGACTCCAGCCGGCAACCTTAATGCCTACTTCAGCATCTTGAAGAAATTAATGAACACAGCTTCTATGGCAAAACATTTCAATCAACCCTTACCAGCTGTGCCTACATTTAAGAAAAAGGAAAGGCGGGGGGGGGGGGGGGGGAGATGCCCAGGTTTATCAAAAAAGTTTCTTCGAAAGATCAACCGTGGTTTTGGCTGTGTTCGGGGCCGTGGGAGGTGGGGAAAGGAAGAGCAGAAGGAATAAGGTAGAAGGGTGCCAGTCCCTGGTGCCAAAAGATGTGCTCTGGCCCCTGTGTTTGTTGAACAAATTAAGCACGTTCTGGTTTTTCACCTGCTGAAGTAGCAGCAGTGCATATGGCCTAGAAGTTAAAAATAAGGAAATATGCATACATTACCATACTTAATGGACGACCCTCTCCATTTAATATGCAAATTTCCTGAAATATTACTGAATGCCGTCTGTTCTAAATGAATAAATTTGAATTGCAATTAGAATAATCCTTTATAATTAATGAAAACTGTCAATTTTAGTTCATAAGTAATTTGATTAACAGGATGATGGGACACTTATCAAGTTCACTGGACTGCTAGGGTACAAGGAAACTGACAGTGGAAACGGGGCGGGCCAGGCACTCAGGCTCCACCAGAATATTATCCTACATTATTGATAACACAAGCTAATGAACTTCAGAAAGTGAACGCGGGAGCCTCATTTAAAGGGACAGCATCAGAGGGCGATGGGCAGCGTGAGATGAAGATCTTTCCAAGAGCATCTTTGCTGATATTTTTGGATCATAGGAAAATAAATGTTTAGAAATGCCAGGGCAAAGGAAAACATTGGCTCAACACATGAATTTACCATTTCCAGCTGTTGCTGAACAAAAGGAAACAATAGTCAGAGGATAAATGTAAGAGGAGACAATGCAAAACCATGTGGAACGGAGTCTATGGTAATGCATCACAGACGTAGGATATAGCCATCGCAGTGGGGTTGTCTCCGTTTCCCTCCATTGTTTCTTCTGTCAGATAGGCTAGGAACAAGAACTTTTTCACTGCTGTTAATTGGACATTTATATAAAGCAACTGGGGGAGAGGAGACTCCTTGGAGACACACATGTAACTCTTTTAAGGCACAAACACTCGGGGCATAGCTTGGCCCTTAAAGAAACAGACGCTCCATGCAATCTCACTGTGGAGGACAAGGAGGTGGGGAAGAGGGTTAATGTCACAGGGAATGCTGGCATTCTTTTTTGTTGTTATTGTTCATGAACATGAAGACAAAGTAAGTAAAAACAAGAAAAGGAGCTATAAACTTCCTTATCTTTTCCAGAAATCAATTCCAAAACTCAATGCAAAAGTGCCAGTAGTCTCAAGAGGGGGTCCATATTTGGGGCTTTCACACTCACAGCACCAAAGAGTTTATTAAGAACCTTTGCGTGGGAGTCTCTGACCAGCAAGGGTCTGGTTCTCGGGATTCACAGCACCCTGTCAGACCTTGCTCTTTACACCTTCCATACCTGTCGCCCCTGACAATAGGGGTGACTTCCTTGCTGACAAGGAGAGCTCCACATTTGGTTGATGTTGGCAGAATAGAACCACATCACGGTTCTTGACTTCTATCTAGTTCTCCTATACCCTCTAAGAAGTGCCTTACTTCCAAGGATGGGAATTTTCTATGCAAAAGACCCCTTAACCTTGAAACCTTAGTCAGAATCATGTGGTGATAACTCAGTCACAGTTACCTCAAGATCATCACGGGAGAATTTTTCAAGAATAATACTAGTCATAAGAGTGTGTCATTAAAGGTCACTCATTGAGCACTTCTGGGAAATCACCAGAGATGTAGCAACTTCAATTCCTTCTCTATGGGCCACCTATACCACTACCTCATTGGATTTGATAGAAAAACTAAATAAAATAAACCTATCACATAATGTTGATTAAAAAAATAGCACCTACAGTGTACTGATAAATAATTCTAATTGCCAGACATTATGCAAAGTTCTTTAAGTCATTAAATACTAAAGTTAGCCCTGGAAGTGCCTATTATACCCATCTGACAGGCGAATAAACCAAGGCTCAGAAAGATAGGTACCTTGCCCAAGGAAGGAATCACAACCAGGAAGTGGCAGGGTCAGTATTTGGACTCCAGGTCAGTCTGTCTCTGAAGCCTCAGCTTTGACCCTATTATGTATTCTAAGCTGATTTCCATTTCATCAGTGTGCTTAGATGCTGGGCATATTTAACTGTGCTACAGTTTCCCTCACTTTTCAAATGCATTTTGTTTTCTTGCTCTGGACCACCACGATTGGTAAGTTGTCTGTGCCATTCCCACACCAGCTCAGTGGGTATACATTTGGAGTCACTGTCTCCCCCTTGCATGAAACAAACAGGTCATAAACATCCTTCATTCTACAATGTGTGCCCCGAGCAACCCTTCATTATCCTCTGCCTCCCACAAAGTGTCTCCTGAAATCCATATATTTACAATTCAGTTTTCAAAACATGCAGAGCACTACTGGGTAAGGCTTTTCCCTGGGACTCTGCCCCAGAGCCCCATGTTGCCACTGTCCTAACTAGCCAACTTCGGCCCTGGGAGATCTGTAATAAAAGCTGTTAGCTCTTTGACATTCAATAAAAGGAACAAACAAGAAACCAATGATGTTCTTGGTTATTAAGCTCCCTATTAGACCTAAATAAAATTAAGCAGCTGGTGGCCCTATGTCGCCACAAAATTAATATTAAAAACTCTCTTTGAGCCATTTGGATCCTTTGTATGTACACTCAAAGCCTCAAGCACCCTCATTCTTCCCAGCACTACAAGCGATTTCTTTCTTCCCCATTACCCCTAGTCTTTCACGTGCTTCTGGCACCCAGAGGAGTTCTTTGTTTTTCTCTATAACCTGCCACCATCTGCAAATCCCCAAGGTAATAACAAGAGCGATCTACCTGGATACTAGCCCCACTGATTATGGAAGCCAGGCGGTCTTTTAGAGATCTTCCAGCTCAATGTTTCTCAAGGGTGAGTGCATACCACTGGCTTTAGTTATATTCTTTTATATTTTAGTGACTATATATCTATTTTCATGAATATTAGCAAAGAAAAACTATAATTAGCACATTAAACTTTGGATTTCACAGATAACACTGCTCAGCTCATAACCTAAGTAAATATTTGAGTAAGGAATAGTGAATAGATTTATTTTATTAAAAAGACAAATATAGGGTAAATAATACTCTGAGTGGCCCTCATCTACAGCAAAAGTCACAAAGGTATTTTGTAAAGGACATAAAGGACAGAACTTCTTTTTAAAAAGCCGATCTAGTACAAACCCCTCTTTTTCCTCCAGGGATAAACTGGCGCTCAGAGAGGTGCAGACCACACAGCCAAGTAGAGGTGAGGCTGGAGCTGGAAATTGCATGTCCTAGTGAGGTGCTCTTTCTTGACCCAGGAACCCAGGCTTTCATCGAAGTTCACTTTGGGAAGAAATGGACTGTGAGCTCCAAGAGCTGCCTTTCCTGGGGCCGCTGAAGATGGAGGGAGAGAGCACAAGAAGCAGGGCTCTATCCCCCTTCTTCTTCGAGGATCAGTGTCTGATTTCATTTAAAGAAAGAGTATTATATAAGATTGTTTACAAGGGTTCCACTGATGCAATGATAACTCTTCAAATGACTGAAAGCTCCTCAAGTTGGTCTTTTCATGCCATTCAACCTTGCTCACGGGGCAGCAAATTGTTCTCCATCAGCATGGACCAGCTGCTCCCAAAATATGGCTCAAGAACCATTTATGCTAGAGTCTCTTGGGTGGGTGAGGTGGAGTGTGGTAATCTGTTTAAATTCAAATTTCTGGGCCCCATCGAGGACTTTATAGACACAGACTCTCTGGGAGTGAAGTCCAATAATTTGCATCTTTAATTAGCTTCCTAAGTGACTGCACTGTGAGCTAAGACTTAAGAACCAATATAGTGGAATGATCGATGACCAGCAGGGCTAACAGAGAGAGATTAAAAGAGGGAGCACAAATGAGAGATAAAGAGGTTTCACCTAAGGGAGAAAGACTGAGAAACTGGGATTCAGTAATTTACTGAACCCTCAGTGGAATACTGCCTCTATGGTGAACCCATTTGTGATAAAGGTATCTTAGTATTTATGTCATTAAACCCATCTCTCACCCACACACCTCCATCCTCACACTTATCCCTTTCTTTACACTGAGGTCCTTTCTAAAGAGAATGGTGTAACCATGGGGTTAGGGTTTTTTTGTGTGTGTTTTTTACCAAGCACCCAGAGGAGCATCCTGTGTGCTGGGGGTAAGGCATTAGACCAAACTGAAGACAAGCCACTGCTCAATAGGAAGTTCCACTCTGGCACAAAGTCAGCATGAGCATTTAAAAATGCATGCATTCTCCAAATTTAAGTCAAGGGTGGGCTTATATATAAAAATTATGAGCTGATAGAGTTTGTGTGGCCTTTCAGCTCATGCATTCATTACCAATGGAGCTAACTCTCCCAATATACCATGGCTTAGAGTTTTTTGCAAATGGATGTTGAAAATCTCATTTGTTGAAAGAACAGAGTTTTTTTCTTGGTAAGGCTGCTCTGAATTCAGACTCCATCTGTTCACCACTTGTTGGGCCTGCAAGGATGTGCAGACACCCTCCAATGCTGACATGGGTGGCCACCTCCCAAAGAGCAAGAAATAAACCTGCTTTCATTAACTGCTGGCGTTTATGAGGATCTTATAACAAAATTAGATTTTTTTAAGTGGCAGTTTAGAATAATAGCAACCTTGTAGAGAAAAATGGTAGTCATGTTACTTGGGTAACATGTGGTCTAAGTAGCCAGAGGAGGGACGCCTATGAGGGTTCTTATCTCACAGATACGATCTACCACATCCGAGGGGCCAGTGAGGACAATCAGTGCCTGCCAGATGTTGATCTGTAACGTGGGCTATCACCATAGAATGTGCTGGCAACCAACGGGGAAACAAAGACACCGACTGGGGGAGCAGATCTTCCTTCAACCTTAAGAATGGAGAGTTACACATTGTCAATTTCTGAGAAAATGTATTCCAACAAGGATGCTCATCTTTCAGAACAGAACACCAGTGAACCTGGAGGAAGAGTTGAGACAAAAAGCTTGGTAGTGGCATATGTGGGGACAAAGGGGGGGGGGGGAATGTTCTGGAAGCAAGGACAATAGGGCTTCATTCATTTCTCAAACACCTACCAAATGCTAAACCCCATAGTCATCTGCTGTCTCGCTTAATCCTCACAGAAACACATTAGGGTAGGTCTTCTTACCCCAGCTCATAGATAGGAATGTGAAGTTTATCAAGATTCAGCAACTTCCCAACTGAAGAAGGATTTCAAGCCAGGACTGATTTCTAAGTCATGTTTTCTGCCATATATATTACACACAGCCCCACAAGAGAACAGAAAGAAAAATCTAGAGGGGGGGAAATGGCATCTTTGAAGATGTTCTCTAAATCCCCTGTAATGAAAATAACGATAGCCACAATGTCCTAGCTATATATACACATGGCTTCATGTTCTCTTCTAAACCATCCTGTCGGGTGTTATGATTCTTATGTCACAGATAAGGAGGACACTGAAGCCAAGAGGAGTTGTCACATACTCAAGTTTACACAGTGACCTACAGAACTAAGATCTACGCCCAGGTCTGTCTGATTCCCCATCCTCTGGGCTTTCCCACCACACTATTCAACCCTTTTCTAAGAATGAAATCTTCCTTTTCCACTCATTTCAACTGGAGAAGAAGGTAAGTCGACACCTTAAACTTCAACTATAAAGATGTTAAAATCAACATGTTACTCCCTGCTTTCAAACATTCCTGTTTTATAACACCTTGACATGTGGTGAGTCTTGACAGTCAATGTCCACTGTGAAAATTGGTGATGGGAAAGCTGTGAGCCACAGGCAAAACCTTCCCCAAAGCCACTGGAAGTCTTGTGAGCCAAAGGAAGTGAAGTTTATCAAGAATCAGCAACTTCCCAACGGAAGAGGGATTGCCCACTTCATGTTAATACAGGGTGTTCCATTGGTATGACTTGCTAACATACACTTGGAGACAGAAATGACAGAACTGGAGAGAATGCCATGAATACCGAGGTCCTTGTGTTTTAATTTGCCTAAAAAATCTGTGTGTTGTTAAAACAAATGTAGAAATTAGCCATATGGGAACCTAGCTTGGGTACATATCTTCATCTGTCGCTACATTTGTAGGGGAAACACTACAGAATCACTGTAGTGTTTAGGCTTGTAGAGAGGAAGAAAAGTCCGCTTGGAAGCAAACTAATAACAAACACATGTTTATGCTTTTGACCTCACAATATGGTAACTAATGATGGTTCTGCAAATAGACTTGAGAAAATAAATGGATGATTGCAAATGGGAGAACCCCAGCAAGGGTGATGAGCTTCATTTCACCTACATTCACCCTTAATTCTTAACAGGAGAGCCAGCATAAATACTACACAGCTTGCCTAAAATAGATGAAATCTGTGCCTTATTCTGAATTCAAATCTTAGACCCAGTGCATGTAACACAGGGTCTTAATAGCTTTCCAAACTCTCATTTGGCCTCAGTTATACAACCAGCTGACACTGAAAATAATTAATGCCCTTTAGGACTCGCATCTGCTCCTATGGTTCCAAGTCAAGGTTTTTAATTGGGCTATTTTGGCATTTGGAGACAATGGCAAGGTGAAATAACCTTTCTTTAATATTTTTGAGGTCAGCAGACAGTCCTGCCAAAGGTCATCCTTCAGGTTCACAAATGAGTCATTTGTATCACCTAACACAATCTGTGACTTGCAAATTGCACCGGGATGTGCTAGCGCGCATTAATTAGTCCACGTGATGAATACTGAATTCATCATTACTAGCCAGAGCTTGTAGAGATGTGCCAATACTTGTTTTGGTGGTTTGTGGTTGCTTATTTTTATTTTACACTCCACTTCCAACCCTAGTCTGAGATCTTCAACACCCCGAGCTCAGTAATTGGCACACCAGTTAACCCTCTCCCTGTGACATAGCCAGGTCCTGGAAAAAGGTGCCCTGGCATAAAAATATTGCAAAGCAGGAAATCACCACAATCTCCCTGTCTCTGGCATATTTACTTTTTGCAGCTCATCATCAAAAGATGATTCCTTTTCTCCCTTATGATCCATAGCATTCCTACGAGAGAGAGAGAGAGAGAGAGAGAGACCCCATGTTTCACACACCTTGCTTAGAGCAGGGCCCTGCATAGTGCTAGGTCCTCTCAGCTGCTTGGCAGCTACTGCCTATAATGGAGGCATTATTAATTTCACTTTCAGGGGATAGAAAATCAGGATGTGGACACTGTATGGCTATACCATCTGTGCAGTTGACATATATTGATTCATACCTTCTTCCCATCTGTCCTTGACACTGTGCAGTAACGGAGGTCACAATCTTCTCTTTCCTGGAATTCCCCCCAAAAACAACTTTCCACCCACTATTCTCACAGTGGGGTTTTTTTGGCTGCTATTGTGCACTTCTAAGAAAAACTGGTGGCAGGGTGTCTGCGTCTGTCATCTCTCAGGTGGGTCCCTTTGACCCAACGTAACAATAACCGACCACATCAAAAGGGTGTATGTAAACAATAGCGCTTCCATTTCACTTTAAGATAGTGAGTCCAGCATTAAAAACGGATCCTGCAATTCTCCAGAGTTTTGAAAATAACCCTGAGAATTCATGCATCACTCTATAAATTAGCAAGTTTGTTTTATTCAAACAGGTATAGTCGCCAGTTAAATTACACCCAGCAAGTCCAAGGGTTTGGAAAAGTAGATTCATGGAAAGTTACGAAGCTGAAAACCCACGGGTGGTCCACTTGCTCAACATGAAAGATACTGGGGAAAAATTAAGTCTCAAGTTAATAGGATGTTTGCATGTGTTATGTTTAATAGGCTTTTTTTTTTTTTTAGAACTATCTGTTTCTGTTATTGTCACTTCAGAAGTGAGAAAGCCTGAGCCAGATACCAGAGGGATTATCTCTCAAGGACCATTGTTTATTATATTTTTGGTTTTTCCCCTAACTACTCTTTGTCCAGGCGGAATTGGACACACAAATAACTGCCTTCACAATGGACTTTTTCAGGATTCAAGTGGCCACTTCTACCTGCAAAGTAAGAAGTGGCTAATTGCAGCCCAAGTGATCGGCTGAGCCTACAATTAGCCAATTAGGTTGTCTATTAGGGGGAGGGACAATTTGAATGCAGAAAACCTCTCCATGGAGCCCCCAGGCCTCTGCAACAGACTCCAGCAACCCCCGGCAGAGTGTCAGGAACCTCTCACTCAGAGCAGAGCGAGGCTGCTCAGAAGCAGAGAATTCGTTTGTTTCAGCTTCTCCTGCAGCTCTAACATTCTCCAGGTCCAGGTAATACGTTTTGCACAGTCCTCCCAATGGGGAAATGTTTTTTAAAACATAGTTTAACAGGTGCCTCTAACCCTTCACATTCTAAACAAAGTTAATGTCCAACATTGCCTTATCCATAAAAATCTCCTCTACACCCCTTTCATGAAGTTTATAAATTAAAACTTCTCTGACATGTTTAGTCCATATTTAATGTTGAAGATGAATCCATCTTTCAACTATTCCTGAGAGAGAATATTGCAGCTATCAAAATATTTTAAGGATATTTCCTTTGCTTTGGAGGGTGGATCTCAGATGACTGAGCCAATTTGATTTCAAAACAGGAAATTTCGTTTTCATTAAACGGTGCAGCTCTGTTGAGCTTCTACAATATTGTGCAAGACATAATAGTGTTTGGTTGGGTAAGGGGCAGGACTTGAAAATGGCCACATTATACCAAAGGAATATATACAATTAGCTCCTTTAATTGGCTCTAAAGGAAGAAAAAACAACAACAACAAAAAAAAACAGCCCTGATCGGTTTGGCTCAGTGGATAAAGCGTCGGCCTGGGGACTAAAGGGTTCCCAGTTCCATTCCGGTCAAGGGCATGTACCTTGGTTGTGGGCACATCCCCAGTAGGGGGTGTGCAGGAGGCAGCTAATCGATGTTTCTCTCTCATCGATGTTTCTAACTCTCTATCCCTCTCCCTTCCTCTCTGTAAAATATCAATAAAATATATTTTTTTAAAAAACAGTAAATCAAAAGAAACAGTGGACAAGTCACACCTTTTTGGGGCCTCACATTTTCCCCAAAACCAGCTCCATTCATTATAAGGTCCCTTTCAGAGGCAAACTCCATGATTCTGATATAAAACACTCATATTTCATGAACTAGCAATAGACCAGTCTAGCCCTGGCCCCTGGCAAGGTAAGGAAGATTCAAATGGCCTCTGAGCTCAAAGCCCAACTGGGTGTGGCTTATCATCCTGCCTCTTTATTTAGCCTTGTTGGCTTCAGCATCATTTTAATGATCATACTTGAAACTAAGTTCACACAGTGTTGTGCCGTTTTAATTGCTTGTTGTTTTAAGCACTTGAGACTTTCCCCACAGCCCAGATGTGTCATTCACAAAACACCGTCCCTTGTGAGAATTACAAGATAAAATCATGTGTTCTTAGTTATCTAACTTTCCCCCCACAACCTTCCCCTACTGGGTTCGCCCTGGGGCCCTGGGAGCCCATTAACATCTGCTCTGCCCCATGTTGGGTGAATAAACAACTGGTGGGGAAGACAGATTATTTGGTGAAGTGCAGCTTCACTTTATCATCCGCAGTTCTCCTGCCTTTTCACTGTGAATGCTCACTACCTTCCCCATGCAGGGGCACTGCAGAGACAAAGGTGGTTTTCAATGTGGTTTACCTTGTGTCTCTAAACATGCAAGACTTTCGGTGCATTGCTAAAGCCACATCATAGGGCCCTGGCCGACCACAAATCTCCTTCATGTGTTCAACACAGACCTGGGAAGAAGAGTAAATCCTCTCCTCCCATCAGCTACAGCAGAATGGTCCGCTGTCACTGCTCCGTCTCATCTGCCATTCTGCTTGTAGCATCCAGAAAGATCTTTCTTAAATGATCACCCGAATCACGCGCCCTTCTTCCACTCCCCTCCAATGGTTTCCATTGCTGTTAGAATGAAATCCACACCCCTTACCATGACCTAGTTCCTGGCTATTACTCACGCCACTCTTGCCCAGCTTTCTTTCTGTTCCTGAAATATACTAAACTCATCCCCATCTCAGGGTCTGAAATATTCCTCCCCATCCCCTAGCTCAGTGGTCGGCTAACTGCGGCTCGCAAGCCACATGCGGCTCTTTGGCCCCTTGAGTGTGGCTCTTCCTAAGCCTTTGGAGTACCCTAATTAAGTTAATAACAATGTACCTACCTTTATAGTTTAAGTTTAAAAAATTTGGCTCTCAAAAGAAATTTCAATCGTTGTACTGTTGATATTTGGCTCTGTTGACTAATGAGTTTGCCGACCACTGCGCGAGCTCATGGCATGGCCTGCTCTATCTCATCAGTCAGAGTTCATCTCAAAGGTCGTCTTTCCTGAAAGGACATCTTTGACTGCCCAATCCAAAGTGACTGGCACCCTTGGCCATCATTCCACTCTCTATTACCTCAACTGCTTTATTTTCCTCCCAGCATGTATCACTTGTGTCTCATTCATTGTCTAGCTACCCCCTGGAAAGCAAGAGCAATCAGAACAGGGACTTCGCCTGTCTTGTTCACCACTCCATTGCCAGGAATAAAGTAAACATATAGTGAGTACACAATAAATATTTACTGAATGATTGAATAACATATAATTGGAGAAATGAATGAAAAAATAAAAACTTTAAAACAAGAGGTTCTTTACTGGGATTCATGGACTTTAAGAAGTCCTTAAACTCCCTCAAATTTACTTGTAAAATCCACCTATGGGTATTTTTCAGGTGAGAGGTCCCACACTTTCATCATATTCTCAAAGGGTCCATGACTCCTAGAAGATAAGACAGACTGTAGCAGAGTAATAGGACCCCTAATTTCTAGTTGATTACAGATCTTTCCTATATTTTCTGGCTTCCTGTGTGGCCATGTGACTAATTCTGACCAATGGGATGTGTGGAGATGTGGTAAGTGTAACTTCCTCAAGTGTCTTAAAAGGGAAGGAGCTGCCCTTCTTCTTCCTTCCTCCTTCTACTGGCTGTGATGTGGAGGTAAAGGCTGGAGCTTCAGCAGCCATTTTTGACCAATAGGAAACTGAGGCCATGCACAGCACAGCAACAAAATAGGAGCCAGAGACTCAACCCCATGGAGTACCACCTAGCCCTGGACTTCCTAAACAGGAGGGGAAAAATAAACTTCTGTCTTAAGTTATTGTTAGATGGTGGTAGGAGCGGGGTAATGGGTAGAGATGAGAAGGTATCTACTGGCAACCTAATTAATCCTAATTAGTTATCCCACTATTGGCAAAATGGGAGAAGATAATGCTCTTAGAAGGGAATCAGAATGTTAATTATCGTGCACCAACTCTATCCAAGATACTACTCTCAGTACTCACCTATCCAGGTACAAAGTTTGGTGGGATAGAGAAATAAGAAAAAGAACCCAATGGTACAAAACAAATTTCTTTCAATAAGCCCCAAACTTGGAAGCTTACCAATAAGTAAAATCATGAATGCAAATAGCACTTGTTTGATACATTTCGTTTGCACGGCCACCATTAACATGTGCTGCTAACATATAAGTTGCATTTCTAAGAACAAAAAATTCTTTCCATAACTATTATTCTATGAAAGTAATGAAGCCTACCTATACCCATTCTTTTGCATTTCAGCAGCTGTACCAAACACTGTAACACATTTTTATTCAAATGATGGAGCTTTTGTTATATAAATGCATCCATATGGTGTTGAAATTTAATCTTAATTTTTACATATTGATTCTGAAGGAAGTAATGACATTGCCATAACAAATTAGGATTATTAAAGTATATTATAATGTTCCAATCCGGTGTACTATAAGAAATAACTATCATAGTTAAATGAAATCATTGACCCACAGCAATGAAAATGCCCAGGATTTATTGCACATTATTTGTGTATAATAGATTGCTTAACAAATTTGGCCATAGAGACTTGAGATATGTATTAATTGCAACTCAATCAATACAACCACAAATAGAGGATATTCTTTACAAAGTGATGAGCCAGTGGGAAAGCAAGCCTTCCTTGTTGATGCAAGGAGGAATGAGAAGTAAAAGTAATCCAGCTCTCTTGCCTGCCTCCCTCCACCCATCACTCAGGTTAACTCCAGGAGGCTGCCCTCCATCTAGGCAGTATCATAAGAGGCTGGGATGAGAGAATGGAGAGAAAGATGTACAGCTATATTACCTTGGGCCAGTTACTTAACTTCTCTGCCCTTTCATCCTCCTCAACTGTAAACATGTACCCAGGGTAACACCAGTTCTCATCTGTAGAGATATGTGAGCATTGAAAAAGATAACATTGCGTGTCTGGCAAATAGTAAGTACTCATTGTCAGTACCATCATTGCTATGGTCGTCATCATCGTCGTCGTTTTTCTCTGTGTTTTTTTCCTAACTGGATTTCCTAGAATGAGCTCCAGAGATTTCCTGAACTTTGTTTTAGTTCCTAAATCTGAGGGCAGTGCCAACAGTGTGTTCTTCTTTCTGTCCCCTGGAGCCCCTGCGGGTTCCCTGAATGCAGCGCTTCCTCACACACGCCAGCCGGCCTAGGGCCGAAGGGCGAGTCTATATGCACTGACGGGCACACAGCTTACAGGTCCCTGAGAGCATCACTATTCATTCTGATAACACAGGAATTTCAATGGCTTCAAAACAAGAAAGAAGTGCCTTCAGACCTCAATACCAGTAGGCACAGCCGTTTTACGCTAAATGCCACTCCGGGTCCTTCCCAGAAAACACTAGCAGCCAAGTTCCCAGAGGCAGACTGCACCCCGTAGATAAGATGAGGCAAAAAAAAAAAATGCACTGGACGAGACGGATGACGCTGCGAGCTAGCGTTTAGCTAACAGTAAGCATGGCTATCACTTCCTGATCACTTACTATGTTCCAGGCACTGTTCTGAGCACTTTGCACAGATCCTCTCATTTAATTCTTGTGACAAATTGTATGAGAGCATCACCATTATTATTGTCTTTCCAGTTGTGGGAAGTCAGGCTCACAGGATGTAAATAGCTTGCCTAAAGTCAAACACAGCTAGGAAATTGCAGATCTCAGCTTCATACCCAGGCAGCCAGACCGAAACTTCTTTCTCTCAACACTATACTGTGATGTTCTAGGAAGTCGTTCTAAGC
Organism: Myotis brandtii; assembly: GCF_000412655.1. NCBI lineage: Eukaryota > Metazoa > Chordata > Mammalia > Chiroptera > Vespertilionidae > Myotis > Myotis brandtii. The sequence continues at coordinate 7,586,265 of NW_005362269.1, forward strand.
TTTTAAACATTCATGGATCCTGCCATCTTCCACCGATGGCAATTTAGAGAGGCAATCCATATACTGGTTAATTAAGATCTCAGGATGTCGGACACACAGGGCTTCAACTCCCAGGTCTGCCCCTTACAAGCCTGATCTCTCTTAGACTCGTTTTACTCATCTGTAAAATGGGGGTGACGACAGGGCCTGCTTGGCAGACTTGTGAAGACTGCATGATATGTTTGAGGAAAGCGCTTAGCTCACTGTAGGGCACATACTACGTGCTCAATAAGTAACCAGGTTGATTCATGATCCTCTCCCTCCTGTAGAGACACATTATTTTAAAATAAAAATAGAGGCCCTGTTACTTACCATATTCAGCCTTGAAGCCCTCCCCCTCACATCTGGATGATAAAATGTAATTCTTATGAAAAAAGATAATTTTTCGGCTCGACGTCCCCTCTCTGCAATTACATCAAAATCCCATTAATTGAGCTATAACACTGTCAGGCTCAGCAGCTGGAAAGCGCATCCATACATTCTAAAGAGAAGGCCATTAATTCAGCGCTCTCCAGCGCGGCAATGAAATTGGGATGTCCGTTCTCCGGCGTGATTTACTGTCTTTCAAGCTGCTTAAGTGGGAACCTCTACAAAAAGATTTAAGTTAAGTGACTCTTGTGCTGCTCTGAAGCTCATTTATTATTGAATTAAGTTTTCATTTCCTTTAAGGGGGACAAAGAAATATAGTTTTATTTGAAACAAGGTGAAAACATTTAAAAGAGATCGGCTGTTATGATCCTGGAAGCTAGTTTATATATCTGCAAATGATCTCACTCTGCTTACACTCTGCTGAAAAGCCACGTTGAAACTCATCAATATTACTAATATGCATATTATTTGAGACTTTGGCATGAGAGCTCACCCTTACTTTTCATACTTTATCATTCCTCTCTTTAAAAAAAATTTTTTTTAATCAAGGCAGTTAGGGAATTGGCTGGAAAAAACCCCAGGCAAAAATCAACACGCATTTTTGAAAAGTCTAGATTTTCTTTACGATGTGGAGGGCAACACAGAGGAAGAGGAGACCGACAGGCAGAGAGAGATACATGTTATCGGTTACCAGTGTGTGGTGGAAAAATCAACATAGGGCAGGCATAGAGCATTAAAAGATTTCCAGCATCGTGGTCCACAGATGAATTGCATGTGGCAGGCAAATAGAGAATAATTCTCTGCTAGTGGAGGAAGCACAACTTTGCTGCCTAAATTATCAGCCCTTGCAGTAGGCACTGGGCCACAAAGTCCCTTTGGAATTATTAATTCTGTCTGTCCACTGTCTAGATCAAAGGGATGGTATAGTCCCATATAATGTTTCCTCTTCTAAATCTCCTGCAAAACAACCAAGAGTAATATTCCCTATACCAAGATCTCCCCAAAGAGCTAAGCACCTCTGAACAAACTATATTTTTTAAAAATCCGCTAGGACCCCTGTAATGGTGTCATTTACACTCCAGTCACATGTGTCTACGGCACAAAACCCTTCATAATTAGGTATATACACTATACCAGCTCACTGCCTAATTAGCAAATTATGTTGAAAATAGCATCCTGCTAATTAACGGTTATTATGGCATTTCTGAAGCTGAGGCTTTAATTATCACCAACCTAATGCTTGTGTACAGAGAAAAAAGAAGCCCCCCCCTTTATTAAATGATCAATAAGTGCAAGAGATTATTATAAGGCAAATCTGCTGACAGCTGATTAATTTGTGTGATGCAAAGTTGCTGCGTGTTTCATATTATTTTATCCGAGTTGCAGGAAAAAGGTACATAATTTGGTTTCATTAGCAACCTCTGCGATTTATCACTAGAAAATGCACCCCCCCCCCTTTTTGTTGTTGTTTGTTCAATTCCCTCTGTGTTTTTGCCTGTACCAGCATCAAAGTCAAGAGCAGGAAGTTTTAATTAAGTGACACTAATGAGGTCGTTGAAAATGATACTTCAGCAATTCAGCATGCTGTTAAATGTGTTTATTCTATAATGTCATCAAAGGTGATTGTTTTCCCTCGAAACAGATAAAATGCATTACCATAAGCATTGTACTTTTGAGGGTTGGAAATACGAAATGCAAGTTATTCAGGTGTATCTCTTGCATTTTCTTTCTTCTTTTTGGTGCCAATTCAAAAGACTGGACCTAAAACAAAACTTTAGCAAACAAGGCTCACTCTATTTTGTTTTCTTTCTTTCTTTCTTTTTTTAAGTCTCCCCTGTTCAGTAATTAACAAACTCTGCCAGGGAGAAACTGAACAAAAATGAGCATGCAAATGACTAGTCAAGGGAAGCTGGAATCAAAGGGAGTGAAAAGAGGGCTGAAAAGATGGTCCTCTGAGCCTGGATTCTGCTGCTCTAACAACACAAAGCTGCCCACTTCCGGCCACCCACTGCAAAGGCTACACTGACGTGACTCAGCATTTGAGCTGAACTAGAATGAGGACATTTTGAACACTTTTTTCATTTAAAATAGTTCCAGCCTCCCAAATACAATTAGGGTTGCATGACCCACTTTAGGAAATGATCACATTGTGAATTTCCAAGCTTCTTAAGAAATAAAAATTATTTTACACATTTCTGAGAGGTCTCAAGGGGGAAGCAATAAAATGGCTCCATTTTACAGATGGGGAAAACTGAGGAGTGTGATGTATCCCAGGTCAGAGGCACAGCAGGCAGGGATAACCCCTGCTCCCCTTCTTAAGTCACACCACCTCTGCAATTCAAAATATTCACTCTAGGTTTTTTTAGGTTACTCAGTCAACAACTCATTTTCATAACGTATAGAAATTTAAAAGACCTGTAATGTTTCTGTTTCTCTTGGAATGCACCCACTGTTAATAACAAACCCTTCATCAAAGTGGCAGGTCTCATACCCTCCCTGTTTAGACAACAGTGACGAGCTCCCACACAAAGCTTCCCGTTTCTAGAGCATGTTTTTAACACCAAGGAAACCCACTCTGACCCATCACGTTTCATAACTGACAGCAGTAACTATTCTTCCAACAGCGCCACTAATTCACAGCTAACTAACCAAACTCTGCACTGCTTTTCCAACCGCCCAGCCACAAATCAGGACAGATAGATTTTGAGGAACTTTTCCAGGATACTTGTCTTAACTACTGTGACTGAAAAATGAAAATCAAAAATTGCTTTCCTTCCTCACTATATCCCCGATTTGGGCTGGTTGGATCCTGGGGCCAGAGGCTGGGTTCGATGACCTCCTAGAATTTTTCAGGGCCCTCTCAAAGTCTCCACCAAAATGATTAGCCAACTCCCTCAGACATCTCAAGAAAATTAAATACTCAATTTTATGGAGCAAATCAAACTTTAACTTAACTTTTCATTTTTCAACCAGTCAGATGCAGGGGAAACTCAAAATGCTCTGATATTGCATGGGAGTAAAGAGGTCACCAGCTTCTTAGTGGAGGGTTAAGAATAGGGGGGGGGGGAAACATTAAAATGATTCCGAAGTATTACCAAGGTGGTAAAAGTTCTAAATCCTGAACAAATGTGCATCGATGAGCCACAAGAACATACTTCGACAGGCTCGGGGGCTGTTAAAACTATACAAGGCTGCAAAGTGTTAAGGCAGCTTCATGGAAGCACAGAATTAGAAAGTTCTTAATTCTTCACATGAGAATTAAGAAAAGGACATTTCTGGAAGAGGCAGGATGCCTTTGCCAATTTGGTTTACTGTCTGGAATTTAAACTTCAACTCTCTTGGTGGCTTTTCCAACTTAACGTTAGTGATCACCCAAGTGCTCCTTCCTAAAATGGCAAAGATGTCAATGAACGATAGCATCGGTGCTGGAGAGGGTGCAGGGACATGAGCACTCTCACCCACATGGACGGGGAAGGGACGGCAGCAAAAACGGGCGCAGCCTCTCCAGAAACCACTTTGGTACTGCATTAAGAGTTTAAAAACATTCATATCCTTTCAACCCATAATTGCACTTCTAGGAATCTACCAGAGGAAAATCAGAGATGCTCATCGAAGCATTATTTATAATAATGAAAAATTAAAAACTTAAATGTCTCACATTGGCAGATTGGTTAAATAAATGATGATCTATCCACATGATGTTATATTATGCAGTCATTAAAAACATGTTCAAAGAACACATATGAATGAATATAATAACCACAAAGAAGAGGACTGAAGATGTAACATTAGGCGTTATATATATGTTATGTCCCCACACCTATAGATTTCAATACATCTATTTAAGTCAGCATAGAAAACATACCAAAGTGCAAAGAGTCGTTATCTCTGTAAGGTGGGATGAAAGGTAATTTGAATGTTTGTCTTTATACTTTGTAAAAATTACTTAATTAAATGTATTAAAATTATAAAGTAGTTCAATAATATTAGAGTTTCTTTTCTAGAATGCACCTAGATGGTCTTAGGAATTTTGTGTAATGGTATAATTTATAATTCAATATACCATTTTATTGTTTACAACATACTCAGACCAAGCATTTTTTTTCTCTACAACCCTCATAAGTATTCAGCCCCACGAAGCTCCGAGGATATTGAAGTGCCCAGAACTACTATTAGGAGGCACTCAGTGCAGTAGTGCTCCCAGAACACACCTTTAAAAGATGCCTTTGTGTTTCATAATTGCAGTGATCATCTCAGTTCCACAAAGTTTCCTGAAGATCCATACCAGGCAAGAGCACAGCATCTGAAGGCCCCACTTGTTCCAGAGCACTCCCTAGATCAGTGATGGCGAACCTTTTGAGCTCGGTGTGTCAGCATTTTGAAAAACCCTAACTCTGGTGCCATGTCACATATAGAAATTTTTTTGATATTTGCAACCATAGTAAAACAAAGACTTATATTTTTGATATTTATTTTATATATTTAAATGCCATTTAACAAAGAAAAATCAACCAAAAAAATGAGTTCGAGTGTCACTTCTGACACGCGTGTCATAGGTTCGCCATCACTGCCCTAGATCCTCGTGGGCGGGCATTTTCTTTAAAGCTTCCCTCTGCTTATTTGACAGAGTGATGGACACTTTTTCCTTGGATTCCTTGGAACTTCTGAAGCCACTTTCCAGTTAGGTTGAATGAGACTGTATTGGGCTCAGGACATGTGTTGCTAACTTAGTTTTTGGGGAGTTAGTTGTGGTGGTGGTTTTTCTTAATTGGTGAAAAACTGTCAATATATACATCCTGGGTATTATTTAAATTTTGAAAAATAAAAATTCAAGGAACAGAAGAGAAAATGTTTCGACACTTTAATTATACTGTGTTAGAAAGACTCTTTTCTAAAAAAATGTTTTTCACTAAAGAAAAGAGAAGTGAGTTTAGCTGTAAGTAGCAAACTTACCACAAAAGGCAACCGTCATCCTTCAGAATGATGACATAATCGCAACAAAAATGAAGACATGGAAAGAGGTTCCCAGCAAGTCACCTGGTCAGCTGGACATGAGGGGATCAATAAATTGCCCAACATTTATAATATAATTGGATTTATATGGGCTTTTGGGATGCTCAGAAAAAAATAACAGATTTCTCCCTACTGGAGAGTAAATAAAATGCATTTAAACTACTCATCAAATAATCCATGGGTTGTTCGAGTATTTGTCTTCACCTTTCAAAGGTTGAGGGAGAGGACAGAGAGCTGAGGACAGGGACCAAGGCTTGCATCTCTTGTTGCACACCTGTCGCTGTGGGCCAGTGACTTATCCTCTCTGAGCCAATCATTCCTAACCTGTGCACGGCTTTTCTCAAAGTGTGCTGAAAAGCTAAGTCGCCTATCAGAGAGCTGCAGAAATGGTAGGTGTTCAATTTTGAAGGTTTTTTTCTTTTCACTTTCAAGTACTAGTAAACATACAAAATAAATTGAATGTGTTCATACCCCACAGGAAAGGACCTGAATGCATGACCACATTTGAAGAAACACAGCACCTCCTTTGTTTTCCACCCACGTGGAAGGACAGCCTGTAGTACTGTCACAAAGTTTCAATTACTCTGTGTTTTGCTTTTCTATTGAATCATAAAAAAAAGAAAAAAATTTCCTTATTCAGTGTCTACCATATGGACCCACAGGACGTTTTCATCATGTCCAGTACACATAGACCAATGATAATGCATGTGTGCTGGGTGTATGAGTGGGTGTGCCATGTGATTACCAAGTAATGAGGATGACACATTCTTATGAATGGCTTTTGGCAGCTGACTCACACATAGAACCATGTGTCATTTATGTGCATACTAGCTCCCTCCTTCATTCATTCATTCAATCTCTGCAATGCTAGTATAGAACAGTGCACTACACACATACACCTGGATACACACACACACACACACACACACACACACACACACACACACACATGAGCAACCCTACCATTGCCAGACGGAACTGGCTCCTTAATGTCACCTAGAGGACTAGATGACATAATACTCTGTAGAGATATAAGAAGATATATAAGAGATATAAGAAGATACAACTTGGAAGACAGAGGGAAATAGGACTCTCCTTTTCCTTCCTCTTTCCCCAACTCTCAAGTCAAGGGTCTTCCTTGGCTCAACTAAGCCATTCAAATTTTGACTCTCAGTCAGGCCTTGCAATGGGCAGGATCAAATACTTGGAAAGAGTGCAGATACTGGCATTGAACTTGAATTCAAATCCCTACAAGTTATTGAATCTCCCGAAGCCCCAGTGAACTTAGGAGTATGTTGTAAAGACCAAATGCAATCATGCATATAGAGTGTTTCGCACAGTGCCTGGCACATAGTCTCCTAAATGCCATTGCTAAAGGAAGTAAAAGTGACAATTATAGCCTGGCCCTGAGCTCAATGCTTTATGTGCATGACTGCACTCTTAACAAGACTACAAGGCAGATACTATTATTATCCCCACTCTACAGAAGAGGAAACAGACTCATGGAGGTTAATTTGCCCAAGACTCATTGAGAAAGTGGCAGAGCTGGGATGAGACTCAGGAAGGCTGGCTCCAGAGCCCAAGCTGTTAAATGGCTACACAATATTTGTTTAATCTGTTAGGGTAAAAATCTATCTAGTTTATTAAAAAGGAAAGCTGATACTCGTTTTTACCTTGAAAAATGACAGACCCAGAGTTTGCCTGGCCTCAAGGAAGGTGTCTGGGCAGGTACACGACCTTGATCCAGCTCCCTACCCTCCTGCAACTCCTCTACCCAAGAGCAGAGGGAACTAGGAGGCCACAGCTGGTTGGAGGACATGCTCCAAGGTCACAGTTAAGGTGAACACAGAGAGCACAGCCCATGTGCACCAAGGAGCTGAAGACACATTCCAAAGACATGACACAAATGTGCTTGCTGCAGCACAACCGCCCTCTTGCCCAGTGAGCCTCCCGGGAGCCCTGGGCACAGGTGCTGCTGCCCCACCCCTAGATTAGCGTAAGCGAACCCAGGGCAGGCCAGCTGATAGAACATCCAAAATCCACTGTTGAGGCCTCTGGCTGCGTACACACACACACACACAAAATGAGTAAGCAGGAGAGACCGGGCACAGGTGCTGCTGCCCCACTCCTAGATTAGTATAAGCGAACCCAGGGCAGGCCAGCTGGTAGAACATCCAAAATCCACTGTTGAGGGCTCTGGCTGCGCGCGCACACACAAACACACACACACACACACACACACACACACACACACACACAAAATGAGTAAGCAGGAGAGACACCAGATCTGTCCCCGTTAAAAAGCTTCAATAAAAGGAGCAGCAAACACAAAATGGCAAACTCACACCACTACTGTCTTCCCTTTAGCGACTGTTAAAAATTATCATACATCCCATCACTGTAATTAGCCATTTATGCAACCGAATAACTCTCACCCTTAAAAGTTCAAAATGTACCAGAGGTGGTGGTCATGTATTCATTTTAAACAAACAGGTAATGAACACCTACTGTGTGCTGAGTATATAAGACAATATTAACCTGATACCAAAAATCCCCCAAACTCCCAAAGGTTTTCCAAATATACAGGTGAGTCATGTTTCATCTTTATTCAGCGATCTTTGCCCTGGGTGGCCATTTTCCTCTGCCCCCATCCCCAAGTAGGATTTGGTCAAGTTGATGAACTAATTGAATGTACATGATGTTACTGGCTTCTTAAAAAGAAAAAAGAAAAATGAGAGAAGTCTGATTTCCCATCCTCTGCCCAACATCACCAATGACAGGTAAGATCTATGTGTGCTCCCAGAGTGTCTGACAACACACCTTGCTGATCCCACTTTTGCTTTTTGTCCATACCAGCACAGGGAAGGTGGCGTTGGGCATCACAGGAAAATGGTTTTTTATTTGCTACCCTGTGAACCACCTTTCCTGCCTCAGTTTCCCATCTCAGTTTATCATGAATGAATGATCCATGTACATAGCACAGCTGATAGGCCAGAGGACATGGGAGGTGAAGCATCTCAATTCACCCTCGGCTCCACCACTTTCCAGCTGTGACTCAGGTTAGTGGCCTTATATTCTTGAGACTTGGTTTCCTCCTTGGTAAATGGAGATAATACAAGTTGTTACAGAGTTGAGATACACATGTAAAGTGCTCAGCACACTGCCTGGCACATGTTAATGCTCCATACAGATATGACTGAGAACCAACTACACTGAAGGCACATGCTAGGCATTGCGGGGGATACCCAGATGAATCAGACAGCGATCTGCCCATGTGCAAGAACTCACAATCCACACCAGGCATGATAATCTACTCCAAGTCACTCCTGCTGTACAATTTCCACTCCAGCATCTGGACGGGGAAACTCCTCAAGGGCAAGAACTTTGTCTTGGGGCTTTAATTTTGCTGCTCTTCCATTTCCCCCAATGTGCACTACAATATCATAAACAGAGTAGGTGCTAGATAAACATTTGCTGAATGGGTAAAGGAATAAAAGAGAGAGCCGGAAGTGCCACAAGCACAGGGACTACAAAAGCGAGATGGCAATTCATAGGAAGGAGTGATGACTTTTATCTGTTGTACCAAAGTGGGAGTCAGGGTGATCAAAGAAGGTGTCTTGGAGGAGTGAACCCAAAAGCTTGGCCTTGGGGAACAGGCCGGACTTAGTGAGGCTGACTGAGGAGGGTCGTTCTGATCACCCAAATGTGGGCCTCCTCTGCCCTCAATAGTACAGTGAAGTGCAGGTGCATGAAAGTCAGAGGGCTGGGGGTGGGCTGGTGCTTGGAGTCAAACTCACTTTTCTCTGAAGTGCCCGGAGTCCTATCACAGGGGTTCAATTCAGCTCTGTCTTTCTGAAAGATTTTTATTCTCCACCCAACCTGGGGTAGCATCCCTGAGAACATCTACCATATAAAAGATTAATCAAAACTATAGTTAGGAAGCCTAGGATTCATTCTGGGCCCTTCAGTGCCCCTGAAAGAAATAGGCAAATTGGACAGAAATCAAAGCAGGGGAGCCAGGAGGATTAAAGAGAGCAGCCACGGGAGCTACTTATAAGGGTTCCTGCAGCACCAGGCAGGAATAAGCAAAGCTCAGGGACAACAAAAAGGACCGAGGATCAAATACTCTCCCCGAGCAAGGGTATAGGCACACCGATGAAGGGAAAGCATTGCTCGGGGTCACGGGAAGGGATAGAGCAGAGAGGAATGGGATGTAATTACAGAAAGGAAAACTTGGGCTGAATATCAGGGCAACCTTCTTAAGAGAAGGCTCAATTCAAGGGTGGGATGGTTTCCCCAGGGTGGCGGTGGAAGCCCCATCACTTGAGGTGCATAAAGCCACTGGACAAAGAGCAGAGAAAGAGAGTGTGAGGCACCATCTCCCCAGACAGGGGGTGGGACAGGTGACCTCACGGGGCTGCTCGGCTCCACACTTCAATGACACGTCAAGATGTATTTCATCAGGCACCCACTGGCGAGAGCCCAAAGCATCATACCCCCCCACACACCCTTCGCCATTGTGCTTTCTCAACACGCCACTCAAGAAACATTCCCATTCACTTCAAGAGACTCTCCACAGCTTTGAAGGAGAAATGTTAACTCTGGCTCTAGTTTCCTTAGTCTTGGCTCCTGGAAATGGGATATTTTTGTTTTGTTTTGTGTGAGACCCTTTCCAATTTGAAAGAAAGTCATTATCCTTGTTACGGGATCCAGAAAAGCTAATATAAAATTGTGATATTTTTCATATATTCTCCACACTGATCACATGACTCTTTTTTTTTTCCAGAGGAGAGTTCAATATTTCTAGCATGGGCTATAGACCCACAGTGAGCTTTGCAGCCTCACCTTGCACCTCCTCCTCTCCCCCCCTCTACTCCAGCATTCTATGCCTTTTAGGGGTTCCCAAACAACCTGTGTTCCCTCTTCCTATAGGATTTGTCCTTGCTGTTCCCTCTGTCCCAAGCACTCTCATGCTTTTTCTATCTGCAGTAATGTATTCATCTGCTTATGCTACCATAACAAAATACCACAGTTTATGGTATATTAAACAAAAGAAATTTATTTCTCACAGTTCTGGAAGCCAGAAAGTCCAAGATCAGGGTGCCAGCATGGTTGAGTTCTGGTAAGAGCCTTCTTTGACATCATCTAAACCAAATCACCTCCCAAAGATTCCACCTCTACATTGGGAGTTAGGGTTTCACTATATGAATTTGGAGGGAACACATAGACCATAACATCCCATCACTCCTCTTCCTTCAGGACCTAGCCTTCCATGTAGGCTTCAGGAAGACTTTCCTGATCTGGCAAAGACTGGATTAGGGCCCCTCTAATCGCATCAAAGGCATCCCAGCCTCAGCTCTGTGGGATCACTTAAGGCGGCACACCCCAGTGCTAGATGTGTGTAGGACAAGGGCTGGGTCTTCTGGGAAACACAAAGATAAACTAGAAACTAATCCTCAAGGACTTAGGACTAGACAGGGAGAGAAGACACACATATAAATAATGGGTACACCAAGATACAAAGCTAAGAGTGCCGTGAGACATGGTGCTATGGGAATTCAGAGGCATTTCCAGGTTAGGGGAAAGGAGTTGGGAAGACTTCCTAGAAGAGGCTGGTAGAACATGAGGTATGGAGATGACACCCAGAAAGTAGGCATAACCAAATAGAGAGGCCAGAATAAGCAAAGGCCTGGAAGCTGAAAATGAGCACCTTTGGCTCAATAATAGAATTAAACTGAAATTCAGTTGTAGAAAAGCTATTTTGATCACAAAGTATCTTGAGTAAAGAGCTGAGACTATATTAATACACAAGTGAGTGACAATCAGATGTTGCTCTGTGGTATGCCTTTGTAGGAAGTGGACATTTGCACTATAATTTATAAGAAAACCTATCATTTACTCCTTTTCAAGCAACCAATCACTGAGCAGTCAGTATTCTGAGAGAATCAACCATGTGTTCTCTCAGGGGAGGAGACTGTGAAGTGGCCCCTTGCCTCAGAAATTGTCTAACAAACTGCCATCATGGAAATCCATTCTTCTTAGATCTTCGGAGCCCAGGATATATAACAACCAACCTAACCAAAGTCCTGAATTATGGAGTCTGAATGCTTTAATTCAAAATTCTGAAAGAGTGTCAGGGAATAGGCCAGGCCCTCTTATTCTCTTCATTGAGGACTTTGCCCAGAGTTTCCTTAGTCCCCTCCCAACTTCCAGCCCTCGTGCTTCATTTACCTGGGGGTCAGTTGCAGCACTTGACCTTGCTCAGTGCATTCTGAGAGGGTTTCCCTTGCCCCTACTTCAATTTAGCAGAATTGTTAGCTGCAGCTTTTGCTGGTGAGAGAGCCACAAAGGAACCATTGAACAGTGGTGTGGCTATGGCACCTGCAAATTGCTTCACCTGGAGACTGTGCCCAGGATGTTTACTCAACTCACCCACCTGCTGAAACCAAAAGGGGGGACTTGCCAAAGAATGGAAGGTCCCACATCAGATGGGAGTAAGTTGGAAGAGGAGTAATAATTGCGACAATATCTACTGCCATTTGCAGAACTACAGGATTCTAGGCCATTTAAGTACATGTCCACTTTAATTTTCTCCAGCTCCAATGTTATTAGCCAATGTGAAAGACCAGAAAACGAACACTTAGAGAGGCAAAAAGATTTCTCCTATGCCAGACAGCTGGCAAGGGGTGGAGTAGGGGTTTGAACCTAGGTTTGTCTGACAACAGAGCCCAGGATCTCAATCATTTTGCTATGCTATTCAGTTGCTGCATTTCTTAGAATATTTTTGGGGAGACAAAGAAGACAGGCTGTTTATTAACAGGGCATGCGTACTCCAGCCTTTTATAAGAGTAGGAGATGAAGCCTGCTCTTCTTACAGAGCTAGTCTTCTGCCCCCTACTGGTCAGATGGGGGGTGGATTCCAACAGGAAGTGAATCCCCAATGGGGCAGGGGGCTTCCCTGTGGACTAACCCTGGTATAAAACCACTTCGGATGAAAGGACAGTCTATGGATGAGTTGAACCAATTATTATAATCATTATCTGTGTAACATTTGGGCAAGAGACAGCTCCTGACAGTTTCTCGTGATAAGTTATGTCTGTCTGACTGAGTAGAATTTAATTGAAAATGTCAACCACCTAGAAGATCATTAGGGTGAAGCTCTCGCCTCAAGAAAAGACAAAACTGAAAACAATCCTCCGCTGCTGCTTACAACCAGCTCTATTGGGGTGGACAGAAAACAAAAAGGATGAACATATGGCACTTGGGGCTTTTTGTAAGCTGTTCAAGCACCAAATCCTCAGGTCTGCTGTGAAAAAGAGAGAGACTCATTCCAGACACACACACATTTTGGGAAGACTGATAATGTGGGGGGATGGATCCATGCAATCAAGACTGGACTGGTCACATAGGGAACATGCCAAAGGTAGTGAACATCCTCTGGAGAATGTCTTCTTGAGACTCTTCCAAGGCAAAGCGACCAATGAAACAAAATCACTTGTAGTCCAAGCCTGTTAATATTGTGTCTACGGAGGACACTCATTCATCTTGTCTCTCTGTGCTCTTCCTCCTGCTTCTGCAGACACACCCATCCACACACCATGCTCACCTGCATGCAAACATCATCAGTGGTTTCCACTGAATTATCCATACTCAGCTGCTCCACCCAAGGATTCAAAGATGTGCTAAGAGTCTTGGAGCCTTGGTATATTTGCAAATACTTTCCAGATGATATTTCTTTAGCACTTTTTTTAGGTAACAAAAAGCATGTGAATATTAGAGAAAAGATGCATTTTATAAATATGAAAATTATTTTACTACCAATCTTGAAAACAAGAAAGGAAGAAGGGAGTAATAATTTAGATATTAACACATAGATCATGTAGGAGATTGCTCTGAGAAACTGTGCTCTATAAAAAATAAAACATACATATAGTGCTATGTAAAAATGCTTTCGTTGCATTGTGGAGCACTGCTCTTACATATGACCAAATTTAGCACTGTGTCACTGTATTTATGAAATTCCTACCTAGTAGTCTACATGGTATAGCAAACATGAAATCATGAACTAGTTGTCAAAGGCTCTGGCTCTGGACCAGACCACCTACATTCAAATCCTAGCTGTACCAAAGGATTCATGTAAACTTAGACAAGTTACTGCACTTCTTTAAGCCTCATAACCTCGTGTGTAAATTGGGGATAACAGCAATACCTAGAACCCCACAGGGAAAAAGCAAGTAGCACGGTGTTGGACACATGGTAAGCCCTCAATAAATGAGACACTAGCTTCCATGGACACTAGGACTGGGTAAGTGGGAACAGATCACCAGTTAACATGAATTTCAAACAGAGGTGTTAATTTCATAGACAAGGAAGTAGGGAACGAGAGAAGGTTTTTTAAGGAGGAGTGGTATGATAAAGAAGCTTTTAAGGAAGCTCAGACCAGTGGGGTTTAATATATTATAAAAGAGAAATGAGGGGTGTTGTGGCCACCTAGAAAGTCTGCAATGGTCCCAGGCTAGTCCCATACAGCTCTGGATGAGAATGGTAGAAATGGCAAAGCAAAGGACAGGGTCTTTACAAGGATATTTTTAAAGGAGGAGGAGGAAGAAAAGGAAGGGGAAAGAGGAGAAAGGAAAAATAAGAGAGGAGGAAATGAAACGAGGGAGGGAGGGAGGTGAAGAGAAGCGGGGAGAGGGGAAGACTGCTCTAGGTGAAGGACTAGAATGACTAATCATGAGTCAAAGATAAATCCAGGGCAGTCATCTGAACAAACTGAATTTCCCATCTAGTCACGTTAATGCAGAGTGGCCAGAATGACATACAGACCAGTCATCATCCTAACTAGACAGTCTTTAGGGGTCTTTTCAGGGCTGACTTCCAGAGTCCAAAAGTTTCCTGTTGTCCATTCATTCAATGCCCTTAGCAAGTCTCTATTGGGTACCCACTATATCCAAGGCACTGTGCTAGGCTCTGAGAACACAGAAATGAGGAGAGATAACAAAATGGCTCTTTTGGAGCCTCTAACCTAGCTGTATAGATAGCTATGAAACAGCTAACACAGAAATAGCCATTCATTCCAATTGTGCAATGAGTTATAAGTGGCATTCCCTGATCAGATCCAAATCCCTGCAGAAAGGCTTCTAAAGAGAACAGGTCCCTTACAGAATCCAAACCCAAGACCTCTGACCTATCCTCCAGAATCTGCCTGGCTTCTAGAATCAGGGAGGCAAGCGGAGTGGATTTTACAGAAGAGTGTGCTTGTGCCTATGCTAAGTAGCAGCCCGCATGCCTGGGAAAATTTAGAACCATTCTGGAGTCTCAGTTGAAATAGAAAGCCAAGTAGGAAAGCAGAAATGAGCCTAGAATCACTTCTCTCATGATCTACAAAAAATAAGATTTGGCAAAATCAGCGATAGAAAATACCTGACAGTCACCTCCACCCTACCTCTTGTGCAGGGACAGATGTCACCGCTTTGTCCTAGCACTCTTTGCTTCCTATACGCCTCACCAAAGTACTCCAGGCTGCCACTGGCAATGGACTGGTGTAAGCAGGTGAGATAAAACTTACTTTAAATTTGTCAGTTATTAGGATCCTTTCTAATCTGTGCTGAGATAACCTACAATGTGAGAATTTGGGAGGCAAGCAGAGGATTGCAGCCGACGGTAAAGGAGGAGTATCACGTCAGAGCAAAGCTGAACATGACTGTAGAGTTGGAATGAGACTCATTTCCCTCATCTGTAGACACGTGGAGCAGCTTGTTCTAAATGCCCCCCTGTGAATAGCTAAAGCATCCTTACTCCATTAAAATCCAACCTTTGCCTATAAAACACCAGTTTTCTCTGAAACTGCAACATGAAAAAGATTAGCCTATACTGAAGAATTTGTAGTGTGGCCCTTAAAAGAAATAAATCCTTAATCCCCAGAGGGTAGGTATGCTTCCTAGGACCATTGAGGAGCCGAAAGTAAGGACTGCCATGAGGAGTAGACCTCCCAGTTTTCCCTGTAATGAGGGTTGGGTGAGAGGAACCAAGCATCACCAATGTTCTCCCTGGGTGGGACCCTCCTTCCCTTCCTTGCTCAGGGTGATCTGGGTTCTTCTCATACAGCTTCTTGTTCCTGTGATGTCAGGGGAGGCCCAAGGGCAGACCAGTGGCAGCATGTGCTTAGCTGAAGAGTAGGAAGGTGGTTGACTCTGTGATATAAATAGAGCAGCAAAGTCCCCGTGGAGGAATATGAGGGGTACGACACACGTATACAGAATAGGGGCCAACACTACTGAAAATGGCTCTCAAAAAAAATAAATCTTTCTGAGATTGCTTGCTGGGTGTGTTATTTTTATCTATTCCACTGGGGTTAAGCGTGGCCTAGAATCCCAGCTCGAAATGTTGCTCTACCTGCTCTTTCTCCTTAGTCACAGTGTCATCAGAAATCTGGGTGTGGACACCCTTGACACAAAGAAAGGACAATTACAGCCTGAGAATAGTCCAGGCTGAGCTCCGCCAGAGCCAGATGGGCCCTCCATGGCTCCCCTCAGTCTCAAGCCTGGCTCGCCTGACAGCTCTGCCTTTGACTGACATGTGACATTCTTGTCTTCATGGACAGAGAAGCCAAGCTCTCGATGGTTATCGACATCAGAAAATGTCATATCTGAATATGCTTCAACTGGACCTTCCTCCCCCACTTCATTTCCTGCCTCCTGTCCCTCAGTTTATTTTAATTATACGATGAAAACTCTCAAGAATGGTTGACTGCTGTATCACATAGGCCCTTAATTGTACTTAGGACTCGGATTGTGGCATTTTGTCACCCTGTGATGGTAAAAGGCACATTTGCAGCAGGAGTAGGTCATGAAATATTTTCTGGAAATGCCAATGAATTTCAAGACCCCTCCTTTTTTATACTACACATTTGTGATTTCATCTGTGTGTGTATAGGAGAATAGTAAGTTCTGTCTCCTCTCTCATACCTTTTCCTATCCTCCTTCTTGTATAATCTTATACAATTCCCAAGTTTATTCCTTTTATTGATGAATATCCCAATCTATAACCACTTGTCCCTTATTAACCCCCAGAAGCATGTAGGAAGATTTGATTTTTGTATCACCATAGTTCCTATACCATGATGGTGTGCCCAGTTATCATGCTTCTTGCTCTTTGAAAACATTTTCATCAGTAAAAGGACAGATCACAATAGAGAAATTACATTCAGGTTTTTCCCCAAAGATGCCACATCAACAAGTAAAATAATTTCATAGAAGACAAAAAAAGTGACCCTTGTGCAATCTAGGCATGGCCAAACTGGGACTTTGGCTCAGATGTCTATATGTGCCCCTCTCAACAAACAGAGGCCTTCCCCCGCTGTATGTGTTCAATAAATGTGCATTGAATGAGTCTTCGCAGCTATCAACATGCTCCAACTCAAATGCACCCTACCTGTATTTAACCAAGAAACTCCACTCTCTACTTGCCCCTTGTTGAATTCTCATCCCCTAATTCACAAGAAGAACTTCTCTTCCAGTAACCACCATTCCCGAGGTCAATCCAAACCTCCAGGAAGAAGGGTCCTTGCATTCACGCATTTTATGGCATATTCCTCACAGCAGTAGTTTTCACTTGACAGACTTATATCACTTCTAAACAATTCCCAGAGGTGTATGGTGGTGCCTGTTCACAGACGTCTCCCTAATACTGCTAAGTAAAATGAAAGGTTTTAGGTGAACTTGCACAGAGGCAGCGGGCTAAGGAGAAGTGGATGACCAATGCTGTTCTATTTCCTGGCTCAAAGGTCTCTAATTAACACTCATGGAACTGGCTTCTCTGGGCACTCCCTTGGACATTATTTACTTCAGGACTCGGGAAGAAGCATGATTTTATGTAACAACCTCATTCGTTCATCCTTAGTGAACACACACAAGAAAAGATGACCCAGGGTAGGCTCCAGGCCCAGAGTCAGTAGCCAATGAAGACAGCAACCTGTTTTTTATACTGCTATTTCCCAGCAAAACTTCAGTCCAGGCAAATGTTTCACTGTTTTTGCCATTGACTGCTACTGGAGTCTGGACTTTATGGACCCGAAAAGGAGCTGACTCATGTGAAAAATGCCCAGCTCAGTGTCTTGCAAAGAGAAAATGCTTAATGAGGGTTATTTTTAGGTCTGAAAAGAAATACAAGATATCTTAAGAAATTCAGATGTTGATGAAATTGGCATTGATTTGAAGACCATGCAGAAAGCAACAGAGGTATTTCCCAAGTGGCCCTGAAGACAACCTTTATGACATCTTTGAATACGGGAAAGGGGAATCTATAAATGAGTGATGCGAATCATCTGAAATCTCATCATGGCTGAATACCACAGGAGTGTGTAGAGTTAATTGGTGGACTATGTCCAAAAATCAGCTTCCCTGACCACTCCAATGCACAGCAACTCCCACCTCAAATCCCCTATCAGGAGTGAGAGAGCAGGCAGGTATGGTGTCCAAAGGAGGACGACTCCAGGGTACTTAGCTCCAACAAATTGTTGCCCGGTGGGAAGGGCATCCTCAGGTTACTAGACCTGCTCTGACTTTTCAAGAGAAGATGGAGATTTGGAAATGTATATAAATCTCCCAATTTTTTAAGATTAGTTCAAACTTAAAAAGAGAAAAGTTTAAGCCAAATAAAACATGACTGACCATAGGCTGACTCAATGCATGGTTTGCCATTTTGCAATCCCAGAACTCTTGGGTACATTACTCCACTTTTAACTTAGCAGGATGTGACTTCCTAAATTGACTACGAACACTTTTGCCCCTGACACAGTTTTGGCTGGGTGGGCCTGTGATGCCATGCGTTTACTAACCAGGGACTCTATTATACCAGTATATTGCCTTGTTGAGCAATGGCTACAAGCAGATGTAACATTTCCCAATAGAGACAACGCAAATGCAAAAGAGGGCACTTGGCATCAACTTGAGTGAACACTCCTCCTTCTCTACTCTGTTCTTTTTTCTTCCTGGCAACTACATGGCGATTTCTCGTTCATCACTAAGTATTTCCAAGGCACAGTAAAACCCATCATGGACCAGACGCAGGAGTATGCTAATAATTCCCCATCTCTCTGATAATGCCCAGATTCAATGGGGTCTTCTTCCCGCCAATGTGGGTTCGTAAATGCCATTAATAGTAATAGGATTCAAATGCAAAGTATGACTGAGTAGGCCCCAGTGCATAAAATATATTCTCAACCACAAGGACAAGCTGTCCCACAGCTCACTGCCTTGTGTTAAATTAGGGGCTGGGGAGTCTCTAATTGGGACCAAGATGGTGATAACGACAAATAGAAAGGAAAAGCCAGTCCCTGTTCCCTGCTTATCCACCACCAGGACTCCGCTTGACTTACAGGTCGGACACAATGAGGAGCTTTGAAGCTTGGAAACAGAGACAGGGAGCAGAAAGATGCAAACCTGCAGCCTTGCAGGGGAATTAATGAAACAACTAAACCAGTTCAACACACTGCCCTTTCGTCTCCCACCCACTAAAAGACACTGTTAAAAACCCACCAGCTTTTATTAGCAGAAACAAACGAAGTCGACTACGGAAGACTCAGGAGGTTTTCGTCCTGAAAGTCCAGGATGGCTTTGGCATAATAAAGGTCATCTCTCCTAACCAAGGTAATGTTCACAGAGCAATCTGAGCTCCAGGCAAGGGCCAGGCCTGCTTCTCAGTATTCCCCTGTAGAAGGTGTTGCCGATTAAACTATCACATTTCAAAGGGCTCCTTACAGTAAATAGGAAAGAAAGGAAAAAAGAGACCCAGGGCCCTTTGTTAGTCAAAAAGCTAGGGAAAGGCGATAATTAACCCATTTTTGTAGAGAAATCATTTGGACAAAAGTCAAGGGATTTACCACCCTGTCAATTGTTAAGTCTAGATAAGGACATTATATTCCCCTGCACAAAGGGTGACTGAGATGGTGAATGGAAAGTAGGCCACTACTACAACTCTACCTCACATCTGAAAAAGGACTTTTTTTTTGTCCTCCTGATGCAGCGATGAACTAAAGGATTTTTTTTTCCGCCCTTGCACTAAAAGCATAACTTCAGAGCCTGGCTTTTGCATTTTGTTAAATATTCAAAGGTATTGTGCAATTAGCATGTCATTAATGAATAATTAATTACAGCTAAAGCAGCCTTCAGATTTTTGCAGCTAAATTATTTAAACAGCAAACATAACAACACAATGCAAGGCTCTCATTCGGTGTTTTGTTATTGCATTATTTGAAAGGAACAGCAATATTACTTTTCATTAGTTGCAAGAATTATTTGCAACAAAAGCTGTTTTCATTTTTTTTCTTTTCTAAAAGTTGCTTCATGTGCCCTAACAGGGGAGATTAATTCAATTCAGATTAGATTTCCTAAGAATTAATTAGCTACAAATATCTGAAAACTGTGGCTAGGGATCTTAACTATCTGAACTTAAAAGAAAAAAAAAATCAACCTATTTAAACCTGCCCTTTAAAAGGACGCCAACAAAAAATTACCCTCTTCTAGCTATTTGGTTATACTTCTGAAAGAGGCAACCCTTTAAAAATCCTTTTGTTTTATTTTTTTAAGCAAGCAAGTATTATAAAATTACCCCCAGCAAATAGTCAAGACTTAAAGAGAAAGTACTTTGCTACTTGCAGACATACATCACTAGTAAGATGTGAGTTTATACTTATAAGCTGCACATCTGGGATCAGTTGACTTATCCATCTGCTAACTACACCAGTAAACAATACGTCTAGGACCGTCAAATCCTTGCATCCATCACAAATTCCTGCTTTAATTGTGTGTTTACGTGTCAAACCTCTGCTTAAGTATATTTTAAGACTGTTTTAAGCATTTGTAATTGTTCCTTTCTTCTTCATATTAACTCCAACACGTTTTATTTACCCTTATGACAGACCATGATTTTGCAAGCCTCATAGATAAATAACTGTCAGAGATCATCCCGCCAAGGAAGAGGCAGCAGAAACACAGAGGCTGAGGGCTTTAACCTGGCTGGTCTGAAGGGAGTGGACCCCTTTCACAAAAGTTGGCACCTTGAGTCACAAGTTCAAATCTCAGTAGTGCTAGTTTAATACTCTGTCCCGAACTCAGAAAATTGATAATTATTTATGTCCTTTTTGAAGTTTCCTTCTTTCTCTTAATTAGTTTGCTACCAGTCTGCATGCAAGAGATCCACTGTAGCTTGAGAATTATATAAGGGGTGGGGATTTCCAAAGCAGGGGGAGAGGAGCTAGTTAGTGGCAGAGAGTGAGAAGTGTAGAGGAGCCCAAAAGTCCAAGGACAGCATGACCTGTGGCCCTGCTGGACTGTTAATCCATACTTTCATAAGCATGCTGAAAGCATAGTCTTCAAAAATAAGCACATACCATCAATAAATTAAAAATTTTAAAGACACCTTCCATAATTAGGGAAAAATTATGCACAGCGCTCTTCACTAAAGGGGGGATTTTAGTCTATTTTTCCCAACCTGGCTTTTACATTTATATGTATAGCAGGATGTCAAATTTTCACACAACCTTGTCAAACCACTTTTTGGGGAACTGAAAGTGTTGTGTGCCTATGTATTATTGTGCTGATGCAAATAGTTAAACTTTTCTGTGATTAACCATCATTTTCTCAGGGTACAAGATATTCTCGCAGGGTCCAGTCCCTCGCTAAATAGTTAGGTCGCTGCACGGCTGATACGGTGAGGATGCACGCTGAAGACCCACGCCGAAGCTGAAAAGTCACTCTGGCACCATCGAGTTAGAGGACAGTATGGCAGTAGGCAGTTCACCCGGGCCAAGGAAGCTGTGGCTTGTCAAAGGCATTAAAATCCAAATGGGCCAGCAACAGTGCCAAATGTACTCACAGGCCTTGCAAACACATAATCCAGACAAAATGAATTAAACTGCAACCAGTTTATAATTAATTTGCTTTTAAAAGTCATGCCATTAGAACAAATGTGCCATCCATTTGCAAGGAATTATTCTTAGGGGCTCCCCTACTTAATAATGCTTCTGCAAGCAACAGAAGTGCCCATTGGTATTGGCTACTAAGCTAAGGCGGGGGTGAGAAGTGGGGGACAGATTCCAGAAAGCTTAACTTTTCTGTCCACTTTGTGGGGTAGCAATGTGGTAGGTGGTGTGGTCCCATATGGCCTCCCTGACCTCAATGTCAGTCTCAGTGTGCCTGAGATGCTAAAATTAGAAACACAGTCCTCTTAATGAGGCACTGTCCCTTCTAGACACCATCTTTCAACTACAAATACTCACAAGAAGGGTAAAAAAGACAACAAGGCAGTAATGCTTCCTGTGAATCTATTTCTCAGGTCATTTTTTTTCCCTAGGTCTTCAGGAGCCAAGGAATATCATAGCCCTGAGTATATGTGAAAAGGAAACTAAAATCGTGTAAAAGGGGGAAATAATCCTGAAACTTAACATGGAGTATTATGAACCAAGAACGTATTTTCCCCCTGTAATCTCAGAGGGAAATAAACACTTTCAAAGAAATAACTACAGAGCCGAAGACTTAAGTAACGAGCCTTAGGACTTACAGTTACTGAGTGGCAGAGGTGGGATTCAAACCCAGGAGTAACTCACCAGATCTTAGCACTCAGCTTTTCATATCGCTGAAAGCCAGACCTCACCGTCTCTGCACAGGACAGAGAGGCCAGAATGAGACTTGAAGTGTGACTGCTTCTTAAAGTAGAACTGCACATCAAAATGAATCCCACCCATCCCAGTCCATGGCTTGGGGATATTCTGCTCGAGCACATCTGTAGGTCTTCTACTGAACCTGGGCAGAGTTCTGCCTCACCTTCCAGCTCCCTTACAGGCACACCCCACTTCTGATTTGAAATAGTCTTCATAGGCTGATGTTTTATACCAGACTTGGCACCAAATTACTGCTGACTGTTTCTGACACTCAGATCAGTCCTCAAAAAGTGGAAGTATGCCACTATTGGGGGGCAGTCATAAGAAGGTGCTGCAGTTCAGCAAGCAACTGAGGGGAAGAGACGCTCCAGAGACATACTCAGTGATGGCATTGATGAAGGAGTCTTAGTTTTCATTCATTCATGCGAGAAATGTTGATTTGTTACAAGTTCCTGCTTACAAGTGCCAGACACCGCATTAATACATGAAGATGAGTATTTGTGGGTACCTCTGTGTGTGTGTGTGTGTGTGTGTGTGTGTGTGTATGCACACACTTAAGATTTAGAAGCAGGCCCAACGTCACAAGGATAATAAATGACTAGGCCACGATTTAAACCCAGGTCTAACTCTAGCACACATGCTCCAATCCTCTATACTATTCTACTTCGGAGGGACATGGCTGTGGCATGTCACAGGCCTTTCCATGTCAAATCCTATGCTGCAGTTCCTTTCCCTGGGCTCCAGCCTAATGGTCTCTGCGCCTTTCCACCAGGAGCGGAATGAGAACATCCACCTCTGGAAGGGCATCTGTGCCGCTAAAATGAAGAGAAATGAGAAGGAAATTCTAGAGGCTTTTTGTTTCTGGAATCCAAAACTGGAATTTCAACTGGCAGCTCAATTGCAGGACTTATCTTCAAAATGAGCGCAAGCACGTAAGCACGTGTGCACTCGCGCACGCATACACACACACACACACACACACACACACACACCATCTCTCAGGTAATCTGCCTTCACCAACCACCGAGAACTTGTTTCAAATCATGGCCCTAAGTCTTCCAAGTTACTCCCAAGCATCTAAATCATCACTAGTTCTTTGAAAGAGACAACATTTACTCAAAGAAAGATTCCAGTGGAATTAACAAGAACAGAGGTTCTAGGTGTGAAGCGTGCGCTGTCACTGCCATGCCCTCCAACACCTACACGGACTGCTTGTACTAATGAAAGATACTGTATGAGCGCTCCGTGCCATGCTCTCTGCCAAGTGCTTTACATGCAATATGTCACTGACTCTCCATGAGCAGCCTGTGGGTTAGGAGTCATTATGTCTGCTTTACAATTGAGAAAACTGAGGCTTCGAAAGTTTAAACATTACCCAAATAGCCAATCAAACAACAGACAAAGTATTTTGCAATGCTAAGTGCTATGGTGGATGCAGGAAAGTATGAGCTATTGATCCTTTCCATCAAGGACCAGGAATTGAAATTGCAACGATCAAGACACATACGAAGCGCACTGATGAGGCAGGCGTAACAGGAAGTCCCAGGAGGACAAGAATCACATCTATCTTGTCGCAGGTGGGGTCTCCAAGGCCTGCACAATACCTGGCCTAAAGGACATGGTGAATGAACTATTGTTGATAAATGTAGGAAATAGTAAGTGTCGAGCGAGTACTTTAGAATTGCTGGAACCTGTCTCCTGAGCATTTGGTTAATTGCGTTCAAGGAACAGAGCCCCTCCCCACCCCACCCCAACCCCCACCCCAACCAAAGGTTCTCTGGAGCAGAAGGAACCCCTCTGTGATGGCATGTGCCTCTAATTTTGATCGGATTGGGGTGCCAGGGGCTAGAAAGCTTAATCGGAAAGTCTCCATTTCTCTTTGTCCGTATTCGGCCATGGATGTTTCCTCTGCCAAACATTTCACAGTCACCTTAAAGCCAAACAATATTTTTCAAGGGAAGTGACAGGCAAACAGCCATCACCTGGGACGCAGAAAAATACCAACATCACTCCCGGGCTTAACTGCCTTCAAGGAGACCCTCGACTGAAGGAGTCTTTACAATCAATCTGATTTTTTTTTCCCCACTCCCTTTTTGTGGAAGTATCTTTTACACAAGGCTTAAAGGAAAAAAATAAGAAGAAAAAGCAAAGAAGAAGAAAACTTGCCTTAAATGAAAAATTCCAATCTTGCCTTTGTCAGAATCCTCCCAGCCCCAGTCAGCGCCCCTCCCCCTTGATCCAGGCCTCTGTGTTTCCAGGCAAAGGGGTTAGAAAGCTGTTGAAAAACATTCTCCTGCTGTATTGAGACTGACATCTGACAGGGCTCTGTAGTGCCCTAACTTGGGTGAATTTAAATGACAAGCTTGGCTTTATAAGGCAGGGATCCTCTGTGACAATAGAACAGCATGATTGCTTTGTGGTAGAGGGGAAAAGAGGAAGAATCAAAGTTTTCTTCAAATCCCCAGTGGTGCCATTGACCTGTCAGAAGGTGGTGACCCACTCCGGTTAATCCATGCAAATCAGATGCCTCCAATTTGTGCTGCTGATTGGACTACCACACCTTTAAATTCAGGAAGCAGCTTTAGAGTGAAGTTCTTATCACAGAGTTCAGTTCACCTCTCGGTTTTTTTCTTCTTCAAAAACACGGTGACAGCTGACTTCCTTCCCGCCCTGCCCTGGCTCAGAGAGGGAAGACTGTCTGATGGTTTCCTGATTAGCATCAAGGCAAAAGCAGCATGTTTTTCATGGACGAATGCTATTACCTAAATTACAGGCCTATTGCTCTCAGAATGTTCCCCCCACAGACAGGTTAATACACACATCCCACTGGTATTATGGCCCTGCTAACAGTGACCCAATCATTTTTATAACACAGAGAAGTAAAGGCCTGCTATTCCCTGGAACAAGCTTTGTATCCAGATGAGAGAATCTTATAAAAGCAGAAATGCTGTTTTCAAACCGTCCCATTCAAAACTTAACATTAACCCCCCAGGTTCAATGCCATGTGCCCTTCACAGAAACAGTTAAAGGCCGGTAGCTTGAATGGCAACAATAAATTGGCCTATGTGATCTCCTTGTCACTCAAGATGTCTTGAAACCATATGAACTGGTTATTTATACAATGTAAATGGCCACAATTTTTGTTCACCTTATCCAAAACCTAAGAGACAGAGGGGTAATTTAAAAAGACTTTAGTAAATTGTCATTTTCTGAAACTTGGAAAATTATTATCTTAAAGAAACCCTGAGTGATTAGCATGTATGAACAATAAATAACTGTAATACTATTTTGACTATATTTTTGAAAAATACTATTACCAAAAGCAAGAAAAATGATAAAACATACAGGAAGAAACTAAAAAATATATTATAATGAAAAATTCTACTTAAGGATATTAAAGACTTGAATAAATGGATATATATATAATTGTATTTGATATATTTAAAAAATTATTATAACCTAAAAAATAATCTATAGTTAATATCCGATATAATAAAAGCCTAATATGCAAATCGACCGAATGGCAGAATGACCAGTGGAACGATCAGTCACTATGATGTGCACTGACCACCAGGAGGCAGACGCTCAATGCAGGAGCTGCCCCCAGCCCCGCAGGC
>NW_005362269.1:7612022-7616468 GCF_000412655.1 Myotis brandtii
GGCCGGCCAAGGGTGCCAGTGGGTGCCCCCCAATCACCCCGCCGGTCACCCCACAGATTGGCCCTGATCGCCAACCAGGCCTAGAGACCCTACCCATGCACTAATTCCATGCACTAGTATAATATAATAATAATATATTATAGTATAATAATAAATAAGAAACAATAGTTATGAAAATGGAAGAAGGTATATTGTTAAAACAAATAGCTAGAGAAATCAAAATTGTGCAGTAAGGGAATCAGACTAGACATACCAATCAATGGAACAGAATTTTAAAGAAGCCACGTGCCTCTATGTCCTTAGAGTTGTTATTCAAACTAGCAGAACACACACCGGAGTTGACACCAGAGCTTTAGTCTGAGAGGCACCAGACCCACCCTCTTCCATGTGCCAAGAGGAGAGCCTTTTAATTGATTAAAAAGAGGTGGGGGATATGAACTGAAGGAAAAGGAAGAAGTGTGGGGGCTTAGGACAGCAGTTATTTACCAATCAGCATGGAAGCATTTTAAGGGTTAATAAGGAAATGGTTAAGAGACTTACATTATAGTTTTAAATCTCTGAATGTGAAAAAATTAAAACTGAAAGACCAACAAAAACCAGAGGAAACCATTGGAAAGACACACTGGAAAGAAAAAGATAGGTTCTGTGGTGGTTTTAAAACAGGTACATAAATTCTCTAGGAGCTGCTGCTTCAAGAGGTGGGATCTCGCTGGCCCTCCTGACTGTGGGCTGGATGCACTGATTTGTTTCTAGCAAACCGAATACAGCAGAAGTGTGGTGTGTAACTTCTAAGACTGGTCGCGCAAAACATTACGTTTTCCTGATCGCTTTCTCTTAAATCACTCAATCTGGGGAAGCCAGCCGCCATGGCAGGAGGACACTCTACAAAGGCCAGAGTAGCAAGAAACTGAGGCCTCCCACTGACACCCTTGTTAACGCACCATCTAGTGCAGTGATGGCGAACCTATGACACGCGAACTCATTTTTTTTGGTTGATTTTTCTTTGTTAAATGGCATTTAAATATATAAAATAAATATCAAAAATATAAATCTTTGTTTTACTATGGTTGCAAATATCAAAAAATTTCTGTATGTGACACGGCACCAGAGTTAAGTTAGGGTTTTTCAAAATGCTGACACGCCGAGCTCAAAAGTTTCGCCATCACTGATCTAGGAAGTGGATTCTAGCCCCAGTCAGGCCTTCAGATGACTGTGGCTGTTTTTGAATTCCTGTGAATAATAAATGTTTATTGTTTAAAACCTAAGTAAAAATTGGTGAGAAAAAGATAAGAAAAACAAAGACAATGAATAAGCAATTCACACAAAAATTTAAATATATAAATGACCCCCCCCAAAATTTTTCAACCTCAGCCATAAGTACAAAATGCATATTAAAATAGGAAGTAAATACCATATTTCAGCTTACCAAGTTGACAAATGTTTTTAAGTGAAGGAGTTCTGTTGAGGATGCCAGTAAACGGAACTCTCTAAAAATGGTGGTGGGAGCATAAATAGTATAATCTTTCTGGAGGGCAATTTAGTAACATGTATCAGAAGGCTTAAAAATATTTATATCCTTTAATTCAAAGATTATACTTTGAGGAATTTAACCTAAGGGGGAAAAAATCAAATTGCGACCCCAAATTTTATATACAAGGTGGCTCATTGCTTCATTTTAACAAGCACACAAAAAAAAAAAAAAAAAAAAAAAAAAAAAACTGAAAAAGGAATGTTCCGCAGCAAGGGGATGGTTAAATAAGTAATATCCATAGGATGTAATGCTGGGCAATTTTTTAAAAATTGTGAGATACATTAAAATATCCCCAATATAGTAAATACAAAAAGCAAGATACAAAACAGTATAATTCAATTTTATAAATACACAGTTTTAATATTTACATAGAAGGTATTCTGAAAAAACTACAGAAAATATTAAAAGAGTTTTTGTTCAAGTCTTTGGATAAGAGGTAATTTTAGTTTTCTTGTCTGTATTCTCTCAGATTTCTACAAAGAACATATATCGCTTCTTTAATTTAAAAAAATTAATTTTAAAATAATTTTAGGAGTAAGAGATAAATAACATGCTTACACCCATCACTCAGTAAAAAGTATGAAGGCTTAAAATATTCCTGAATATTCCTGAAATGCCATCTGTGGAGGGCATTTCTATTTAAAAAATAATTGTTTGTTTGCCTAGGTGTGTGTGTGTGTGTGTGTGTGTGTGTGTGAGAGAGAGAGAGGGGGGGGGGGGGGATTTTTTTTTAAGAAGAAAGAAAAACAAAAATCGTAAATCCTAGAAAGTCTTTTTCCAGATGGAACAGAAAAACCTTGATATCTTTTGCATAAACCTGAGTGGTGAGTAGCACAAATGCACTAATCTTGTTTGCTTATGCCTTGCATCTGTGCCGACGCGCAGACTGATTAACCATCTTTTCATACAAATGCTGAAGGTTGCCAGTTGTGACAGATTTGAACTAATGTTGATGGCAACACGAGCTTGGTTTAAGTGATTTAATAAAGCCGGTGGCAGCTTGAGGGGCGGTATGCGTTCAAATATGTAAACAACATTGTCAACGACCAGCCCACCCCATACATGGAGACCCCTTCTCAGAAGGGTTGAAAATAAAACGGACATCTCTGAGTTACCTTCCTCTAAGTCCCAAACAAAACAAAAGATCACACTAAACTGAAAGCACTTGATTCCAAAGCCTCTGAGACCAGGTCAAGTGAAGCTACTGGGAGCAGGGGGGATGGGGCAACCCACAGACCATACCCCCATCTAAAAGGCAACAGTGCTGCAGTGGCCAGACAAAACGCTTCCCCAAGCCAAATATGACCACAGCTGCCAGTGTGCAACTTTGAGTTTGCACATCCTGGGAAAATGTTTTGTTTGAAAATCATGAAGACCAAGGTGTCACTATAGCAAACTGTTGTTTTATCATCCCACGACTTAGTTAACTAACTTTACTTTCCACACTGAGCTTACAACAGGATAAAACGCAAGCACTTCTTAAAGCCCAGGTAGGAACTTACAGTATAGGATAAAGAATAATGAATTAGAGTCCAAAAACCATGTATAAATCCCATCTTTGGGACCACCTCGGTCTGGGACTTTGGGCCATTTTGGGTCATCTCTATGACCTCCACCGCCACTTCTTTAAGAATGAGGCTTTATCAGATTGTGGGTAAGTCTCATTCTGACTCAAAAGACCCACAATTCTATAATTTAGGAGAACAACTCAGGGATATCCAAGATTTAGTTCTCATCTAGCCCAACTTCCTATACCTCCTACATCACTTCTCCTTCATCAGCCCATTATTTGCCAAGAGAGACAAAGAAATACTTTTCCACCAGGAAGGCTGGAAAAAATTCACAAATCACTCCCTTTCCCTGGCATTTTGGCTAATGAAGGTTTGACCACAGCAGTGTCTCTGTCTCTTTAACTTCTCGATGGCCTATAGTGTGTATTTTCATTTTCAGACTGTGAACGTCCAGGGATGAATGATATTGACCGAAGAATATTCTGCTCCAACGTCTGTTCCGTCACTGGACAGTTACGGTATTCCACCAGATTTGAATTTGTAAAGAAAGGTTTCTGAGTCTTAAAAATGTTCAGAGGTTTACCGCAGAAAACCAAGATTTCCAGGAGCTTTGCAATGACACTTTGCTGTTAACTTTCACAGAATGATAATATCAGGTTCCTTTGAAAGTTGCCTCTCTTACATCAGATTACAGCAAGAATATCTTTAGAACTGACCTCTAAGACATGCCACAACACCAGCTTAAAGAGTACTTCAAAATCCATGACAAAAGCTTCTTTTCTCCAACTGGAAAATTACTTCTCAACCTCTTCTTTTGATTATGGGTCTCTGTTGACATGCAAAACATGTGACAGAGCATAATGGCACCACCATGGAACACCACCAGCAAACCAGTGTTTTCATAAGGTGCTACTGGAGAAGGTGGTCAACTGATTTCTATTATACTCAGGTTAAAAAAAAGATATTGGACCACGACATTAAAGCTTGATATAAAAAGGCATCTACCAGCTATTAATGAAAGATAAGCTATGGCAGAGTAGCTAACCAAAGACTGTTAGGACATTTCCCTTTGCACAGCTTACAAGAGTGGAAATTCTTGTCCGGATTTGTTTGTTTGTTTGTTTGTTTCTTTCTTTCTTTCTTTCTTTCTTTCTTCCTCCCTCCCTCCCTCCCTCCCTGCCTCCCTTCCTTCCTTCCTCCCTTTCTTCCACCTTTATTGATTTCCTCCCCTGAACCAGACATAGCACTAGAAATAAGAATAAAATAGACAACCGTAACTGGTTTGGCTCAGTGGATAGAGCGTCAGCCGGCGGACTGAAGGGTCCCAGGTTCGATTCCGGTCAATGCTTCTAACTCTCTATCCCTCTCCCTTCCTCTCTCTAAAAAAATCAATAAAATATATAT
>NW_005362269.1:7616568-7630725 GCF_000412655.1 Myotis brandtii
TATGATAACGCATCACCATGCACTGGGGTGCTACATCGGTGGGGCCAAGAAGGCTTCTGTGAGGAGCTAAAGCTGAATTAAATCCTGAGATAAGTTAGAAATAGCCAGATGAAAGCCAAGGCAAGGAGGAGCTCGGAAGGACATACTAGTTATTGAGAAAAACAGGTGCAAAGACACAGGCCACTTCACAGGGCATGGCAAATTTGTGTCAGTGGAAGGTGGCCCAGTGTAAGCAAGGACGAGGGTTGGGAGCAATGGCACCAGGAGGGACAACGCATGCAGTGCTAAAAGGCTTGGACTTTTATCTCTGGGACAATGAGGAGACAGGCTATCCAAGTGACAGTTTTAAGCAAGAGAGTAATATCAGAAAGGTTTCCAAAAGATCATTCTAGCTGCTGTATAGACAACAGATTGAGCAGGTTCGAGACTGGAGGCCAAGAGATAACGAAGACATGACTGTAGTCATTGGTGTGAGAGACGAGGGTGAGCTCAGTCAGACAAGTGCAATGAAAGGGAGAGGGGAGAGCCGACTGAGAGGATCCAGAGGCAGGTAGGCACTTTAACCTGTTAAGGTACCTTTAAGCCCAACATTCTCAGTCTAAGTAAGGCTTCCCCAACCTCAGAAGCAACACACAGTTGCCCAAGGCCAAGGAAATTCTCTAAGCTTGACAGCACCCTAAAATCTAATGCATAATCCTTTCAGTTCTTTAAACAGGTGGGGACCCACTAATAACCAAGTGCCCTGATTTTCATTATGTCTTTTTTGGCTAGACCAGTCAGCACAGTAAAGTGTTTACTCTGAAGTAACAACTTTCCATTTTTTACTACACACATGGCATGTCATCTGCCTACCAGCAAAAAAAAAAAAAATATGAATTTTCAAGTAGTGGAAACAGCAAAATGTGTAAGAATATATTTCCCATTTGTCAAACAGATCTGACTTCAGTAAACAGAGATATCTTAAGACATGGCGTGTTGAACAAACAATCCAACGTGTCAAGATATTTGGTAACCAGACTAGAGATGCCGTGTTGTTTACAAAAATAGCACTGGACTATGAGTCAGAAATTTTGGGTTTTAGCTCTGGCTTGTCGCTAACAAGTTGTGTAAGCTTTGTGTCCCTTGCCTTGAATTAAGGGAAACAGGATAAATGACCTTCACAACTCTTTTCAAGCCCTGGCCAGGTGACTCCGTTGGTTGGAGTGTCATCCCATATGCCAAAAGATTGCAGGTTTGATCCCCAGTTGGAGCACCTAGGGGCCCTTCCTCTCTCTCTAAAATCAATAAAAACATATCCTTGGGTGAGAAAAGAATCTTTTTTTTTTTTTTACTAATAATGTATCTTCACTGTTGAAAGTATTATAGATGTCCCCCTTTTTTCCCATTGACCCCCTCCACCCTGCACCCACCCCTCCCAGGCCTTCACCACACTACTGTCTGTGAAAAATATTCTTTTCAGTCCCAAGATTCTAGGATCCACCTCCATGTGACAAGGTGGTTTTGGTTATTGTTGTTGTTTTAACAGCAGCCATGGATCCCTGCGGCAGAAAGGCACTAAAGTGGAGTTCGGAATTCTCCAGTCCCCTTTGCAACCACAGCAATCCCCTTACATCTTTTGTACATATTATTTGCTTAAAGAAAGGTTATTAAAGTGTCGGGGGGCGGGGGGGAGGAGAAAGCTTGTAAACTTGTGCTCAATGGATTTGCGTATTTTCTTAAAGATCCCAATTGTACTCTCATCCTCTTCTAGGAAGATTAATACCATCCAGAAGTTTGGGGTTTAAGGCAGAGTAAAGATTGCTCTGCAGCTTTGGATCTTTGCAATTGTTTTTAAAAGCCCATCCGGTGCAACCGTGTGATTCACTGATGCGCATGCTGTGTTTATCCCAATCTCCTAAGCCTTCTGTGGCATTTGAGTTTATAACAGCTTTTGTAAATGTTGATTTAAGATTTGGGATTAAAGGACGAACACACCACCTGTCTAAAAGTTGACATAAATGTTATAAAATGGGATGCTACACTTTTTCTAATCCTGATCTCTAACCAGACCCATATGTAAATTTCACACAGTAGTATTTAGTAGCATAATTAATCCCTACTTTATGTTATGAGTAATATTTCCTATTCCCGACCCTGTAACGTCCTTTAAGAAGATCCATGTTCCAATTAGACTAGCCCATCGGCACTCTTTTAATGAGCAGATTAATCATTCAGATGGGTACAACGGTGTCATCACAGGTTTTAAATATGATAATCTACATCCTAATGGTGCTGCAAAGCATTGGCTTAGAGCAAAAAAAAGGTAGACAAAATTGGTGAGAGTTTCATTTTGTTCTCTATCTGGGACGATGCAGGGCACAGGAAACCTTGAATAACGCAGAGGGGCAGATTTGGGAAAGTCATCATAATTCAGTTATGACAATTATTTCTAGGGAACTCACATTTGTTGGGTCCCTAAAGCATGTATTAGTATGTTAAACTTTGATGTGGGGAAAATTTTTCGTATTTGCTTAGCCCAACAGCTTTTCTTTTAGAATTCTACTCCCAACTTTCCCTTCTGAGAAAGGGTATAGAAAGGGAACTTCCAAATGAGAGCAGTTTTAAAATAAAGTTAATTTTTCTCAAGTTGACCCAAATTGATCAAAAGGTTCCCCCATAGAGGTGGGGGAAGGGGGAGTATTTCAATTTGATGGCTACCTTTTCACATAGGCTTATCAAAAACTACTGATTTTTCTCTGCCTTCATTTCTCCTCTCTACAAAAGCAGCATTACAGCCAAATCTCAGAGAGCATCAGTGCTCTGGGCAATACAGGGTATAAACATTGAAAAATAGGCTGACAGAGAGAAATATCAATAAAATGGAATTCATTATAAATGATTCACCCTGACAACAAGTATACCCTTAGAGCGCGATTAATAGACTCAAGAAACTCAAACCAAACAAATTCTCTTTTCTGTACCTGTAGGGTTTTATCATCATTACCCTGCAACCAAGTTCTCCTTTGAATTGTTACACTGATTTCCTGCTCCCCCATTTCAAGGCACCTGGCTTGGTCTTGAAAATGTGGTCTGAATCACCTTCTTGGACAAGAAAGTCATAGTCACAAGTTTTAATACAAATAGCTGAAGGCTAAATCATGTGAATCTATAGCAAGGGTTCTGTCATGAAATCTCCAAAGAGACCATAGGCTGACTTGAGCAGATAGTGAAGAATAGTAACTTAGAGCAGATGTCAAGTATATGAGAAGGAACATAATGAGATGGTGCTGTTAATATGCTCAGGGTAACCCCGGGTTCAACAGTGGCATCTGTAATAACAACCCAAGTTTCTGGATCTATACAGATAAAAAGCCCTTTCAGGAAATAAGACATTTAGAGGGAAGTACTTGAATGGGGGTTGGGGAACACTGCGCCACTGCTCTTTGGTGATAGCTTCATCCATTCCATTTAACAAATGCATACTGGGCACCTAGAAGAGTAGGCAGTGTGTCCACAGGGGTGCAGGAGATGCACAGAGCCCCCTCCTGTTCTCCATATAGCTCTGTTTGGAAGTACAAGAATGGAAAGTATTATTGTTTCAGAAAGGCTGAACTAAATATAACTTTCTTAAGTTGTGGACCAGAATCAATATATATCTTTACTGTAAAACAGCCCTTTTCTATGGAGCACAAATTAAGTGTTCACTACCATCAAGGTCCTTGCTCTAGGACCAATTTCCTCTTCCGTGCCACACCCACACCTACCTCCTAGCCTTTCAATACTTTCCCTATCAAAACCTACTCTTGCCCAGCTGGTGTGGCTCAGTGGTTGAGCATCGACCTATGAACCAGGAGGTCATGGTTCGATTCCCAGTCAGGGCACATGCCGGATTGTGGGCTTGATCTCCAGTGTGGGGTGTGCAGGAGGCAGCTAATCAATGATTCTTTCTCATCATTGATGTTTCTATCTCTCTCTTCCTAACCCTTCCTCTCTAAAATCAATAATATATATATATCAAGCAACAGCAAGATTGGGAAGAAAAATTTAGATAGGGAAAGAATGGTATACATTGGTTTTGGGAAGGAAGAGGTCCCTCTCCCTAGATTTATCACTTGAAAAGCTTTTTCAAGACCCATGTTAACCCCGCTTTTTGCACATAAAGTCACCACCATGAGAAGACATCAATTCAATGAGTTTCTTCCCAGGACAATTCTGAGAAAATTAACAAAAGGATCATTTTTCAAAATTCAGAAATTTCAAAAGGTTTGTAAACAAATTGTACATTGATACTGCTAAGAATGACGCCTTGGCATCTGACCATGGGGGAAATATTTAAAAATCTAGAAGCCCTTCCCTGAAATGTGGATTACAAGTGTAACTCAAACATGCCTGTCTTTTCTCCAGTAGGTTTAACTCATCCCCCCGTTAAGTACCACATCATGGAAAAACACATGTCAACAACGACAAATAATTGCAAAAAAATAATTATAAATTAGTTCTAGATGTCTAAGGCAGTGCGATTCATTTAATGCTTCCACTGAGATCCTAGTCCAAGAGGAGTTAATCAAGCATAGCGGCTTCCTAATCAGAACAGTGAACTAATGATCCTATTTCTGAGTAATACCAGCCAGATAAAGCTCTCAAAAGGTAGTTAACATCACTTTGGTGGAAAGGAATGACAAGAGCAAGTCCTAGTAGGGGTAATGCATCATTCATGCCCCTTCTCATTCTGACATTTTAACGTTATCTTGTTTTACTGTGTCGGCCTAACACTGCCACTGCTGGCAAATTAAACTGTGAACTTACAAAGTGGGTGGCAATAAATACAAATTATGAGAGTTCAAAAGATGTCCCTGGAGGTGCACTGCTAGATACAGAATGTCTCTGGCTTTTCTGTCACATAGCAATAGATGAGAGACAAAGTAGAGCAGGCGTGTTTGGAAACAGAAAAAAGAGAGAATGAATTAACTAGCTGATGATAAAAATGAGATGAAAATAAAGAGAAAACATGTGTTTAAAAAAACTGATTTGAAGAACATACCAAGGAAACACAGAAGAGGTCCAGAAAAATGATATAAACATCAAAGGTCTTATTATAGACCGGTCTTTTATATAAAAGACTTCAAAAACCTAATTTGAAATTGAGCAGGATATTTGTAAATTATCAAAAATAATAGGCAAGTATTCTGAGTAAAACTTATAATGAGAAAATATGCATCAAATGCCATGAATCTTGGTCATCTTATAAAGCTGTTGTTAAATGAAATCTGAACCAGAGTCCCCACCTCCCCTCCCAGCCCAACAAAGAAAGGGGAGAGGGGAACAAAGAGAAAATTTGCCTCTTATAAGTAATTTTGGGTAGACCAGACTAGCATGGATGCCATAGAAAATTTAAATATTAGGAATTCCCTGGGAGGCAGTTGTAGGGCAAGAAAGAAGGCTCTTGAGAGTCTGTTTCTGCGGGAATTCCATGTGCTTTTCTGGCCAATGCATCTCAAGGGTTAATGAGCAAAATCAGGGGGGAAAGAGGATGAACATTAAAATGTCTCTACAAAGGCTGCGAGGGGCTTTGCCAACTTACCATGCCTACAGTGAAAGTCAGAAACCCACTTCGAACAAAAAAAAATCTGTCCCTTTCAGGTACACGAAAAAAGACAGACCAAACAAGTACAACCAGAGATCAGATTTTTTTAATATCGCCTAACACTGAGACTTTTGCTCCCCATTTGGTCTAGTTCCACTAATGAATCTTATAAAATATTTTATCTGCCTATTCCATGCCCACAACCCACTCACAGGGGACCAGGAAATCACCCTTTCTTGCAGAGTGCAGGTATCAGTTGGGCCATATGCAACAGCGGTCTGTTTATTTTCCCCATAAACCACCAGTTTCATAGAAACTCATTAGCATCACCTGTGTTAATTACACTAGCAAACCAATCAACAGCTCCTCCTTAATTAGGTTTTCTTTATTAAAGCCGGAAATTGCCAAGGAGACAAAAGTCACCTGGGGAAATTATGTGAAAAGGAGTGTTTATGCCAAATTACACACTAAAATAATAATAAAATAGCCCAGTTTGTTTACAGGAAAAGGAAACAATATTAATATTCAAGGTCACTGGCACACTCCTTATTAATTATTCTCGTTATATTAAATTGTGATCATTTCTGCTTCAAGAGGGTTGGGTTATAGAAAGTCTTTGTACTCGAAGTTGACTCACATCAGATTTTAATGGCTGTGGTCAGCGATTATGACTTGCTTATTCCATAAACTCAAGCACCCAGGGGTTAAAGCAGTTAATACTAATTTCATGAGCTCATGTCCCAACTGTAACTCAAAATCCCATATGTCTGTTAGTAAACCTAGAAAGGCATATAAAAATCTACTATGAAAGAAAAAGATACACATGTGACTCTTGGAATGGCAATTCTCCTATTAAGAGAAAGGAAAAAAGACTTCCAACCATACTCCTCTCACTTCCAAGAACCTTTCAGCAGAGGTGGGGTGGTCACAGCACTGAGAATACAAAAGCTGCTTTTAGAAGTAGATCCTTTCTCCAAGGTTAGACTTATAGGGAGGTTCCCCTGGGACATTTAAACGAAGCCTAGCCAAAGAACCAGAAAGTACATTGCAGAGAGCTTCCTGTTCTGGCTGTGTGGAGGTGGAGAAGGAGGGGTGATACTGGGTGACCTAACAGGTCTTTTCATCTTCAATTGACTATGATGCTAAGTACATTTATCGTGGACTCAAAATCTACCTTCGGAATAATGAAATCTGGGCATGCCCATATAAGAGTGGGGATAACAATGCTTAGCCTGATTCTTGCAAGAAGAAGGAGTTCATATGTAGAAAGTATTTCGATGGTGAAAATCCCTGAGTGAGTGATATTTGTTTTTATTCTCATCGGTCCTGGGAAACTGGCTGTCCAAAAAGGCCTGTGAATTCTGGCTCCCTGTGGTCAGTCAAATGAGTGGTAAAAAGTCAGCTAGTGTTGGGATCTTGACCTCTAAGAAAAGCAAGCAGCCATCAATGAAATCACTCTTCACCCTCAAGCCCCAGGACCCAACAGTATGAGCTCTCAATGGCTGTCCTCTTAGGGTCTTCTTTGCTTTTGCTTGGGTAACCACACACCTCCCATCTCAGGTCAAGCCTAAAGAGGCTCACTCAGTGTGCTTGATGAATATTCACTGGAAATCAAAAGGGAAAGTTTGCCCCAAGTCTCACAAGGACCTCTTTGTTTTCTCAAACAAATGCCATAGAAGGGTATTGTCAAGACAGTGGTCGGCAAACTGCGTCTTGCGAGCCACATGCGGCTCTCTGGCCCCTTGAGTGTGGCTCTTCCACAAAATACCGACTTCTGCGCATGGGCCACGAAGTTTCAATCGCACTGTACGTGCGCGCCCGCACGTGGTATTTTGTGGAAGAGCCACACTCAAGGGGCCAAAGAGCCGCATGTGGCTCTCGAGCTGCGGTTTGCCGACCACTGGTCAAGGGGAAGATGACCGAAAGACTACAAGCAAAGACATCAAAAATGGTCTCAAAGCCTGAAGAGGTATAATTAGCAAAAAGATTTTTGTTCTGGCCTCTAAAAAGTTTGGTGAGCCAACACTCATTCCATGCAGCCTTCAAGAGCTAAAGCTCCAGAGTGCTTGCTCACTTCCACCTTGTGAAAGTGCAGAGAATCTGGAGTCACTCTTTGGAATTGCTCCCTAGCCTTGAAAGATTACTATCAAAGATGAATATCAAAGGAATATAGCTCTGATGCTAGAAAGGGAAATAGCTTAAGGGCCCTTACCCGTGGGTCACCAAGTATTTAGATATGAATGGCAATGAATTTCTTCTTCCTTATCATCTTACAAATTGCCACAATGATTTTTAACCTTCCTTCCAGACATCCCACTGGCCTCTCTGGAGAATGAAACTTCAGTTTACACAAAAGCCAGGGTGTCCACGACGAGTCTCCATGACTGACTGATGACCTTTGGGGAAAGGTGCTTATCAGGACAGGCCATTGTCTTGCCTGCGCACCTCAATCTGCATTTCCAGCTGCTCCTTCTCTTTCACCCTCCCACTGGAGCCTCGGCTGAGTTTATTGCATTCGCCCTTATAACATTGCATATTTGGGTACACAATTGTCACATAACTAGACAAACAGTTCAGACAGAATATTAGCAATGGGTTATCAAAGCATCTCTGTAATGGGTGAGAACGATCTCTCTCAAATCCTGTCTTTATGAGTCAAGGTCCGTTAAAAAATCCTGTTGGTGGACTGGACACAGAAGCCATTCTAAAAAAAAAAAAATGAATCTCACATTACAGTGGTTTTAGGGTTTCATTCAGGAAATGTCAGGAGATCTGAAATACTCAAAGCATTCCTGGAAATGCTTCCCTTTAGTTTAGGGTTTATCTCCCTACTGGGTGGGCATCTTCCTCACATTGCTTGAAAACCTTCTTGTCTATTTGTCCTTGACCTCCAATGGCTTCCCATCTCACACAGAGTAAAAACCTAAGATCTTTATATGGCCCACAGGGCCCCCCAATTCCCCTTTATGCCTCTGGCAGCATCACCTACAACCCCCCTCTCCTTGCTTGCTCTGTTCCAGTCACACTGTCCTCCGCACTCTTCCTTAAGCCCATGAATTACACTTCTCTCAGGGCCTCGCCTCACACTGCTCACTCTGCCCTGACTCTACCCCCCCTAGATATCTGCTCACTCCCTCTGCTCCTTCAGGTCTTTGCTCAATTCCAACATTTACTTCTTCACTTCCTCACCCCCACTAAAAAGTAAGCTCCATAAGGGAATTTTTCTTATGATTTCTTTCATTCTGAATCCCCAGTGCCCAGATTCTAGGAGGTACTAAAAAAATATTTGTTGAAAGAACAAAAGAAAAAGGGGAAGGGAAGAAATATTATTCATACCCTCTTGCTGCATCCTCTCATTTTTCCTCCTTCCATTTTCTTTCCCTCTTCCTTCCCACTTCCCCTCTCTAGAATATTCTTCTGCACCCTGCCACTCCAATCCTACCCCCTTGACCTGCTTAACCCTCACTTCACCACTTAGGCATTTCCCTGGCCTAATAAGGCCAAACCCTCCCACATACACACTTCTCCTATCTCCATTAGACAGTCCCAGCAAATCAACTAAATATTTGGTGTCCTTTCTTTTATAAACTTACCACATTATAGGTTCCACATTTATGTGTATAATTTTTTAAATTAATGTCTGAGTCACGGGTCCCCCAAACCCACGTACTTTATAAGTTCCATGTGAACAGGACCCTATTATCATTATACCCCAAGTTACTAGCACACAGAGGGCATGCCATAACTAAGTATTTATTGGTTGAATGAGGTAAAAAGTTATCCTCTGAAGTAAACATTCATTCATATACTACACTTAGATAAATGTCCCATAAAAGCCTAATAGCTCCTAATAGTAGTAGTGGTAGTTAATACCATCTCTTGATTCTCACCATGTCTCCCCACCTCACCCAGCACCCTCAATTATTTGCTACCATCTTGTACCCCAAGGAAACCTGCGGACACCCAAATCCTACAAACTGAAACCAATTTCATTCTAATGCACTCTGCCAGTGCCCCGCTTCATGCATGCCTCCATAGTAGGATTTAGCACCCAAACCTGTCTACAGGTCTATATGCTCCCCAACATCATTAATGCAGCTTATTCTCTGTACACCTGTAATTTCTAGCACCTATTCAGTGACATAGTCAATAAAATTAATTTTAATGGCATATTCATGAAAAGCTTGAATAAACCAGCCAGTACTCTACTCTGGCTGATTTCAAGCCCTCTGTGATGAGATGGCAACCTGTGATTCGGAGAATCCAACAAGAGCAAAAGCCTTGTCTTGTAACTTTCCAAAGCGGGCAGGCTTGAGGAAGAAAGTCTTGCAAATTAGCCAAATCTTTGATAACCAGTGGTCAGAGTCTCAAGGAAGGGTAGCCAGCAGTTCTGATCATTCACTGCCTGGAGTCTCTCAAGTGCCTTTTGAGAGCCATTCCAAAAATCCTCCTCTCTGAAACTGTCTGATTTTTACGGCCAATTTAAATTTCGATTGTTCTGCATACTTTTCTCAAGTTTATTGGTAAGAAAAAAAATCCTCATTGGAAATATACACAGCTTTGAGATGACTTTTTTTTGCAAACAATTTCTTGGATACACACACACATTATCTCCCTGATAGGCAATAATGGCTCTGTAAGGAGCTGTCACGATCAATCGTAAAAATACATATTTAGAACACTTTTTAAAATGTGTGTATTATAAAAATGTTTTAAAATAAAAACTATTTACCCAAAAGACTATAATGGTTCTGAAGAGTATTTTATAAATCCAGGTTTGAGACTTTCAGGGAAAAAGACAAGATTTCTGTCTGACCCAGGAGATCATAAAGACTTCACTGAAGCCATTAACATTTATTGTCTCTCACGGGCTAAAACTGTTGCTGGGAACATGTTTCCAGGTTAGAGGGGGGAAAACACACACACACACACACACACACACACACACACACACACACAGTCCATTCTTCTAACAAAGGGTCTTGGATGCTTCTCTCCATCTTGCCCCAAAGGCTGACAGACACAAGTCCATTATACTAACTAATGGCACACTTAGAAGAAAATGCCATCCAGAAGATGTTAGCCCAGGGACCTTGACTAATGGGTACTGTCTAATGTTCAAAGACCTCATCAGCTCTGGTCACTGATGAGACGTTCTAAGAGTAGTACATTAAGACCTGGGTGGAGAAAGTCATTGTGGGAAATCTGATAGGATGAATTGGATATTTGAGGAGAAAACACTCTTTATCCCTTTTGTCTCAAGCCTGATTCAGGAGAAAAGAGATGATTCATAATCTCATGTAAAAATCTAGTCTCCTATACCTTCTGCATCTCCTTCCATATACCTGACCAAAGAAAACACATGTTTGAATAAGAACCCTTAGCCTTTGTATTTAGTTCTTACTGTAAGCTGTGTTTAGCAAAGCAGGAAAATGGGATATTTTCTGGTTCATAGCAAAAAAAAATTCCATTGCCTTCAATGTTACACCGGAAGAAATGCAAGGGTCTGGAGAATGGCAGAAAATATATTGGATCAGTCCCCAATCTGTGAATGCTATATAGTGCCTTCATATTTTTTTCACCTCTTTTTAACAAAAGAATTTTTGTTTTTGAAAGAAAATTAAAAAAAGACTTAAAGGATGAAATGAAAGAAAAGGAGAGAGAAAGCAAGAAAGGAAAGAAAAAAAGGAAAGGAAAAAAGATTGAAAGGCATCAGTAATATTATACACTAAGTGCCAGCCTGAAGCAAAATGTCAACAGTCAACCTGTAATAGAAATCCAGAAGGGAAAGACTGGGAGACTTAACCAGAGCCATATGAGAAACACTACTGGACATAAACAATTGGGAGGGAAGCTGAACAAGGGCTCACATAGACACTTTTTTGATCCACTTTCACCACTTTTATTCACTTTTTTATACTGTAGAGTTTGCAAATCTCCACGGGGCTTCCTCAAAACTTTACCTGCCAGGTCTAAATGACCAGCTGGATTTGATTAGCTCAGCAATGCACCCCTCACAGGCAAAAGGAGGTCAGAGATGACTGGACTTGGTTTTCACCAAAGGGAGCTAAGTCCCTAATATTTAATGAAAGAGCAGATTTCCCTTCTTACACCTGAAATAACCTGCCCAATATACTGTCTACAAAAGCAAACAGACCAGGCTAAGAGCACCTTCAAAGCCAAGCTT
Source organism: Myotis brandtii (assembly GCF_000412655.1). Taxonomy (NCBI): domain Eukaryota; kingdom Metazoa; phylum Chordata; class Mammalia; order Chiroptera; family Vespertilionidae; genus Myotis; species Myotis brandtii. The sequence goes on from NW_005362269.1 coordinate 7,628,319, forward strand.
TCATTTATTGTCAAGACACAATCAAATTGTTCCTTTTTAGGTAACATGTGAGTTAGGCTGACCTAGCCATTCCTACAGAGCAAAGTACTGGTTCATTGTGTTGGCTTTATTTCCTTTCCTGTGATGTGACACAAAGAATCTAAATACTCAGGGGTTCCTAGGCCCCTTGATGAGAGTACTCAGCTCACATCAGTGGTAATGGGACTTAAACCTAGGCATTTTAGGCAGCATGAATTTTTTTGTTGGGAACTTTTTCTCTTTATCCCTCTTTTCCCCCTCCCCAAGCTTGACTTCACACCAGCTATGTTCCCAAACCCATAATAAATCACTAGGAATGTAAAATACACTCTCCTCCCCTCCCCATGTAGGCCTGGGTCATTTATCATCCTGTGGATTTCAAAAAGATGGTAGTGTTTTTATTGCAAAAGCCTTGTCATTACAGAAACTAGAAAAGAAAGTATTGATCACAATTAGATCGTATATTAGCAGCTCCCTTCGCCCGGACGGCTGAGGATTTCAACCTCGATCATTTTCCCCTCTGTTAAAATTCTGGACAGCAATTTCTTTCATGTGAGAATAACTAGTATAAACCCATAAAATGTAACCTAAAAATGTAATTATATTTGCCATGCCAAAAGCAAGCCAGTCAATATCTTTGAGATTCTAATAGTTTCAAGCACTATTACCTTAACAGTCTCACATCACAGTACTGATTAAAGAAACATTTTGTCTTTTTATCTGTATGGAATGGCCAGCATAATCACTGAAGCAGAGAGGGCTAAAATATTTATTAGTGAGTGTACCTCTTGATTCAGGCGGTGAATGTCGATTTAGGTATGGATAGTTACAACATAGCTCAGTTCAATCATTTGCGGGTTCTTCCGGTGCTCTGGGGTGGTCATCGCATACAGAGGAGGGGATCCTAAAACCTGCCCCTCCACCCAGACAAGCTCCCCCTGCGAGTTTTCTAGAGAGAAGATTTTCTCTGGAGCTCTCAAACTAGTGGTAAATTAACAGTGACTATCCCGGAACCAGTGTCCACCAATAGAGAGAAGCCTGGAAGGAGAGGTGCTGAGTGAAGTGAGGCCAATCTGACAGCCGCCAGTTCTGCCATCCACCTTTCCTGTGCAGCAAAACAGACAAGCAAACAAAACTACCCGTTTTCACTTTATTGATTTTAATAAATGCACTCGAAAATACGTGAATCAAAGCCTAGCATTCTCCCACAGAAGACATCCTCTAATTTATATCATGAAAAGCATCTATCATGACATTCTAGCCAATTACGAATTGCAGAATTAGAAGGCACATGCAAAAAAAGTTTCTCCAAGCTAGACACTGAATAATGTTTCCTTTGCCAAACTATACAGTTGAATTATACAGATCGGGGATGTAAGAAATATTAAAAGGCGTTTGAGAATGGACAGCATACTTCTGATCATTTCTCTGAGCAGTGAAAATGTATTTTCTCCCAATTCGTTGAACAGGAAGAAAATGCAGTGTCCAATCAGTTGAGAAACATCAGCACCGTGGTCAAATAAAAATTTCCTACCGTGTGATGTGCACAATTAATTTTACAATTAAACTTATCTGGGTAATGTGCGTTTCCAAAGCTAGATACAAAACGGGGTCGGGGGCAGTTGAGGGGGGGCGGCGGCGTGCGGAGGGAATCTGCTTCGTTTAAGGAAACAGACTCTGTGATTTGGTAAAAACACAACAGCACTGTCCTCCCAAAGGGTCTGCTAAGAGGAAGCATCCATTCTGACTCTTCACCAGTTCATAAGTAAACAGGGTACCAGGCCCCAATTCCTCCTGCCTTCAGAAAGGAGAAGAGAGGAGAGAGACACACTGAGGCTAAAGGGGTAGGAAATGGGTGATGCCAGCTCCAAAATTAAGTGAGAATGCCAACCTCGTCATCCCAGAATGGCCTGCACAGTCTACCCATGGGTTAACTGGCATGTCTAATACTTTTCACCTAGCCTGACTTGACAGATGCCTAACCTTAGCTACTGAGTGGAGACAGGCTGATGGGTCTTGGCCATACAGGGGGAAATTTTTTGATGCTTCTCACTTATGACATGATTGATTTTCTTTCAGCGGCCCTTCACTTTGGGAAGTGGCGAGGGCTGGCTCACTGAGCCCCGGTGCGCCCTGACCCCCGACACATGGCCGCTGTGAGGCTGGAAACCGATGACGGCAGAAACCTAAAAAATCAATAGGCCCTGTCAGTCAGAGGCGAGGCGGACGTCTTTTAAAAACCCAATCACGACATGTATTTGCTGCATGGTGCAGATCTACTGCACACTTGAGGACACACTGAATTTCCCCTTCCCCTTCCTTATTTATTTATTCGGCTCTGCTTTGCACTTCACATTTTACCTCCTTTTGGGGGGGAGGGGTGGGTAGC
>NW_005362269.1:7630774-7652958 GCF_000412655.1 Myotis brandtii
GAGACCTTAACTCGCAGGCAGCAAGGGAAAGGCAACAAGCCACAGGGTAAGGTTGGTTCTTCATGATATTAACAGGAAAAATTCCCTGGAAACTATTTGAATAGTATGAAATAAATAGAGCACCTTGCAGCTGCCAACATAAACAGTGACATCATTTTTTTTTTTTACATTATCTGGAAAGAATTTAGATATAAGACTTTTAAGTCTAAAAACACATGAGGGTAAAGCTGCTGAATAGACGTGGTTCAGGGAAGAGTATTGTTTAATTTTTCTTTTGGGGTTTCTTTAAGGTGAAAGAGTGGCGGACACACACACACTAGTTCTCTGCTGGGAAAAAGCAGCACGGAGGATCACTGTTTCCAGGCAGGGTCAGTGTGGTATTCTCCATTCAGTGTGGCAGAATTATCAAATATGCATCCTTTCTTGGGGAGACAGACAATGCAAAAGATGGCATTTAGCTTCTTTGTGATCTGGGGGAGTGGGGACCAGAGGGAATAAATATCAACTATGACAAGCCAAAAAGATAAGAGAAATACCATCAACTAGAATGCTCCCACATAGAGAATGAAATCCCACACTCACACAAAAAGGAAAAGGAAGGAAGTGGCAAGGACTTGGAGACTAGAGAAAAACAGGGAAGGATATGATTAGGTACAATTAAAATATATGGGGTGAGAGCAACATGCAAGCGTATTTCAGAATTTTTGTGACACAGTTTTCTTCTTTCTTCTCAGAGAAATAGAGAGGTATATTAGGCATCATCCTAAAATCCACCAAGGTAAATATCATATATTAAAAAGAAAACAAATAAATAAAATCTGTGCCTGAATTCCCAAACTAAGCCCAATTAAAGGTTTCTTTATGGCTGTAAACCTGACAAGCTACAATTTCCCCCTGTTGCAGTGGGTGTGTGTGTTTTAATGTAATATTAATGAGCCAGGATGGAGGGTCATAAAAAGTGATAGGTTTTTGCGATGGTAAATTATAAATCGGTATTGATTTTTCCCGGCACTAATGCAGCCAGCTTATTGTAAGACACCACAGGCAAAGTGCACTTTATCAGATTAGACTGGGGCCGGTATCAAATATACATGAGAATAAGGATGCATTTGTGAGTTAGACTAGACTTTTCTTCCCTAACAATGCATGAAATTTTTAAGAAAAAAAAAATAGACAAGGATACTGGGAAATTCAACATCTTTTTTCCCAAAGCACACATTTCCAGAATTGTTGCTCTTGGGACAATTTGTTTCAAAATGAATAGAAGGCAGCAATAATACTAATGAAGTTATAAATAATTTTCTTTAAAGGCTGGTCTAAGTTTCTCTCATTAAATGTGTAGTTTAGGACTGTGCCAATAACAAAAGAGCATGCTCCTGGCCTCTCGCCTGTGTCCACCCCCTGAGTATGGTGTCCTCTTCCCTCTGCCCATCAGTCACTAGGGTGGACCTCGGTGGAAAAGAAAGTGTTAGTTTTTCAAATGCCGGAGGTTCCTCTCCACTGGTATTTTATAGGCACCGGACTTCATTAAACACTTCAGTGGAGATCTGAGCTATCGAGAGAAAAGAAGAGCCAAAGGGAGACTAAGGACAGGAGAAACTGATTGGACCCCATTTCCCTCCACAAAGATGTTATTATTTGTCCTCTCTCCCAACATGGGTCAGCTTCTGAGTCTCTCTTATGTCAACAGCAAAGAAAATCCTCACCCTGAGGATGTGTTTGCCTTTTGTTCTTCGGAGAGACTTGTCCACCAGCTTTGTTGGGAACGCGAGCAGCCCTGTTTCCAAACACTTCCCCACTTCTTGCTAATAACTGCTCGCACACTCCCTATCAAAACCTGCCGCTTCCCTCCCGCACAAAGGCTGTGCGCCCACCACGTGACGGCAAGCCGTGCCCAGCTCCGCCGGTCCTCAGCCAAGACTCCTTGGTCTGTCTCCACAGCGTGAACAGGAATTGGAAACCAGCGTGCTCACCCCTAAAACAGTCTTTTTTTAAGAAGTCGGGGAGAACATGTGTTTATTGACAGTTCATTAACAAACATCAACCCCCCTGCAAGCTGTTTACTATGGAACGAAGTGAAGTGAAGAAGTGTGAATATAAATAACTAACAAAGGGAGAATGGAGAGAAAATATCTCAGGGCTGTTGCTTTTTAAATGCATTTTGAATCTGTTTTCTTTCTTTCTTTTTCTGCTGGAAACATGATGCTCCTGAAGGCATATCCATGGCACCCAGGACAGTAAAAACAATAGGTGTTTGTATACTGGTCTCACATTAAATAAAACTCTGAAAAACTGGAGCGTGTTATTTCTTCTCATTTTTTCCTCCTCGCCTGTATCAAGACATTTAAACGATTTTTTAAGAGAGAAAAAAAATAAGCTAATAAGTTCCATGATAATTAGGTTAAGGCTATATAATATTATTGCTTACTTCTAAAATATGAAGGATGACAACGCTGCAGCAAAAGTTCCCCAAAACCAGGCCCCCATCTCAAGGAGCATAAAATCTAAGTTAAGGGTAAGCAAAATTGGCAAAGAACATATACCATTCAATAAGGTGTTTCTCATTTGTTACATCAATACTCAAAGTGGACCATATTGAGTAAGGGTAGCTAACTATTTCCAAATGTTAAAAAAAAATCTTATTACAATATCCTTGCATTAGAATGACTCCTGCAATTACAGAAACAAGGGAAAAATGTTTTGAGACAAGAACAAATCAGGTAAAACCTAATAAAGCCAAAAGGAAATTAGAAAAATAGAAGGTTGTTTTCATGGGAGTTTAATCTTTTCACTGAAAAGTGATCTTTATTATATGTCAAATCAACATCTTAAGGTTCTTTTTGATGAAGTTATGAAAGTGAAAGCATACATTCTTTACCTCTGGTAATTTAACATTATTAGTGATGCCAAAACCCTCATTTACATTTTTCATAAAATCATGCAGAAGTTCTCACTGCTTTAGGAATAAAGCTAATAAACAAATACATAAATTAGTGTATTTTAATTAAATGTTATCCCATGAAGTAATATTGTACACCACTGTCTAATACAAGAACAACTTTCTTACTTAAAATCCAGTACAATATTAAAATATTAAAACTCATTAAAATTTAATTTTAAAATACAAACGTTCAAGTACTGCGAGTTCTGTATTTTTAGAGGTTTTATGTTGTTGTTATACATATGAAATAATTCCTAAGCTTCTAGAAAAATAGTGTAAAAGGCTGAGGTTACTTTGCAGAACTGCACTGATGGACTTAGAAATATTGCTATTGCTTTTGTTTTAAATATTTCATCAAAATAGTATTGTAGAATCTTACAAAAAAAATCAAGCCCTGACCGGTTTGGCTCAGTGGATAGAGCGTCGGCCTGCAGACTGAAGGGTCCTGGGTTCGATTCCAGTCAAGGGCATGTACCTTGGTTGCAGGCACATCCCCAGTAGGGGGTGTGCAGGAGGCAGCTGATCGATGTTTCTCTCATCGATGTTTCCAACTCTCTATCCCTCTCCCTTCCTCTCTGTAAAAAATCAGTAAAATATATTTTTAAAAAAATCAAGAGATACATATAGCAGAATAAGATTGAATGATGACTTCAAGTCATTATTATAAAGATGTGATATGATTGCATCATTTAAAATCGCTTCCAATTTGCTGAACCAGAACCTCCTTAAGTGCCTACTGTGTGCTCAACATGGGCTATGCATGTAGGATTTAATTGTCAAATTATGGCTTGGGAAAGAGAATTCAAAATAAGTGACTAGCAGCCTAGACCGAACCACAAACGAATTGAAACTCTGTAATAAAGTTCAATAGGTTTTGGAACATGTCTAGAAATGTCTTGAGAAATTCTAGGTCAAATAGATAAGTGCCCTGAGACAGTAAACTAATGCATGCAAATCGATTGACATTTATTAAATAAAAATTAGCTGCTACAGTTGTTACTAATAGTATTATTTGCACAATAAGGTTCAATCAAAGGTGCAGCTGCCAAAAGCTTAAAATCACAGATGGAGGGGATGTACTTGGGTACGCATAGATACATACATTTTCTCAGGTTAACAATCATTTATTGATGGGCTATTTATTGTATGTCAGACATTGTGTTAGGTGGTGAGAATGCAAAGATTAACAAGATTAAACTAAGCTACCTGAGAGCCATTACTTTGTCTGCCTTATTTCTGGCTGTATCTCCAGATCCTAGCATAGAGCCCAACACATTGCAGATACTCGATAAGTATTGGTCACACAAATGAATTAATAACCAAACAAAAATCCCCATGACAAGGCATTCACTGTCTAATTCCTCTTGCCGTACCTGGATTTTCCCATCACAAATCCAGCTTGCTCTCTTTGAAAACTCATCCCTAGCTAAAAGTAACTTAATAAAATAGCTATAATCTCTTGATTTGGATACTATAATCCAGTTGATACTTAAGAAAAAATATAGATTTTGTGGTCTGAATAGACTCAAACTTCCACCCAGCATGCTATGTATGAAGCTCTTAATTTAACCAGCATTAGCCTGGAAGGAAATTCAAGATGAATGCTGTGTGACATAGGGCTGAATCTTTGTAGGATTTGTCATCCCTGGCACCCGGCCCTAAAGGCCACACTTCATCTAAGATACACCTCGTGGAGTCCCTATGCTCTCAAGCCCAGGACAGAGTTCTCTCAGGAAAATATCAGCTTTTCATTTCTAGCAAATTCCTGTGATGGCCCAGAAGGTGGTAAAATAGCACAAGGGTTCCCTGTGGCAGCAAGCTTTGAAAAAGCCCTATCTTTCATTTGGTTGAAATTCTTAGTAAACTAAAGACATGAAAGCAGAAAGGAAGAACAGGCCCCAAGGAAGCGTGGAGGGGTTTTATGTACAGAAGTGTATTTGGACAAGGCACATTCACTTAGCAAGCTCTCTGAAAGTAAGACCGACTTGTTCTTTCCAATACAACCCATTTACAATACCATCTGAACTCTGGACACAAGAGGCATCTTTTTCCAATATTGTGGAATGTTCTCTGGAGTAGTATTGATTGCACAGTGATGGGAAACTATAGGACAAACCTGAACTAATTAAGCAATAAGCTCAAAGACGACCTCCCTTCAATACTGTTTGAAGGTACATTTAATTATTGCGTGGATGCAATGACATGAAGAGGAACACGCCATTTAGGTAAATGTACCAAAGAGTATTGACCCAAAGACTGAGACTCCCTATCGGCTCCAACGTCACTGAAAAATCAAAGGAAATATGAAGCAGATATTTCAATTAGGAAAGCAAACACTACCAAGTGGGTGGGGGGTAGGGGTGTGTAGGGAGGAGGCAATGGCCACACCAGAGATAATGTGCTCAACCAAAACCCAGAATAAATAGGTTCCAGGCCCAGGTTGGGCCATTATTATAAGTACTTGAGAGTATTTTAGTACTTTATATGGGCAGAATCTCACCCTGCAACTGCGTGTGTGTGTGTGTGTGTGTGTGTGTGTGTGTGTGTTGACCAAATAAAGAAAACAGAACTGTCTCTTCAAATGGAAATTTGGTAACAAAAAATTAAATTAAGATGCTGGTTACTGTTAAACTATTTGAGTCCTTTAGTTAGCAGCTGGTTTTGCATAAATCTCATAAACATCCAAGTCTTAATTAGAATCCCAAAAGAAGGGGTAAAATACCTACAGGAAGCCGTTAGAGCAGGGGTCTGGAATCTTTTCTCTGTCAAGGGCTATTTGGATATTTATAACATCATTCAGAAGCCATACAAAATTATCAACTTAAAAATTAGCCTGCTTTATTTGTCAAAAATTTAATTAACTCACCCTTAATGCCTTGGCAGGGGCAGACCAAACGATTTCACAGGCCTCAAGCTCCTCTAAATTCAGCTGACCATTGTGTTGGGACTACCACCTACAGAGGGTGCTGACAATAATATACCAATGGTAGCCAAAGTCATACACGCTCATATTCTCCCCCTGGTTTGAAAATTGATTTCTATGGTTCTGTTCCTGATGACAGTCAGGTTTCTAATTTCTTTTCTCTAGTTTTCTCAAGTCTCTTGCCCAATGACCTGAACTGAAATTTTATTTTTCTATTTTGTGGGGACTTGACCTTTCTTCAGAGTATTTTTTCTTGTAAGTCCTACTATCATTTTTTAAGGCAAAGAAAGCAATACCAATAATACATTCAAAACAATTTTAGTGGTCCAAGTACACAACCATTAAGTAACATGAACCACAAAGTGAGACGTTCGTTCCCTTTTCAATTTCCTATATTGTTCTGATGAAGTCAGTGAGAGTGTCTTGGTGTGGTGCTAGCATTTCTGGAACACCTGACGTTTGCCAATCTCCATGCTTAGCAGTCACTGGTAGGCACCAGGGTCTGGCTCCAAATATCACAACACTGCTTTCTCTTCATTGTGTGTATTCTGTGGTCACCTCCCATTTACTGCAGGTGAGGCTGAACTGACACTTAACTGCAGCGCCACAGAGTCTCCTTTGTAAATAAATTCAAGTTTAAAGAGTGCATTGATGTAAATAAATTTATTTTATAAAATAGTATAAATGGTATAGAAGATGGCAAAAACCATGCAAGATCTATAGGAATGGTGTTTACAAGGAAACCTGGGCAGGAAAGCAAGCACCTGAGCTGAGAAACTGACAGCCTAGGTTTTTAGTGATGGTTCTGCCACTAGCCAGCTCTGCGACCATGTGGAGGTCACTGATCATCATTTATCTTGACCAGAAAGCGAAGGCGTTAGATCAGCGTTTTCAACCTGACTGTGCACTACAGTGGTCCGGGGATCTTTTCGAAAATGCTGATGCCTGGGCTCTACCCCAGACCAATTAATTCAGAATGTCTGGAGCAGGGAGTAGACATCAGTATTTGTTTTAAAGATTCTCAGGAAATCCTAACATCCGGTCAGGGCTGAGAACCACCAGGAGAGACAACCTCTAAAATCTTCTGAATCCTAATATTCCACTAAAAAGGATATAAGGCAAATAAATGTCTGTTTTCTCCATTTCTCTTTTTTCTCTCTTTTTTTTTCAAACCTCTCTCACTTTCTTTCAAAGTCCTGGAACCACATACGCTTTCTAAGTGTGCTGACGAGACAACTCCCAAATCACCGTTATCCACAAAAGCCATTAAGGCACTGTTTTCCTGAGTCTCACATCAGGAATAAAGCCGTTAACAGCAGCATCAGAGTGGAAAGTCAGCAATCCCAGACAAACAGCCCAGATTGCTAACTCTAGTCCCGTGTCTAGAAGAAGAGGACAGGACAGGACAGGACAGGACAGGACAGTTCCTTGCCTCGGATGCCAGTGAGCCCATGAAGCTCAGGTGCTGAATCCAAGTGCAGGTGGGGCTATGGAGCCAAGCTCCTAGAGATGTGCAGACTGCGGGACCCTGAGCATTAGCTCCAGGGCTAGTGCTCTTCACATGCCACTTAAGCCCCTTCATCAATAACCACTTACCCCAGAAATGGCATATCAGCAAAGCCATTCCGATCAGCCTGCTCTTCCGTCCAGCACGGCCCATGGGTCAGGGGGCAATGGAGTGATAAATACAGAGCTGCAAGCCACACTGTCTCTCCCAGTCCCTGTCTCCTTCCCTAGCTTAATTAAGAAACAACATATTCTCTCTCTCTCTCTCTCTCTCTCTCTCTCTCTCTCCTCCCCCCTCTCCTCGCTCCCCTTTCTCCTCTCTCTGGTTTTCTTTTTCATCTCCCCCTCCTTGGTCTGCAATAGGGGGCTGCCCTCTACATCATGGCACGGCAGGTTCAAGTGAATGCTGATGACAAGTCCTGTACAAAATTAGGAACAGGTAAAATTTCAGGACTAGAATTCTTTATATATATAAAGAGTCACTTCTATTTTTTCCCCCCTAGCTCTTCCAGGCTGACTTGGGTGGTTCTCATGCAGGGGTCTCAAACTCTAATGCCTACAGGAACAACGGGAGCATTGCACTCCCACATAAAGACAGCAACTATAATCAGCAAAGAGGGGTTGCCAGGCAGGTAAGTGAGCCAGTGGTTATATATTCTCTATTTTTTTAGATATAGCCAGATATATAGATTTGAATGCAAAATCCTCTAATTTTATAATGTTGGCTTCTAATTCTAATTAATATACATATACATATACATATATTCTTCAGACCAAATGAAATGCATCTGAAGTCTGAATTAAGTAAGGGAGCCACAGATTTGGGGACTTTGGTAAGCAGGGGGGTGGGGGAGGGGGAAAGCAAATTCCTAAGAATTTAATCTCTATCGTTTCATTGGATTTGCCAGACTTATATGACCCTTGTCTGGGCCCCAGCTTAGCAATTTAATCACTCTCCATCCAATTAATAATGATTATTATTACTATTTTTATAGCTTTTCGTGTGTACTTTTGCTAAACACCCCTATGAATAAGGTACTGTTATCGCCATCATTTCACAATAAGGAACCTGAGGCTCAGAGACTCAATAACTCAATGGATCACACAGCTGCAGAGTGTTAGACACATTTAAAGCTAAAGCTGTCCAATTCCAGTGCCCACATTTCTAACCCTGCACTAACAATGAGCTTCCCATCCTAGAACTAAAAGGTCTAGAGAGCCCTGGCCCAATAGCTCAGTTGGTTAGAGCATCCTTCTGATATACCAAGGTTGTGGTTTCAATCCCTAATCAGGGCACACACAAGAATCAACCAATGTATACATAAATAAGTGGAATAATAAATTAGTATTTCTCTCTCCCTCTCTCTTCCTTCTTCCTTCTCTCCAAAATCAAATTAATAAGTTAATTTTTAGACGGTCTGGAAAAATCTCAGGAGGCTTGGGGAGCTAAAGCTGACAGATTTTCAGTAAAAGCCAGGCTTCCCATGTACCAACTATGTGCTCTGAGGTAAACTATTTCACTTTTCTGAGCCTCAGTTTCTTCCAGGAAATGGAAATAGTATTAGTATTTCCTATATAGGCTAGTGGGTGAGCATTACATGAGATATTTATGTAAAGGCTTATCATAGCGCCTGAAGGATAATAAACACTGGATAAAGTTGGGCTACTATTATATTTTCTTTACTGAGTCATCATGCCTCATATTCAGCCCTCTACCCTAAAGCCACAGAATCTTAAAACTCCCTTGAGCTTTAAGAACACTTTTAACTTTTCAAAGCCTTTTAACGTCCATTATTTCATTTGATCCTCCCAAGTATCGGATACAGTAGATGGGGCAGGGATGAACTCAGAGACAGAAGAGAGAATGAAGAAGGCACAGAGGGGTTCACAAGACTTCCAAAGTCACACAGCTAGACATAACCCTGAGCTGTCTTCCATTACTATTCAAGGAAGAAGTAGGTAGGGAAGACCACAAAAAGTAGAAAGACTATATGTGAACTTGGGTGCCTGGAAAATTAATAGGGGTTATGACACAACTAACTTCCCAATAAAAAATAAAATAAATAAATAAATACACACACACACACACACACACACACACACACACACGAGGTCCGATGCACAAAGATTCGTGCAAGAATAGGCCTTCCTTCCCCTGGCTGCCAGCACGGGCTTCCCTCCGGCATCCGAGACCTGGGCCTTCTCTCTAGCCACCGCCTCCCATCCGCTCCAGCCAGCTCCATGGCCGCTGCCCAGAGGCCGGCCCTCGGCAGCCAGCCGGGGCTTGCGGGAGGCTTGGCTTCCTTCGTCACTGGGGCGACAAAGGAAGCCAAGTGTCCTGCCCAAAGTAAGCCAAGCATCCCGCCCACTTCGGCTGGGTCTATGGCTCCGGCGGACGCCGCCATCTTTGTGGCTATGGGTGCCACAGAGTGACAGTTAATTTGCATATTATCCTTTTATTAGTATAGATACACTTCTGAAGACAAGTAAATGAGTTGGAATTAACATACTACAAATTATGTGGATAAATACATAAAGAAAATAATTACTAAAAGCAGTTTAGTAATTTAGCATGAGTGAAAACTGGGATAGTGAAATATGAAGAACTTCCTAGAGGAGGACAGTAAGAGGTGCAGGGCCCCTTCTATGCATGTCTCATACTCATTAGAATTGGGAATGGTGTCTCGTGAGCTCACTGGAGCAGCATTTCAGGGGAAGCACATCATTTTCCCCAACTCTGTCTCTGGAGCACATCTTACATCCTAAACGACTGAATTGTTAAATTCTCTATTTTCAGCATCTAGCACATTATCTGGCTCATAGTAGGTGCTCATAGCAGTTGCAATGAATGAATATGTCTCCTCAGAAAGATGGAAAAAGCTGTGAGCCCATTTGCAATGTACCTGACTCATTCTCTTGAATATCTGTTCTTTTTCCTGCCTAATCCACCTCTCTGTTATTATACTATTCCTTTTGTGAATTGCCTCAGCCCATTCTTCAAAATCTTAAAGGAACTGATATCCAAACCAGGCCGATCCATGGTTGCAATGAATGAATACGTCTCCTCAGAAAGATGGGAAAAGCTGTGAGCCCATTTGCAATGTACCTGGCTCATTCTCGTGAATATCTGGGGGTTTTTTTCCTGCCTAATCCACCTCTCTGTGATTATACTATTCCTTTTGTGAATTGCCCCAGCCCATTCTTCATAATCTTAAAGGAACTGATATCCAAACCAGGCCGATCCAACTCTCTCCCAAGATGTTGAATCTTAAGAAGAGGAGGACCCTGGAGAGGAAATGGTAGGAGCCAGGCCTTTGGCTGGCACCATCCTGAGAGACCATTGCATCATAACATCCAGATACCTAGGGCTGCTTTATATCCTCACCTTCCCACTACCTAATTAGTCAGTTCTTCTTTGGCTTTAAGCTTATCATTTATTTTTCCAATAAACCTCTATTTTTTTTAAGTTGTCAAGAATCAATTTCTATGACTTGTAACCAAGGGACCATCTGCCTTGGAAGTGAGCAGTATAGTGGATAGAGTTGGTATTGGATCAGCTGATGCAATCCCAAGAGGCTTTAAATAGGCCCCATTGTTCTTCTGAGTCTGCTTCTCAGAACATATCAATAACGATATAAATATAAAGAAGTGCATAGTATGTTAAGGTTGCCCCTACTGATGCAGGAAACAGATTCCTGCTTTCAGTGTTTTGCTCCGTTTCTCTCCTTCTGGTTTAGAATTGGACAAAATAGAGTCAATGGAGTGAGAAAGAGAGAAAGGAAAAATAATTCTTCAAAGGGATTCTTCCCCTTTGCCTCATTCAGCAGCTGGTATCTCCAGTTGAACCAGCTTCCACACAATTCCAACAGAAAGCCCTCTGGCAGCCACTGGTCTTGCCCACCCCAGGCTGAGGCTCTCTCTCTCTGCCCCAGAGAAACATTGTTGAAACCTCCTGAGGTGTGATTCTGCCTGCTTCTGGCTTCTGAGGCACACCCAGAGACATGGTGACTTTCTGGCTCTCTGATACCAGGTCAGTCCTCCCATCCACCCCCAACACCTAACTGAGCCTCCAATCTCACAGTCACTGAACCTCTAATGCCAGCAAGAAACAGGAAAGGTCAGCTTGGGGAAGGAGGGTTTTCTGCAAAGCCTCCTTTTCAATCCCCATGCAGAGAGCTGGGCTTCTGGGTGTTAATAAAGTGCACAATTGGGCCTGAAAGCAGACGGCTGCTCCAATGCCAAATGATGGCCAATTTCTTGTCAGACTGGAGAGCAGACACAAACCTCTTCATGTCAAATGATGGATACAAATGGCCGTGAGGCTCTTGGAAACCCTCAGACTAAGTGCTTAGTCACGGTGATGACTGTAATCCGCCACCAATTAAAACCAAATGCAGGCATCCCGGGATCAAGGCTGGGTGCAGCCCTTCTCACTAAAGTCCTCCTCCCTTTGTGTAGCTCCAAACCCAGCTCACAGCCATGAGAGCAGAGTGGCCGTGAGCACTAAAAAAAAGAGGACAGCAGTAACTACTTGAAAAATTCTACTCAAGATGTTGGAAAGGTCCATGAGAGGTCAAGTGCCTCTCACAGCCATTCATTCATGTACTCATTCATTCAAAACACATTAATTTATTATAACAGCACCCAAGATATGCTATAGCTCACCCCTTCCTTCATTCAAGACACCTGTTGACCACCTGGGTTGCCGTGCTAAGTGCCACGGGCACACTATTCCTATGCAATGCTCTAGATGGCACAGCCCTTGAGGCACTTACAGTATTCACGGGGATTAAAACACAGAAAAACAACTAGAAAGCAGGGTGGAAAGTGATGAGTGACATGAGAGATCCCAACAAAAATCAACAGAACCGCAGAGCAGCCAATGGAGAGGGTGATTAAGAGATGGAAGAGGAAACTTCCAGGAGGAAGCAAAACATGAAGGTCCTGGCACGGGATGGGAATGCTTCTACACACAGGTGGAGGTCTGCGGGGGTGCAAATGCAGGGAGGACAGGAGAAAAGTCCATAATCGAGGAAACTGGATACCACAAGGGTGCTCTTCTTCTAGAGTGGAACATGTTGTGGAGACATCCCAGGTTGCTCGGGCTCCGAATTCATGACAGGAAGTCCTTGTGACAACATGCAACCATCCTGGCTTTGTGAAGCTCACTGAAGTCTCCTCGTTGGAAAGAGGACTAATCAGAATTGTTCTATAAAGGCTTCCCTGGCTGCGGTTGGAGGAGCAGATCAGAGGAGGAAACTATTTAAACGGGGTGACAGGTTAGAAGGTTACTGGAATAAGGCAGGCCTGAACTACAGCAGGGAAACCAAGAATGGGCACGTGAAGACCGGCTCTCCCTGAAATGTCACCCGTTCAATCCTGGAATATAGGGCCCGGCTTGGTTTTGAGAGGCAATGTGATTCCCTACAGAAATGGGCTGAAGTCCAAAAGTCTTGTTTCTAGCCCTAACTCAAGCAAACACTAGCTGTGTGATTTCAAGCAAGTCCCGTAATCTCCCTGTGACTTGGTCTCTTTGTCACTATTCATAGTGACACCTAATGGGCAATACTGTTAGGATGGGCAGATGTGAATGTATTTTCACTTTTTCTGTAAGAACTATAGAAACATCGACGACTAAGAGCATTGTGCTGTTTCTGTAAGGTGGTCCTTCAAGGATCTATTTTCTAGGCTTCTAATGTGATAGATAATCTAACTCTAAACATGGGCTAACCTCAATGAAACCCATCACTCGCCATTGTCCCCAGCACTGATGAACCAAGTGATAACAAGAGCCGATGAAATGTATGAGAACTCCATAAAATATCCCAACACTGAGCCTTAGCCACAGGACCTGCTAAATGCCTCCATGACCAGTCACTACAAAAAGATCAGCAGAGTAATAATGTCAGAGTGGGAGCAGACCAATACATCTCAGTCCTGCTATGTAATATCTGTGTAAGCTTGAGGAATTTACTGCTAAGCCTTAGTTTCTCTAGCTGTAAAATAGGGTTAATAATCTCCTAGTACTCATAAGAGTATTAAATAAATATGTACCACAGAGCACAGTGCCTGGCACATAGTAAGTACTCGATAAATAGTGGCTATTATTCATTGTTATTTTTATTATTGCTGACATCATCGGCATTGTTTCATTAATTTCAAACTACAATATTTTGCATATCCACTGTAGCATACCAGATGGCTGCTTAAAAATATCCGAATTGCTGCTTATAAAAACAGCTTGAGACATTCCATTGAGGAAGTCACTGGTTTGTATTTTAAGTTGAAAAATCTCATATTTTATGTAAGAGATGCCTTTGTGAAGATAGTCATTTTAGCCACATGTTTTGCCACTGCTTATTGACAAAATGTTTTTCAAGAAAAGAAAAAGTACACACACACACACAATTGTTCTGTTGTCAAGAAAATATATCAAGACCGAGATGTGAATATTGCCAAAAGATGACAGTATTTGGCAGACCTAAAACTGTTTGTCATCCTAAAAGTATTCATGCAAAAGCAGAAAATAAACTATTCAATATTTTAGTCATTTTGGGTGATTAAGACAATTCATTAGGTTTTAGTTTAAAATGTCCTTGGAGGAAATTTACCTTCTCCAGCCTAGCCAGTTTTATCCTTCTGCGTATAAATTTAAACTGTTTAACTTTTATCTGTGTTACCTTGGAGTTTTTGGCATTTGCAAGGGCTTAACCACCCCTCCCCACCTACCCAATTCACCCCCTCGAATGTTTTTGCAACACATTTTAAATTAAAAGCATTTACTAGCTCTGAGACCTTGAGCAACCTACTAACGTCCCAAGTCTGAGTTCTCCTCTTCTTTTAAACAATTGGCGTGGGGGTAGGATTGAGGGGGAATAAACTCAGCTTGGCTCACCACATGGGCTAGCAGAGAAGGACCTGAAAAATCTTTTTGTTAATGGTAAAGCCATTTCTCAACATTTTCCTGACAGAACCCTTAAATAAATCCTTGTAAGGGCAAAAAGGTGTCCCTTTTGCCTCAATGCAAGTAACTGTGTTGAGTTTATACAGAAGCAGAGGCCAAAATGCTCCCAAATGGCTTGCCTTAATGATTTTTTTTTCATCAGAATTAAAGAAATGTATGCCCTTTCAAAACTATTTATGAATGTGTATCTTGTGAAGTTATAAATACATTTAGATCCATTTCTCTTCCCTTCTTATAAAGACATTGATGTGTTTTTTCTGACATGCCTCATGAACTCAGTCAATCACAAGTCTTTCTTAATGGAAACCACATGTCTGCCCAGAACTGTGTAATTATAATGCTAGGATTCTTGGCACTGCCAGGAAAAGGGGCATTGTCAAACCAATTAAAGTTTATTTACTTACATACCATTTCTGGATCAGAATGTTCTTTCTTTTATGCTGATGCTGAGAAAATATATATCTCATCAAGTTGTTGTAAATGTTTTTTTTGGACAGATTTACTTTTCTTACCAATTATATTCCTGGTTTTCAGTTCCTTTGCATGTAACTAAAAATTTCTTTAAAAAGACATCTGGGAACAGCGTCATGAGATGTTCTGTAAATAAGACTTTGCACATTTTACACTGAAATTACTGTGCTTGTCTGTTTTGCTGCTGAAATGTAATTTCATAGGATTTATCTCCACTAAGGGGTATATTAAGAGCTCTGCTGTTTCCTTTAGACTTGTTAGGGATTGAGTATGGCCTACAAAGGGGTTTGAGCTTGGGGTCTGGCTCAGCTACTGAACCAATGGGTTATCAAGAGAAAAAATGTTTCTTAAAGTCTCACTATTTTTGGCTGAAAAATCCTATTCACAGAAATCACAGTGATAATAGGAAGTACCATGGTTAGTTTGGAAAACAATGGAATTACTATTTGGAGGCAGACACCAAGCTAAATGGTCTTGGACAGGACCTTTGATTACTCTGGGCCTTCTTTTCTTGTCTGTGAAATGGGACTAATGATACTTATCCTATGAGCAAGGATTGCTTTGAACTTAATAGTGACAAAGCACTTTGAAATGTGCAAAGCAATTCCCACTGCCACTGTCTCAGACTCTAAACAGCCTAAGTCAGAATCACAATCACAAACCAGCAAAAGTAAAACTGAGAAACAAATTCAGATCATGGCCAAAATCAAGAGATTCAGAGATTAAACAAACCAGACTGAAAATCTCATATTCCAGTTCACCTGGGGAGAAAGGGGCCAGACAAAGAAAGTAAGCCTGTCCTAGGTAAATAAGTAAGTACATAAAGGAGCTACCTATGAATGTCTCCCTCCACATTTTATCAGAGAAGAGAAATGGCCCGTTTGTTGTCAAGGCATATGAGAAAATGGGGTACATTACTTGGGTTCTCCTCTCATTCTGAGGCTTGTTCCCACACTTCCCAGGAAGAAGGGGCAGACAGTAGGCCTCAGGTAAGCCATTCAAACCTTCAGTGGGATGGGTTTATCAATCCTGCAGGTAAGTGTCTTCCAGAGGGAGGACAACATGAGCTACCTCTCTTATCCCTGTGGCCATCAAATTAAACGACTGTGAGATTCCCCCTTCATTTCCACCAAGGAGAGACAAGTGGGAAACTCCAACAATATGAGTAGACTAAAGCTTAACCCAATGTTCTACAGGGTAAATGAGCAATCTGGTTCCACATACCGTTTGGTTATTCTTGTAGAATGGCTTCACCCAAATCCAGCAGCTAAGCCAGAATTATTAGCCTCTTTAAACTCTTGCCCTTAGAGTCAAAGGAGTTTCATCTTGCAAAGTCCACCATGAAAAATCTGAACATGCCTTGATACAGGGGGCTGTGCTAACAAAACCACAGGCAAAAGAGTATCACAACCTATGGAGAGCATTCCCCAACATCAGGGTCTACTCTGCTAGTGAGAACTCCAAGAACAACACTTATACTCCTTTTGAGTCAAGTAACCTATTTCTTGGAACTCTATGTCTGAAGTTGTCTCTGACTTTAACATTCATATCCTGTTAGCTTGATGTTTTATAATGAGAATGACTGATGTTGCATTACCATTTTACATTTCATCATTTGAATGGTTATTTTATCAGAAATTCATTGCCACCTCAACATCTCAAATACACCATTACATTAAGAGACCTAGTAGGGCGAGAAAAAAAAACCCCACAGTTTTGCTCAAATGAATAAAGCAGAAAATTCATGAATGACTTTTTTATTAGGTAAGAATTCTTTACTAGACAGTGCTAACTAATAAGTTCCCTAGTTCATTTAGATTTTTGAACATTCGAACTAACAATGCAGAAAATTTCGAGTTGATTTTTTCCATCATGCAAAAAATCCTTAATAAGAAAGCAAGTTCTTTTAGTTTATTTTAATTTTTGAAATTCACTCTAGATTGAACATTTCAGAAATGCATCAATTATGTCAGAGGCACGCTTTGGTCTCCAGCAACACAGAGCAGACAAAGCTTCATAGTAAACATATAGTCATCGATTAAAAGAAGTCACGGCTCTCTGGTTGGTTATCCCTCTGCATTGTCCAACAAGGAATCCCCCTATATTCTAGACAAGCTTTGAAGAAAAGTCAGCTTCTGCCTTGAAGATTCTCTCCACCTTGGTGGGAGAATTTGGAGGATAGGGGCAAGTGGTATGAAATTGGGGAAAGGGTATGTCAGGGCCTTTTCCAGAGACCATATTTTCCCTTTTCTGCTTCTCCCAACATCCTACTGTCCTTGGGTTCTTAAATGCAAATGGTGTAAAAATAATCTGAACCTAGGTATTAATGGAATCTTCCTGAGGTTATATTTAATTTAGCATGAGATTAAGATTCAATGTGGAATAGGGGAACATTTTAGGCAGAGTAGCAGCTCAGTGATGGGGAAGACTCTAGACGTGTTTGCCTTAGACCTGCTGGGAATGTGGCAGTGGGTGTGACAGCAACAGGAGAATTCTGTGACTATAGAATCTCCAAGTCCTTCTGAGCCTTGTGAGTCTAGGAGGCTAAACAACCTCCCAGTGCAAAGAAAGCTTTCGTCATCCCTCAGCATGGTGCTGAGGAAAGAGTCTACAATAGGCCTTACATGGACAGTGATAAGAATCCAAGATCTGCCATTGGTGAAGGTCTGGGTTCTTGGATTTATTCTTCAACCTCTCCTCTCCGACCTTTTTGCAGGACTGCTATAAGGCGGTTAAAGTAAAAACACAGCACTCTGCCTGGCACAGGGTAGCTGAGTGATAAAATCTTACTTCCCTCCCACTTCATATCCCAGGGCACAGACATTCTGTATTACTCCGCCTATGGGTAGGACAGCCTGAGCCTGAAACTATGAGCTAAGAAAAATGATCTCACCTTTGGTCAGAGACACGCAATGCAATTTTGTCGCATGATGCATAGAGACTCCCAAAATGTGTTAGCTTGAACCTACTGGGTTCCAGGGGTGCATTGATGCATAAAGTATGGCAACCAAGAGGATTCAGCCTCCCTGAGGATCTCAGCCCTGCTTCTGGCAGTCTGGCCTCCAGCCTTGGGCTCTAACAGATTCTGGGCCCCAAATCCAACTTTAATTTATTGGTGACCTCATGGCTTTCAGGAGTATTACACAGGACTTATCTGGAACACACTCTTTCCTACGCCCTTTCTTTTATTGGATAAATCTGATGATCGTGCTGATTTCTTGGACCTTTTTATCTAGAAAGGAATTTTTCTGGAAGTACTTAGCATTTATTAATCAAATCAAGAAATATACTCTGGACTTTATCACTTATAAGCTTATCATTTCTTGACATACTTTCTTGATAAGTTAATGATGGTTTTGTTATAATTTTCCCCAACTTTTTATAAAATATTATAATTAACTCTCATTCTATAGGTTAATGACAAAAATTATTATTTATATTTGGAAAATTGTTTCTTCCCTCCCCCCAAAAAATGAGGGGTTTTCTTTCACTTTCTCCAAACCTGCTTTTTTAAAAGCAATTTCAAAATATGAGCTTATTCTTAACTATTTAGTTCAATTCTGGATATGAACTTATGAGGTAGTGAGGAGGCCAAAGATATGGGAAATTATGGAAAGTGAGGCACATCTTCATATAATTTCTCCCCAAAACCTGCATTTTTAATAAGCCTGTTTAATAGCCTTATAGAAACTGAACATCTCTACTATTATTACTGTATTTCTAGTTTAAAGGGAACAAATGTAAAGAATTATGATACTCAGACCCATTCTTCATGAAAGGAGACTCACATACCAC
Source organism: Myotis brandtii (assembly GCF_000412655.1). Taxonomy (NCBI): domain Eukaryota; kingdom Metazoa; phylum Chordata; class Mammalia; order Chiroptera; family Vespertilionidae; genus Myotis; species Myotis brandtii. The sequence goes on from NW_005362269.1 coordinate 7,649,375, forward strand.
ATGGCTAAATACGTCAAAGCTATAAGACAAACTTTAAATGAAATCTGTTACACCTCCCCCCTTGATGAATATTCCTTTGTAACGACCTGGAAGGCCAACTTTGATTTTAGAATCCTTATGCTCATCAAAGTTCCACTCAAGACCTTGGTGGCACCAGGAAGCTAGCCCCACCCCATGCTGCCCCCCTTTTCCTCCCAACTCTGGCTCAGATCAGCATCTCAAGAGGTCTTGCAAACACACATGAACACTGCAACCCTCACATCCAATCTTCTTCCTTATCCTCTACAAACAGTCCTACGTCCACCCCTCAATACTAGGCTGCACACAGCAGGAAGACAGATCCAGGTGAGGGACCCACACAGGCCTTGAAAGTGAACTCAGGGCCATTGGGGCATCGAATTCCTGGTGCCAGCAACTCTGAGTGTGACCTTGAAGGTATGCAGGTTTCAGGTGGTTTCATGGACCTCTCAACCCATAGGGCAGATTATGGCCAGGGAGAGCCAAACTGGAGCCCTCTTAAGAGCAGAATCCAGAGCAGAGTGGTACTGGACATTCAGCCTCTTTGGAATCAAAGGAAACAATGGGCATTCTGTATAGGTTAGTATTAAGTATTTTGCACTTTCCAATTCTCTAGAACTTGTTAACCCATAAACCTAGTGTTGCTCACCCTCCATCTATTTCTCGGTCCCTCAAAATCCAGATTTGACCTACTAGGAATGTTTTTCACCTTTGCACATGCTGTTTCTTCTGTAAATAACCTCGCCTTCCCACCATCTCCTTCCCCTGCTAAATCCTCCCCATTCTGCAACACATGGTTCAAGGCAGCCACCTCCTCTAGGATACCTTCCGTGACCACATTTCCCACTGCTTGGGATAGCCATTCCCCACCTCTGTGGTACCAAAGCATCCTTTTTATAGATCACCATTAAATTTATCCTATATAGCCTATTAAATTGTAATTATTACCTTTGCCCCCCAATTCTGAGCTTTTCTGACCACTTATTTACATTTGTATTCCAGAGCCAAACACCCAATACATGCTTGCTAAAATGAACTAAATTCAATTCATGGTGGTCTCTCCTCAAATGCAACCTTCTCAACAAGGCTTTCCCTCAACCTTCTCCAAAATAGTACCCCCTTTCAAGTTCTAGCCCCAAACCCTGCTTTATTTTTCTTTATAACATTAGCCACCCCATATTATATGTTATATTTACTTCCCCGTCTAGGATGAGAGTTCCACAACGGGAGGGACTTTATTTACACTATCGACTGCTGAATCCATAGTACCTAGAATATGCAGGCATTCGATAAATAAGGTTGGTAAGTAAACGAATGCACTAAACATGTCTGAACTATTTCAGATTCCTCAAACTTCAACCCTTTGTATAACATTTTGGCAATCCACCTACTGTCGTTATTCTCCTTTATTTAATAATTCTACTTTAAACTGATTATTTCATTTAAGTAAAATTATTTTCAAAGAAAACTATACTTAGAAAACAAGTACATTTAAGACAACCATAAAAATAGGGATATAATGATCTATGTGTCTCCTCAAATCATGTTACAGGCTAATGCTGGTACATTCACTGGTATCTTAGCACACTTTGGGAAATGATGTTGACTTCATCAGACGAACCTTCGATTCCCCAGTTGTGCCAGGTAGCAAGTATATTATGCAGGCTTTTCACCTACTACTGAAAAAATATCCACAACCTGAAAAATTTAGTGCCTACATCCTAAGCGCTTCTCTGTCATGGAAGCTTCAAAGGCTCAGCCCAAACACCACGCTTCTCAGATTGCAGTGAGCGAACCTCAAGCGCATACAAGAGTTTTTCTGTTTCATTTTCTCTTTGAAAGAAAAAAAAATTCTCACAGAAAAAGAAACAGAATGAAAGACCCATATTGACAGCTCTTACCCAGAGGCTCGACGCTGAGATTCATCTATCTGTGTAGCCTCAGACATAGACAATTTCTGAGTTTGTGGAATGCCCCACAAATAGGAAATATGGCCAATGGGCATTCCAAACAATGGAAGGATAACTTCAAAAAGCATATTAGTATTATCGTTAGTTTCCATAAAAATCTCCAATTGTCTTCACTTCAACAAGATGAGGCCTTTTCTTCAAGAGTCTTTCAAAACTGGTTGCTAGGTTTAGCTCTTTGTGTGTCTGTGTGTGTGTGCATGTGTGTGGGGGGGTTGTTTTTTTTAATCTTTACTGTTGAATTACAAATGTTCCCCTCTTTTGCCCCCATTACCCGCCTCTACCAGGTTCCCACCCAGAAGGTCACCGAGTCTCTTTTAGGAGATACATGAGGCCCAAACTATTTTCCTAATAAAACTACTGTGCTGACATTTGTATGAAAGATGCAAAAGCAATGACAGGCAAAGCAATGATGGTAGCTTATTGAGAATAAGGCAATGGCACCAAACTGTACTCAGCAATCATTAGATTCTTTATCATCATGAACTCACAGTAAACACAACCAAACACACACACAGACACACACACGCCCCACATAAAAAACCATTTCACTTAAGAATGTTCTTGATGAAGTAGTAAAAATTATTTATTAAACTTTATTAAAATATTAAATTTTATAACATCTTGATCCTTCTATGACTTCCTAATAGTCTGTGAGGAGAAATGGGAAGTAACAAAACTTTCTGTTGCATGCAGAAGGACAACGATTATGTTCCAGGTAAGGTACTTGTGCAACTGTTAGGATTGTAAGCTGAACTAGTCCTTTTGTTTTGCAAAACACCATTTTTACTTGCAAGTACAACTGACAAACAACGCTTATTCAGACTTGGGTACCTGGCATATATCCTCTCACATATGAGCAAAATGAGACTGTTGCTTCAAGAAAAATAATTGTCAGTCATGTGTTGCCAATGATAAAATTCAAGCTCTCCAGTGAAAATTGGGACTTTGGAAAACTTGAATCCACAAATTATGGGAATGGCAGCTTCCTAATAACTTTTTCTGATTAGATTTATTGTGATATTAATGAACATAAAATTTTAATATTGTAAAATAAAATGTTATATGACTCAGTGAATATCTCCATGAATCATTATTTCCAAATAACCAATGCATGGTGTTGCAAAATCATAATAGAAAAAGATTCAAAGTGAAAGATATACCAATAGGTTTTAATATAAAGAGTACCAAAAGTTCATTGATATGTTTTCAGATGAAACACTGCAACTAACTTTAAAAACAACTATCACTTGTTGAGTTCTGATGTTGTAGCAAAGAAGAATATTCATAGTTACCTAAAAAACATTATTAAAACACTACTTTTCCCCCAACCTCATGTTTTTATGGAGCTGCATTTTCTTCATATACATTTGGCAAAATAAAATATGTCAACCTAATGCAGAAGCAAATTTGAGAATACTGACTTCTATTAGATCAGACATTTAAGAGATTTGTAAAAATGTAAAGCAATACCATTCTTCTCCCTAAATATTTTTGTTTCAGAAAATAAAGTTATTTCTTATTTTATAATGTACTAGAGGCCTGGTGCATGAATTCATGCACAGGTGGGGTCCAGCCGGCCCACCCTGATCAGGGATG
>NW_005362269.1:7652995-7701273 GCF_000412655.1 Myotis brandtii
GGGAGTGCACAGGCAGTTGGCCGGCCGGCCCCGCCCCCTGGTCAAACTCCCGGTCGAGGGGACAATTTGCATAGAAGCCTTTTATTATATAGGATTACTTATGTTAGTGTGTGGTAGGTTTACTATTGTTGTTTTTAAATGAATAAGAATATTTCTAAATTTCTCATTTTTATTTATGATACAGTGAATATGGATAGGTATGAGCCACATAAACAGAAGTTCTTTGGAGTCTCGATAATTTTTAAGAGTGTAAAGGGGTCATGAGGCCATAAGTTCAAAAAGCACTGGTGTAGCATTGGAGAGACTGAAATCTGTAAAGAGAAACCCACAAATTATAACAGCCTTCATTGACTGTGAGGCACCCTGCACAAATCATTCATCTCTCCAAACCTCAATTTCCTTATCTAAAGGTAACAATGTTCCCCCATCACAGGGCTATTGCAAGAATTATAAGAAGTAACAACTATATTGTTCCTAATACATAAGAAATTCTTAATAATTACTAGCTGCCGATAGCGCCTTCATCTTGTCTTTGTTGGCCAACTTATTAAGTGGACACAGGTCAGAGCTGTTCAGCTTCAGAAAGAGAGGAGAGATTGTCCCCAAAAGAGAGATGACGGTGGCCTCCACTCATGGGTGATATGGAGACATGGCTGTTTGTTCTAAGTCACAATTTTCCAAAATAGGGCCTGATACGGTGACTCCACCAGGGCTCAACCTTCTTCTTACCACCCGGTACTAGAGGAGAGTGGGAGCCAGGGAAGGGAGAAAATTCTACCACTTTCTGAGGCTACTGAAGCCATTTTCATTATCAATGGCCAGCTCAAACCTGTAAGGGTGTGAGCGTGAGTGTGTGTGTGTGTGTGTGTGTTAACCCAAGGTGCATGCTCAGAGCAGAGTACATCCATTACTATCAATTCACTTTTTTGACAGTCTCAGGGTTCAAATGCAGTCGATGTATAATCTTTGAAACTTTTTTGCCATGGTCTTGGGGAAAGACAAAGCCCTGAAGAATGAGATGAAATAAAAGAAACCCCTCTTTTCTCTCATTTTCCTATTACTCTCTAAGTTCTGTGAGAACAGTACACGTACTACCAAGATAATCATTTCTCAACGTTCCCCTATTATTTTTTTTTTCATAATTTGAAAACGTAAAGCTCTTTCCACTGGCTGCCTTTCTAATTCTTCTTTCTATTCCTGTTCCAGTGCAAAAAAGAATTTGCCAACGAAAGTGCTATAAACAGCCATGCCCTCACTGAAAAAGGCAATATGCCGTCAGCCTGACATATACCTCGCTTTTCCGCTCATTGTCAACTCCGTGATTGATGGTGTAGTTCATTAATGTGGGACGATTGTCAGCTTTTCCTGAATAAATATAAAAAGAAACAAAGAAATCCCCACCCTTTTCAAGCCAGAGTGAATTATTTCCTATTTTCCAAGCTCAGGTTTAAGGAACCATAGGGCATTCATTTCCAAGTAAATAATGAACATACCTTTTAATGAAAGAAATTTTAGTTTGGGTTCAGGGCTGAAATTTCTTATATTTTTTTATATAGTAATATATACATGGAGGAAGGAATGCTATTCAAAAGGATGAAGCAATGTGGGCATCTGAAATTGTCATGACTTCGGAGCAATGCTTTATTGTTAGTATGTAAAATGCAAGAAGTTATCACCTTTGGAAACCTGTAACATGAAAATCATCTGTGGTGCTGAACCGCAGGTAACAAGATTCACCAGGAAAGAAAGCAATGGTGTGGATGGATAGTTAAAGGACTACCGCTGGATGGGAAAGTTGATTATTCTCAGTGCGCATCAAAAGGAAGTTCCATGGAAACAACCAAAATAGATTTTCCTTTCAATTTCTTCACTCATAATGCAAGTCGGGAATGTGTTCATTGCCAGATGCATTTACATACACAAGTTGATAAAAGGTAAGATGGTGACATCTTTGTCACATTTGCCCTTTTATTGGAAGGTATTGCCTCTGTGACTTTTCTCGGTACTGGCATCCTTATCTTTCTTCCTGTTTGACCTGTCCTAACTGGGTCTTTGCTAACTCTGTTAGTCACAAGATCAACAAACACCATCGGGTGTGTCTGGCGTTTAGCTTTGGTGTACAAAAAGCAACCTGAAGCAAAAACATCCCCATATGCATGGCACTCGCAAGTTGATGAACATACAGCATTTCATTCTGGGTATTCGGTTCCTGCACAGATTTTCTTGGGCGGTAATGTGCTAATGACAATAATAATTTATTCTGAAGATGTGCTAAATTTCTTGAGTCAAATTGTGAAGTATTTTGAATACCACTGGAAGGCACGGGAAACTGAGAACTGCAGGAAAAACTGGCATTCTGCCACCACTTGAAGATCCAATCTGATTGTAATAGAAGGTGAGTACTGAGGACTAACCAGCAGGCCCCAGATGATTTCACCTTAAAATGACAGCTTGCCTATCAGTCATTCCAGGAGCACATATGCAGGGCTGCGCTTAAGGATGTTCTAATGCTTAACAATGTCGGTTAAGGGACTTGAACCCTAACAATAGCTTACAGCTATTGAACACTGACCACATGCCAGGCACTGTGCTAGGCACAGTCCTCTCAATCAATCCATGTTCCAATTCTGTAAGGTCTGAACTATCATTACTCTCATTTTGAAGATGAGTTACACAGATGGGGGCTCAGATTACACAAGTGACTTACTCAAAATCACCTCTGAGTAAGTGGCCCGGCCAGGATGCTCACCCAGCCCTGTCTGATTCCAGAGCCAGAACTGTGAACCACTAAAATACATGGCTTCTGATTAAGTCTGAAATGTTGGGGGAGTTTCTATCAAGGAAAAGAGCAATCTCCACTTGGCTTTAAAATGCTTCTTATTGATTTGATTTCTGATTTCCCCTACACCCTAACCACATTAAGTCATAAGAAGAGATAATAATATGTTCATTTTACAGGTGAGAAAAAGGAAGTCCAGAATGGCTAAAGAACTATCTTAGGGTTCAAACAGCCATGACTAGAAGAGCTGGGACCAGAATTTGGGTCTTTCCACTACACCATAATTTTGCTATAAAGTGGCAAAAAATAGGCAAATAAATAAATGAGCAAAGCCTATTAAAGTCACTTAGTGGAAAGGTAATTGTTGCCACATCTCATTTTGCAACTGCTTAGCTTATCATATAGCAAATACTGTGTTTCCCTACCAGCTACTAAGTGCTTTGGAGTTCTCCAGACCCACCATAGGGTCTCAGTGGCTTTTGTTGATGGGACTCCCGGAACTTCAGGATGAGGGAAGGCTAAGCGTCCTGAGAAGTTTGAGGTGGAAATGGCAAAGCTGCTTAAAATCAACATAATGTGAAACTCTTCCAGTAAGTAGCCAGTCAGCAATATATCCGTCCGTACTTCTTAAATAGTCACAGCAACACTTCCAGCATGTCACAGAATAATAAGAATCAGTTGTGGGAAATGGAGAATTTTAAAGAGGGGAAAGAGTGCCCTCCAACAAACTCCAGGCTTTCCGTGTGACAGGGACCCAGACACTGCAATACGGCGGCTCCCTTAGGTCCCCCGCAAATTAAGATGGACGTATTTTCTGGAATCTATCAGGGCCAGGTCTTGACATTCATTCAGATTACCCCACAAAGAAGGAAACAATCCCCAAGAGCTGTAAATTTCTCAATCAAATCTTGTAAGTGTCCTTCACTGATAATACCTCTCGCCTTTGGGATTTTACGGTGCCAGAGAATAAAACTTCACCTGGCACATGAAAGATGTCAGATTTTCTCATGTCTTGAAAAGTCTGTTCTTCATGTTTTCCTTAGTCTTTCCATTTCAAGATAACTTGCTTTATTTTTAAATATATTTACTAATTAGCAGTAACTGTATCAAATCAACAGTATATAAAATGATTCAATTACCAACAGTCAAATCACCCTAATTCCAAGAGCCATGTACAAACCTTTTAATAAAATGCCTTCCCTTAAAAAAAAATAAAAAACTTCACCTGGCACCTCTTAGACTTCAAGAACCAGCTCACAGTAGTTCAGTGCATGCGCCCCTCCCTCAATCTTATCAATAGGCACAGTCTGTGCACTTTCTGCTTCTTAAAGATGTGTTGAGTTATGGGCCAACGAGGAACATAATGAACCAACGCCGATAATGCACATACAATGAATTTATTCTGTGTTCTGAAGGATTCTTTCTGCCTATTTTCTCCCCAGCAAATTGGAAATTATATTTGTAACCTGATTTTAAAGCACTCTCAATGTGCATTTCTCGGAGCTATTAACTGAGTTTGGGTCGCGTTTTATATTTCTTTCCTGTACATTTATTACGGGACACACGAGAGAGAAGAAATTAAAGATCAAGGAATATCAGTGTTGTGCGTGCTTTTGTCTCTTCTGCATAAAAGGAAACAGGATGTCAACTTTTGAAATAAAACATTAAAAACTATGAAGATAGAATACAGCGGTGTTTTAGCTTTTAATGGGCTGTGGCCCCCTGTGAGAATTTGATAAAAGTCTCTCCCTAGGAAAATGCGTATTCTTAATTTTAAAAAAAATGTCCCATTCATTTTAAAAGTTTCACTGCCCTGGTGTTTTAGCTTTTAATGGGCTGTGGCCTCCTGTGAGAATTTGATTAAAGTCTCTCCCTAGGAAAATGCGTATTCTTAATTTAAAAAAATGTCCCATTCATTTTAAAAGTTTCACTGCCCCCACCTCTTGAAATGTGGTATTATTTCTTTTTACCTATACATTAAGAGTCCCTGAATTATAATCGCCAACACCATGAAAACTCACTTCCTCTAACTGACTTGTCCAATGTGCTAACAGAGGAGGTGTTCACAGTTTAAAATTGCAAGTGCAGTGGCTATTTAACCCCTAGGGTGCCGGGGAGCGCGATCACGCTCCTCCTGTCTTTCGCCAAAAGTGCCGGGAGCATTATCAAAGCTTTGAAATGGCGTCCAGTTCTAAGTCTGCTTTTATTAGTGATGATGATATTGCTAAATATGTCAATGTAGTAAAGGTTTCTGTAAGTTTTTGAATATGTAATTTCATTTACTTGCGATTCATAATTTTTTTCCTAAACTGCTGTAAAATCAGCAAAAATGCCTTGGCAATTTTAGCATAGTTCCTAGGATATTGGTTGGCACTCAAAGGGTTAAATTCTACTGGAACCCACACCTCCTGACCCCTCTCTTCCTCTCTTCTTCACTGGATGTGCTACTCGGTTTATGCACGATTACATAACGGAGAAATGAATTCGAAACACTGTTGGGAGAGATGCTTTTGCATCTCTGCCATTTACGATGCAGACCTAGAGAGAGGGGCTTCGCCATCCAGAGAAAACTGTGTGCCTTCTCGGGGCAGTCAAACCGAAGGGTCACACTTCCAAGAGATAAGTGGGGCTGAAAAGGAAGCCAAGCTCTTTGGGGAGCTGGGTGACACCGCAAATGAATTGTGTAACGATTTCCACCGGGAACGTTAGTGGGGCTGACACCGTGAGTCCTTCAGCATTGTCCCAGGGTGGCGGCGGCTGTGTCCATTTTTACAATCTAATTTTACAATAGATTAACTTGGAAGGGGCTGAATGGTACAGAGGCAGAGTGGGGCATATGAGTGGAACCAACCAATTTGGTCATTAGTGAATGCAGCACTTTTATTCCTTTCTTAGAGAAAGAAATACATCAAGAGCCATAATGGCCAAATCGCAAAGCAACCAGAGACTCCATTCCAGGTAATTCCCGTTTTAATGCTGCCCAGCAGTTAAGTTTGCAATATCACAAACCCATACAATCACAGTCATGCCAAAAAAAGGTCTGTCTTGGGTTCTCACTTGTGATGAAATTCAAATACGGAATCAATGTGTCAGATTTATACCCAACTATACCCAGCTATGCCCAACACAAAAGAAAGTTTGGCTCTTCAATGAAGCAGGAAAACAGCTCCAATTTCTATTCTCTATTAAACAGGAGGCTTCTAACTTATTTTCTGCCTTCTAAAGCTGGAGAAATGAGTCTGTCTTGCAGAATTCTATTTTTAAAAACACTTCCTATTTACATATGCTTTACTTCTCAAAAGAATGTCACCTTCCCATTAATGCAACACTTAACAAAGACAGTGTCAGAAACATGCTATCGGTGGGGGCTTTGTTTTTCGCTTGCCATGTTTTGATTGGGATCTGTGTTAATTCGTGTGCCCTCATTGTGAGACTACTGAAAATTATCGTTGTCAATACAGTTTCCTAACAACCCCAGAATCCAGGCAATTAGGGATAAATAAGTCATTGTCGGCATAATAAAGGATGTTGTCTAATGTCTCAGATGAATAAAAGAAACAGCTGGAAAAGGAAGGGAGGGAGCCCAGAGAAAGAGAAAGCAGACCCAGAACTTCTTTTATGGGGTCCAAGTAAAAGGAAAAACTTTATATGCCTAAATAAAGACACACACACACAAAAAAAAAATGCTTGGAAAATCATTATCCAATATATTTTGAAGCCAATTCCTAAAAACAGCTTCACTGAAATGCTTTTGGATGGCTGTTTATATGTTAAAATCAACATTTAAATTGTGCTACAAAGCTTATTGTGCACTACATAAGCAGTTCTAAGACCTCTAGAACAACATAGCTTTGGGTCTAATCCACTGAAAACACATCCTCTGCACATGAAAATTTTGTTCGCTTTGGTTGGGGAAAAGTGAGGAATGTGCTTGTCTCCAAGTTAGAAGAAGGTCAAGAAAGCATTTTTAAAATATATTCCTCCACGAATGACCAAGTAGCCAGGGCCCCTACGTGCACCTGAGAGGTTTGCCAGCCAAGATGCAGATCAATTCCTGAAAGAAGCATTCATACTTTAAATATGCATTCATGCTCCACCCCCCCAAATGCCCCATTCCAATTTTTTTTTTCCCAAAGCTGGGAGTTCAGAAATGAGGGGAGTTGGAAAGACATAAGTTGTGTTTGTTTAAACCAATGGTGAGTATCCCACGATGCTAAGGAGAGAAAAACCTTAGCAATCAGATACCTGACAAATGTTAGCATTGATTCCACAGGTCACTTTCTCTGACTTGGAGAGCAACTCTCGGCCATGACACTCAATGAGGACAACGACCCGTTTAATAGTGACACAGGAGCTATATTTTATTCTACAATCTGGAAGAACTGCTTTGTGTTCACTACTTTTCAGAATATTCTTTCACCTCACAGTCTGAACAACTCATCAGATTTCCACATATAAAAATAAGGGATTATTTCTATTTAAACAAGTAGTGCCAACCAAAATTAAAATAAGATCACTGGAACGACAAGAAGTCAAACTTTTGACCTAGGAATTCTATCTACGTCGAGGAATTTATCCTAAGACTGTAATCAGAGCAGCAGTCAGAGATGTTCATCATGGTGACATTCACGGCTGTGAAAAACTAGCAATATCCTAAATATTCAATAATGAGGGACTGGTCAATGAGACATTGAATCGCCATTAAGATATTTTCCCCAAAATGCCTAGAAAAATTCTCATGACACCCTACTAATTAGAAGTTACAGGATTCAAAGCTGTACATACAGATGATCAGGTTTTGTTTGTCGTTAACCATACTCCTCAGTTTATGGCACATGATAATCATTGAAATCGTGTGTGTGTGTGTGTGTGTGTGTGTGTGTGTGTGTGTGTGTGTTTCTTAGAATAATATATATAAGAAAATTGAAAGAAAAGGAAAAGGAAGAAAGTATATCAAATGTGTATCTCTGGGTAGTGATGCCAATGAGTTACTTTGGTTACCTTTGTAACTTTCCCATATATCCCAAGTTTTCTGCAATATGGAATATCAGCAAAAGGACACTTGAAAGAAGTCAAATGGCTTTTATGAGTTTAAATTCAAATGAATATGATCTCTTTTAGACTTACGGAATGTCAAATGCCAGCAGTAGAGGTGACTTCCACACTGGGGGCCAGAGGCTCCAGGGGTCTCGTGCCTGGCTGAGGGGACAGGCCTAGCCAGTGGAAGGCTACCCCAGGCTCATGTTCTTCTTAACAACAGCAGCTTTGCCTTTATTTATTCTCTATATATTTTTAATTTGCTGTCAAGTCAAACCCTTTTTCAATTTATAAATGAGGAAGCCACCACCCAGAAATGTTCAGAGTCAGTGCCTAGGGTCACATAGCTTGTTAATGGAGGATCTCAGATTAAAACTCATATATCCTAATTCAGATTACCCTATGTCCACGATGTGATTCTATCTGCCCAAGGAAGAGCACATGTTTATAGCTCATTGCTTTATAGTGGTAAGAGACCCACATAGAATCACCCAAAGTTTCTTGCACGGCACCCCAACCCTCATCCCATGACTACAGAACATGAAAAAGGAACCCTGTTTTTAAAATGCCACTGGAAACCAGTTGAAAATAAAATATCAGACTTCCTTTACTATGTCAATCTTGGTCTTTGAGCATCTTCTTTGAAAATGATTGCTTGAGCCCTAGCTGGTTTGGCTCAGTGGATAGAGTGTCGGCCTGTGGACTATAGGTCCCTGGGTTTGATTCCAGTCAAGGGCACATGCCCAGGTTGCGGGGGCTCAATCCCCAGTAGGAGGTGTGCAAGAGGCAGCCAATCAATGATTCTCACTCATCATTGATGTTTCTATCTCTCTCTACCTCTCCCTTCCTCTCTGAAATCAATAAAAATATTTTTTAAAAGAAAATAATTGCTTGACTTGTTAATCTCTAGGGTAACAATTCATAGCACAAATATGAAAAAGAGGGCTGATCTATTGAGGACAGCTTTCTGCCATCTATGAGATCGTCATTTTATACATCACATAGAAAACTAGCAGGAAAATAGTTTAAGGATTAAACAGTATGTGATGTTAGTACAGTTGACACTTGCTTTCCCATGCAAAAGAAATCTGTGGGAAACCTCAACATCATTTTATCTTTGAATAATTTGTGGTTGGGTTTTTCAAGTGCATCAGAACTTACTCCCATTGCAATTGTTTTACTTAATCAAAGTCTAAAATTTAGGCAGTCTTCAAAATACTAACCACTGTACCAAAATACCAAATACAGGTACATTTGGATACCCAGTGAATGCTGGAATCATATTTAAATGATGATGCCTGGTGAACAGACAAGTATATGGTCCAAAAGAGTAAAGTCTAATTAGTAAAACAAAAAATTTAAGACATGCCAGCAAATGGCATGAGCAAATTTTCAGGAAGGTATCTAACCAAAAAGAGTCATGGTAAAACTCTGCAGATGTGATGCATGTGGTGAGTGGGTGAATAGACACAAAGAGAGGAAAGGCAATTTTTAGGATTCAAATCTATAAATAACTTTGCCAAGAGAAGCTGCCGAAATCTCCATTTGCAAATGTAAAATCAACCTCTGATCTTACAATACCTTCAATGTCCTACTTGCCTATTAGTTGCACAATTGTTTCTTCGGGTCTTCTATTGTCTCAAAAATTATTTAGCTTCTTACAAGCAAAGAGGAAATGTCTATGCTAGGTCTAAAACCCCGGAAAATACTCCCCAGAAGCATGACTAGTTTGCATCTTTTGGACAGCCAAGATCAAAGTGATTTAAAATGTTTATTTTTAAAGTAAACCATTTACACTGATCTTTGAAAAACCCCTTTCACCCTTTCAGAACTGTATTTGTCTCCACAATTTTTTGAAAGACATATCAAAAAATCTCACTCTATATTCAAGAAGGCACTAGCAGGATTGTCTTGCCTGATTTATCGGACACAATCTCCATGTCAGCTCCACATAGAGCAGAGTGGACCCAAAGGCGGGTAGAAAAATGCATAAGGCTGGACCGTGAGCACAAGGGCTACCATGAGCCCAGTAATGGGACCATGTGCACCACGTAGTCCTCTGATTGCAAAAAGCTGCAAAGAAACAATACTGAGGTGGGAATCCTAAACACTGCTTCTCAGGATCACTTTCGAAGGTAACCTCCGTGGCTCTCCAACTTCTGTTTACAGAGAAGGAAGTTACAGCTTCAAGTCCAGTTCTTCCCAAATTATAGACACACACCATAAAACAGCATATACCAAATGCCACAAGTTCCCCGGGGGGGAGGGCGAGCCTTTTCCTTTTCAAATCGGGAGGACGATTTGAATTGCACCAGGGTCACTGTATCTGGGGGAGCTCTCCCAGCCCCCTGACTTTATTTCGTGTCTCCAACACAACGCTTCTTTTATGAAAACCGGGCTTAAATATTAATGTGTGTTTTCTTAAGGAAGTGGAAGGCAAATCAACTTCCTGGTACCCAGGGTATCTGATTTCTAAAATGGTCTAACGCTGATTGTCGCAGCTCCACCAGATGTGAGGGGTGAAGCTCTGTAAAAACGGAAAGGCCGGCTTTCAGGCTCACTGCTGTGCGGGTCCCACGCCTCCCTGAGCTGCATCCTCTGAGAGTATATTTTTGTTAGCTGGCTGCCGGAAGCCCTCAACTGCCCGGTTGTTTTGTGATCCTATAAGGACCTTCCCAGGCCTGCTGTCAGCGCAGACATTAAGAGTGTGTTTGTGTTGGTAAGTTCGGGAGGCTGGTTAAAATAATAAGGATTCTCATCAGCACCCCAGCTCCAGCAGAATGGAGGCGGGTGGGGTTCGAGAGCCAGGCTGTGAAGCTTGCTAAAAAGCCTATTTTGAGAAAACCTTTGTTCTATACTCTCTTGTTTACCTCCTGCACCAAGAAACAATGTCTTTTGTTACGAACCCCCCCTCCCCTTCTGTGACCGCTGAGTTTGTTTACTGACATTTTCAATACCAGGCAATACAAAGAGTTATTTCCTCATATTAATTCCAAATGTCACAAAGAACAAAATTTGGTTCCAACGAAGCCTGACTAACTAGATAAGATGCCCTCAGTTAAGAAAAAACATAATAAAAATAAATCTTGCTCTTTCATGTGGACCACCTACCCTTAGGGGTCCCATTCTCTGCCTTTCTCGCTGTGTCATTTAGAAGCTGCCTGGCTGGACCTTACTCTAACCAGGCCAGGTTGGGCCACAGACACCCAGTCTCTGCTTAGAGAATACTGACTTATTAAACTTCTGTGTTAGGTAGAGTCCATGATGCCCACAGCGCAATTGTTAAGGTCTTTTCTTTTTCCAAAGGAAAAAAAGTTGTTTATCAGCAGGTCCTATAAGTTGCCAGAGGATGATCCATAGATAATTTATAGATTTTTAAATTCATTCCTTCCAAAAATATTTGGTGAGCACCCGGCCAAGCACAGGGGACATGGTAGCCAAAGCAGACACAGTCTCCCCATCCACCCAGCCTTCACTGAGCTCACAGACTCGAGGACAAGGCAGATGTGAATCACATGGTCACCTAAAAAAGCATATCATTACAGCTCAAGATGGGCATTCTGCGGGGAAGTGGCCCATGTTATGAGAGTAAAAACCAAGTAGTCTGACCAACCCGGGCCAGGGCCCCAGAGGAGCTTTCCTGGAAGTGGGGTTGGAGGATGAGGAGCAGGTAAGTAAGCATAGAGGGTGGGGAGGTACTCCAGGCAGAGGGATCAAACTGCAGAAGAGCCCCAAGGTCAGAGGGAGAATACGTGTGTTCGCAGTGCCTAGAATGCTGGGGCAATGAGGCAGGCAGAATCAGACCACCAGGACCTTGCCCTGCACTGTGGACTGAACCCAGATGGAATGCCATTGAAGGATTTTTAGCTTAGTATCTAGTGTATCACTACCTCCTGCAAAACTTGTCAAGTTCTGGTCCAAACTAAAGATATAGCACCCTCTGGCCCATGCATATCTCCCAATCAAAGGTGTTCTTTTTTTATTTTTCAATTACAGTTGACATTCAATGTGGTGTTAGGTTCAGGTGTATAGCATAGTGGTTAAACATTTAAATAACTTACAAAATGATCCCCCTGTTAAGTCTAGTACCCACACGACACCATGCATAGTTATTACAATATTATTGACTATATTCCCTATGCTGTACTTTACATCCCTGTGACTATTTTGTAACTGCCAATTTACAAAATTATCTCTCAAAGGAGTTGAATTTTAATGGTAGTTATCAGTGTTTCAAAAAAGAGTACAAGCCCAGCTGGTGTGGCTCAGTGATTGAACATTGACCCAGGAACCAAGAGGTCACCTGTTCGATTCCCGGTCAAGGCACATGTCCGGGTTGTGAGCTCGATCCCCAGTAGAGGACATGCAGGAGGCAGTCAATCAATGAAGTTTCCCTCTCATCCATGTTTCTATCCCTCTCCCTTCTTCCCTCTCTAAAAACCAATAAAAAACATATTTTTAAAAAAAGAATACAAGCCTCTGGTTTAAAAGGTATGCCTCTCTATTCAGCCAATCTTATACAGTGACACACTGGATAGACATAGGTCCAGATGTAAAATTTCAGAATTAATTCCTCCCTTTAAAACGTTTTTAAATTATTTTACATTATGGCTACATTAACACACAACTTTTCAAGCACACAATATAAAATTCAGTTCTACAAGAAAAATAGACCATCTGGGAGAGTATCAATAGAAAGAGAAAGAAAACCAACTTCTCATCACTTCCATGATTTCTTCTCCAAATCTTATAGAACTGAATCTTACCACCTCAGGTGAGAGGAAAACAGATATTGAACTAAGGTTACATGGTAGCCAAGAAATTCACAAGTATTATTTAATAGTGAACTAGAACACCAGGGAGAAAATGTACAAGCAAGCGTCTTTCTCTAGTGACTGTGTTATTATATACACAAAATGAACAGAAATTAAAAAAAATTCGTCATGTTACAGTGTAAAATAGCTATGATGTTTTGAATGATGTCCGCTATGAGACACTGCCCTTGGAGTTAGGCTCTATTCTCATCATTTCATTTTACAGAAAATTGAGAGGAGCCTAAGCGATCTGTCTCAAGGTCACTGGGGTGACCAAAGTCTATTGTTAACCTCAAATATCTGTTTTCCCCTTCATGTGTAGTAACACCTTTAATATTTATCTAAGCATGTAACTGTCGAGAATAAAAATATTTCCCATGCCCTAACGGGTTTGGCTCAGTGGATAGAGTGTCAGCCTGCAGACTGAAGGGTCCCAGGTTCGATTCCGGACAAGGGCTTTTACCTTGGTTGTGGGCACATCCCCAGTAGGGGGTGTGCAGGAAGCGGCTGATCAATGTTTCTCTCTCATCGATGTTTCTAAATCTCTATCCCTCTCCCTTCCTCTCTGTAAGAAATCAATAAAATATATTTTTTTAAAAATGATATTTCCCAGACTCCCTTATAGCTACGTGATCACATGACCAAGTTCTGGCCAATGAGAGGTAAGCAGACCACTGTATGCAAAATCTAGTGTGTTGCCCTAGCCAGTTTGGCTCAGTGGATAGAGTGTCGGCCTTCGGACTGAAGGGTCCCAGGTTCAATTCCAGCCAAGGGCACATACCTGGGTGGCAGGCTCGATCCCCAGTGGGGGGTGTGCAGGAGGCAGCCAATCAATGATTCTCTCTCATCATTGATGTTTCTATCTCGCTCTCTCCCTCTTCCTTCCTCTCTGAAATAAAAAAATCCAGTGTGTTAAGGGAAGGAATCTGTCCTGCCCCCTCCTTCCTTTATTTTGTTATTAGGGAGGCTTCTGGGGCATTTGATGTTGTCTATGGATATTGGACAGCAGAAATGAGGCCACCATCCAGATGGTAGAAGAATGTGATAAAGGGAGCATGCCTTAAGGGCTTGGTGGAGCCAAGCCGCCCCCACAGCCCTGGGCTGCTTACCTCCAGGCTTCATTTATGTGAAAGTAATAAACTTCTGTCTTAGTTAGGCCACTGTTTTGGTTTTGAGGGGGCCAGGTTCAGGGCACAGATTCCCTCACTTACAGCTAAATCTAACCAAGGCTGATGCGGTCACATAGAGAAAAGCGTGATACTCTGAGTAAATTATTTAACCTCCCGATTTCCTGATATATAAAACTAGGATGAGTAATACCGATCTCATATTGTGTGAATCACATGAGATATGATGTAATTGTAATATTTAGTACAGTCCCAATAAGAAGGCCTCAGTAAATGTTAGCTTACTACCACCACATTCCTCACATGATAGAACTCACCGAAAACTCTTAGAGCTGATGAAATTCACTGGATTCTCCATAACAAGCACTAAAGTTCCAACATCCAGCTTGCACTTTAAGTTGTGAGCCCCATAACTGACACCATTGGAAGTTGCAGGGGCTTATCTTAGAGCTGATCCTGAAGATCCTTCTAGAGATAACATGACTATGGCTTAATCAGGGGTGGGCAAACTTTTTGACTTGAGGGCCACAGTGGGTTCTTAAACTGGACCGGAGGGCCGGAACAAAAGCATGGATGGAGTGTTTGTGTGAACTAATATAAATTCAAAGTAAACATCATTACATAAAAGGGTATGGTCTTTTTTTTTTTTTTTAGTTTTATTCATTTCAAACGAGCCGGATCCGGCCCACGGGCCGTAGTTTGCCCACGGCTGGCTTAAATGGACCTAAGCACCTGAGGGAGCTATAATGCCTGTGGATCTCTGATCCTAGGCAGCTGTGGGACCCAGCTGTTTTCCCATTCATACTGCCTTCTGCTGCCTCTGCCTTCTGCTGCCTCCACCACTTCCAAAGAATGTCTCCTCTGCTCCCTCACCTCAGGAACACTGACACTGCCTAAGCTTCAGTGAGTTTTCTCCCCACCCTGCCAACCCTTACATTAAGAATGCACATTAGCCTGTAATTCGTGGGAACAATGGATATTTATTGCACATCTTTGTGTCCAACCATCTGGGATCATGCACTAAGAACTCTTACACATATTAGAGGAGTTACTTCTTAGCCAGGAAGCCAGGTCCTCAAGTTAGCATGGAAGGCAACAATCACACATAGTCAAAATTACCCTTGAAAATCACTTACATCATTCAGAAAGTACCACGCCTATGGATTTGTGTTTACACTAAAAATTGAGAACCATTAAGCTAAACTAAATAAAAGTCTCTGTGCTCATAGTCTTAAAGTCTCTGAGCATTCAAGCTCTCCTGCCTTTAAGAAAATTATGAAATTCCTTACATGTCTGGGGATGGGTGATGACTGATGCTTTCATCCTCTCCTCTTTTGATATGAAGCACATAAAACCCCAACAGAGGTTACCAGATATGTTTTATGAGGTGAGAATTAAATGAGATAATGTGTGTGAAGACACTCCATACAGAGCCTAGCAGGTGGGACAGTATTTCCTGGATTTGAATCTAGCGCTTGCTCAATTCAATCTGAAAGCACTGTTCTCTGAAAAACTGGAGAGAACTGACCAGGGGCTTTCCCTCTTTTCACGTTGGCATTTCCACTGCAGCCCCACTGATCAGCCACCACCCCTGGTGACTTCCTAAATCATTTGAACTCATTAAAATGTGAGCACGACGTGACTCCCACGGTGCCAATGACAGCTTATCCTCACCCTGGGCAGATTTAAAGTGTTTGCTCTTTTTTCCCCACTATACACAAGCTTCTAAGCAACATAAAGGCAAACAAAAGAAATGTGATTCCCAGGAGTTCACCATTTCTTCTGAAGAGCCCAGGTACCAAGGGCTGCGTGCACATGTCTGGGATGCCAGATGTCAGTGTCACCACTTCTGGCGGGACAGCTGGGTGCACACCTGCCAGCCAACCAAAACCTGAGCTCGAGGCATGAGATCTATTTTTAGCTCTATCCTTGGCTCAAAACTGACCTGGCTGGAGGGACACCAAAAAGGCAGACCTTTCTTGATCTTTAGGTTGACCTGAGACAGAAGAAAGGACTGCACCGGTAGGTAAGTGTATGGACCTTCACCGACCCAAAACCACAAACACACTTAGAGACTGCCTCAGAGGGAAAACGCAGCTCGCGCACTCTAGCACCGCATGTCCACTCGAAATGGAATGCAAATCACAGATGTCATTTTAAATTTCCTGGTAGCCACCTTTTTAAAAAGTGAAAATAACCAGGTACATTAATTTTAGTAAATGTTTTTATTGAATCCGACATATCCACAATATTATCATTTCAGCATGCAATCAATCTTTTTAAATCGTAATATATTTTATAATCTTCAAAATCCAGTGTGTTTTTTTACACTTACAGGATATCTCAATTTGAACTAGCATGTTGTAAGTGGTCAGTAGCCACCTCCAGGCAGGGGCTACCATATTGGACAGCGTCGTTCTAAAAGAAGGGGTGACAAACTTGCAACCCATAGACTAATTTTGTTTGGGCTTTGATTTTTTTTTAAATTAGTTACCATCATTTGAAATCAGATTTCACATTAAAATACCTGTTTCTGGCTCCTGTTGAAAGGCCATGTCTGGCAACCCTGGGTTCCAGAGCTCCACTAGCCACGAGCAGACAGAACTGAGAAGCAACTGCAGCACCTCCCTTTGAAAGCCACCGTCCCTCTCAGAACCCACTGCTTCAATTCCTTAGATTTCCTGCCTGGCCATCCCCCAGCTGGCACAGTAAACAGCACAGCCACAACCTATGGAGATAACATCAAAACTATGGGCTTGTTTAATGTGGTGAATTCCGAAAAAGAAATGTATTTATGTATTTGTACTTTATTTGTTTTCCTCCCACTTACCATTTATGTTACCATGAACCCTGAATTTAAATGGGGTCATCCACACACAGAAGAAACAAATTCTTGCTTATTGATTCAGGAAAGGGCGGAAATCAGCCTGGGGAAGAAAGTGATCCTGTTTACTCTGTTTTTCAAATAACTGAAGACATAAGGCTGAGAAGCATTAGGACACCTTGTTATTCAAACATATCGCTAAAAGGACCTTGATCTCTGAGAATACCAGCATATATAAACATTTTTCGCTGTGTGTTGCTTATTTCCCACATGTGGCTAGTCACCCAGTCCCTCCCTCTCTGTGGCTCTCATTTCTCTGAGACTGGTTTCCTCTCTCCAGGACCCCTTGTCAAGACCTGGCACTGGGCCACAGCCCCTCCCGGCATCTCTCACCTTCAGCCCCACCCCCTTTTTTTCTCTCTCCTCACCCTTTTAAGAGTATTTTACCACTCCTCCCTGATACCTATTTTCTCTTCATATCAAAACCCCCAGGGACATCTAGACCTAATCCAGGGTCTCAACTGAAGGTTCTAGGCATTGTGTCAGCTGCCCTACTGGTTCTTCACAACAGGCTAATCCTATATAATAAAATGCGGCGGAACAACCGGTGGAACGACTGGTCACTATGATGCACACTGACCACCAGGGGACAGATGCTCAATGCAGGAGCTGCCCCCAGCCCGCAGGCTCCAGCATGGCAGAGGGAGGCAAGGGGGGGTGGTAAGGGTTGGTGAGTGGGCGGCGCCAGGCTGGCCAAGTCAGGTGCCAGTGGGGGCCCCCCAGATTGCCCCAGAGGTCAGCCCTGATCACCAGCCAGGCCTAGGGACCCTACCTGTGCACAAATTTTGTGTACCGGTCCTCTAATAATAACATGAACAACACAACAATAATAATAGTACAGTGGCTTCAACTGTGATGTGGGAGTTAGCTTCTAAAGTCAGATCAAAATTACATCAATTCAAAATAGTGCTTGAAAATCCCTTAAACTACACAGAGAGTGTGGTATACATGTTTACACCATAAGCATTAATATCTATACAAAAGCCTGATTATCAGTAAGTTCACCTCTAGAGCTCACTCAGAGACATGAACCCAGTGAGTGGAACGGAGAATATTATTTAAACTGTTCTTTTCCTCTTAGCATTTTTTTTCTTTTTTATTTTTTGTTCAACTCCACACAGTTGAAATTAGAAAGATAAATGCATGCACAATGAAAATCAACTGTGGTGATAATTTTATGATACCACTAGCTAAGCACTTACAATGTACCGGGCCTCACCAAGCACTTTATAAATATTCTATTATCATCTTCACAAAAACTCTGGGATGCAGGAATCATCCTTTTGGTCCTCATTTTATAGGAATTGGCTTGAAGTGGTCAATAAATCTGCCCCAAATCTCGCAGCTAGTAAGTAGTGGGGACCAGCAGTTGACCTCAGTCTATCAATGAAACCCCTGTTCAATAAGAAAGCTATCGTCCACAGCTTCACACTGCCTGTCTTCTGACTGCCGACTGCAAACATGTCTGCAATTCCCATCGCCCGAGTCTGAGCATTTGCTCGCCTCCTCTCCACAAGACTACCAGCCACTCCACATCTTGGACCTGTCCTGCAGCCCTACTCCTCCAAACATTTCTGTGTCTTCTCCAATCAGCGAGAATCCAGTAAGTGTTTACAGATGGCGAGTGTTTAGTACCCAAAGTTCAGAAGACACCCAAACCAACCACAATTCCCACGACTAGAGAAAAGTTTTTAAATGTTTATTATTTAGAGTTTACTGGGAGGGGGGCCAGATCTCTCCCTTCTCTCTCAAGACTCCATGAGAAAACACTTTAGTAAGCCACCGCATAATTTACGTTTTCTCATTTTCTTCTGTAAAAATTATAAATCTCTATATAATTTCCCACAACATTTAACAGGAGAATATTTAAACTAAGCAATGTCTTAGTGGATATAAATGTCATGCTCACATAACTATGTCACATTCTATAACTAAATAATCTCCTAGACTTTCGGTGGATCTGCATACCAGTACTGTAAATGTAACTGAAAAAAATACAAGTAATAATTTATGAAAACTGATTTGCATTTCCAAATATAAAATGTGTAAAATCCAACTAATTAGCAAGAGTGAGAGGGCTGAG
Organism: Myotis brandtii; assembly: GCF_000412655.1. Lineage (NCBI taxonomy): Eukaryota > Metazoa > Chordata > Mammalia > Chiroptera > Vespertilionidae > Myotis > Myotis brandtii. The sequence continues at coordinate 7,671,720 of NW_005362269.1, forward strand.
GTGTTTCTATAGCAACTATAAAAATGCTAAATTTTTTTTCTCCAAAGTGTTTTATATCTGCCTCATTAATGTTTGTTTTTCCCATTTGTTTTGTGGATATTTCCGAAGTGAAAGGTTTCAAAGATTGCAAAGATTCTCTGCTTTATCGCAAAGAGGTTTCTCACTGACAGTATCTCTGTGCATTAAAACTATACTCCGTAGAGCTTCTTTCACACCAGTGGTCCCATCCTTTGTCCTTAATCCCTCCAAAATTCTCCTTTTCTCTTACAGCCCTGGGTTTTCTTTATGCATCTCGGCTAAAGAGACATTAACCAAAGGTAGGTTTTTTCATCTTTCACACTTTGCTGCCACCCTGGGAATTCCCAAGAGTACCTGCCCCAGGCGGGCAGTGTCCACTCAGCGGCAGATGATGAAGAGCCACTAGGACCAGCTGGGGAGCTTGGGTGGTGTCCTCTGCCCCTGGCTCTCAGTTTCACCACCTGAAAACGAGGTAGGTGGACAATGGCCTATCTTCAACATTCTTTGTAAGGCTTTTTAGAGCAGTGGTTCTCAACCTTCTGGCCCTTTAAATACAGTTCCTCATGTTGTGACCCAACCATAAAATTATTTTCGTTGCTACTTCATTAACTGTAATGTTGCTACTGTTATGAATTGTAATGTAAATATCTGATATGCAGGATGGTCTTAGGCGACCCCTGTGAAAAGGTCGTTCGACCGCCAAAGGGGTCGCGACCCACAGGTTGAGAACCGATGTTTTAGAGTCTTCTATGTCAGTCTAACTGCTTTTCCAGGTTTTTAGTGCCCACCCACCAAAAAAACAAAAACAAAAAAACAGCCCCATCTTAAACTTATGTCCTACAATTCCCATGAGCCAGCATTTTTTTGAGTGGCCATTGAGTTGTTCTTGTTTTTTACTCTTCAACCCATTCATAATTGGATATTATATCCTATGCATGTACCTCAATTCATTTAATCATTCTCTCTTTTTAAAGATATTGTAAATACTGTTGTAATGAAAACAGTTATATATCAATATTTTTTCCACTAGGCCAGATTCCTATATGTGCAATTCTTGGGTCAGAGTATTAATATTTTTAAGTACCTTGATGCTATATGTTTGAAAATTCCTCCTCTGAACAGCGATGGGTGTGTGTTTTTCCATTTCATTTGTTGATTATTTTGCATTCAACATAACTTTATATTAGTTTCAGGTGAATAGCACGCAGCTAAACATTCATCTAGGTTACAAAGTGTTCCCTCTGATGATGCAAGTGCCCACCTGGTACCATAGATAGCTATTACAATAATGTTGACTCCCTTTGCATGACCTTACATTCCTGTGAGTCAGCAATTCTTAACCTTGGATCAGAGAATCAGTTGATGGGCTTCAAAGGGACCATGAGTTCCTTGAATTCTTTGCAAACAAATTTTTATTTCAATGGAAGGTGCATAGGCTCTAAGCTCCCAGAGGGGGAGGACAGGACAAGGCTCTACCTTAACCCAGCAATCCTTCATGGTATCTCCCAACCCTCTGCAGACTTCAAGATCTGTTCTTACCACCACCTCGTTGCAGTTCTGTGATGCTACAAACTTAGCTCAGACATTTCACCCCTTCTTAAACTCCAATCTACTCAACCATCACTACATGATCACACTGAACAAGTTTATCTTTTCTGTTCCTTTATTCTTTGCAACTTGATTACAAACTCCTTGAGGCAAGAGGTATGTCTGATAGGACTCTCCTCTCCCTCCTTAGTGCCTAGTATAGTGGAACTCACAAAGTAAGTTGCTGCTCAATAAATATATCTGACCAAGGTAAACTATAAGAGTAAATAACAAAAATTATTCAATTATCTTTATGAAATTAATGCATACAATAAAAAGACACACATATATAGCATATGTATTATATATATGAATATTCCTAATATGGCAACCACCTTGATCTTATTTGCAATGACCTTTGACCCCTGCCTGCAAAGACAGGTTCCTCTGTGTTTTTTAGTCTTTTCTCTCTTGTACCTCTGGTGTTATTGATTCATGCCATGTGCATTATTTAAGCTCAGTAGCAACTTGGCATTTATTCCCAAACTTCTCTTTGCAACTTCCTTGCTTTAATAAATTGAAATTGAAGACTCTAGTGCTCAATAATTCTGTAAAATAGTTTCCCACTGTTTGACTAGGTGTTGGGGAAGCTAAAATATCTTAAGAGTTAATAGTGCTACCAACCTTGAAGGAGATTTGCATAATCTTTTATCCAAATAAAGGGCAATCATACCCATGGGGGGGGAGAGAGAGAGAGAGAGAGAGAGGTTAATGTGTGTTGAAAGATTATAAATGGTTCTTATTTCTTAAACACTTGGGATCCAAACAGAATTCTCTTCTAACTCTCTAATTCCCTAAATTCTGCCGAGTTCCAAACAGAACAATGACACAGAACAATGCAAGTAACTCCAACTGACTTCTGGGTCTACCTGGTCATGTGGAGGCAGGCAAAAACTGCCACCACACACAGTTCTTGAACACAGATAATCCTGAGTGTGAACCCATCAGCGTCTCTGTGTGTGTGTGAACACAAGCAGCCTTTGCCCAGGAACTACCCAGCTCCACTCAACTCTAAGCCAAGTTTCATCAAACACTAATTCCCAGTCTTTCTGGTGGGTGTTATTTATACTTTCTGTAAAGCGCGCAGCATCACGTCTAAATGATCATGAACAATAAGCATATCCTTAAAGGACTGTGCTGTTGTCAACGAGCACATACAGTCAACCCAGCTGGAAGAAATTCACTTAGAATGCCCCCTTAGCAATAGCTGTAATAATTTAATACCATTAGTCTCCGTCTCAACTGTAAATGGCCTTAATGGACCCCGCAGTGTTGCTTCAGATTATATACCGATATTGGGGCACAGCTTTTATGCTCACATTACCGCTGCTAATTGTAAAGCCCTTGTGTTGGATACACTCGAGTGTTGCAATAAGTGTCTTCAGTTAACTTCTTAAGGGCACCACTTTAAAAGGAGCATTTGTCAGCACGATAAAAAGGCAAGAAAACGTTTCATCTGGTTTCAACGTCAAGGGGGATCCTGAAAACTCTGATTGCCTTGCTCCTTACGTCTCTCCAACAAGCACAGTGGCTTCAAAACTTATTAGCAGCCATCTCCTCAAAGGATTTATTTTGATAGTTCGTGAATGTGTTGTCACACAGCATAATTAAAGCTTACAGAACTATTATCAAAACACAGAGGAAATGTGCTCGGGGAGGCTGATGGCTACCCGGCCGCCTGTGTCTGCCTCTTCCCACAGGATGTGCGCTGACTGACCAGCTGGCTTCCAAGTTCTGACACTAGGCATATGGAGGAGAGCGAGGCCTCGGGGTAAAGTGCACGGGCAGGCTTCAGTGAGCAATCAATTACAAGTAACAGCCAACCCCTCGTGGTGACTGTATATATTCCCACCATCACACACTGCCAGCTTGCCTCTATTTTGAATGCCATAAAACTTGTAGGGAGCCGACTCATGTGAAACTCTTAAAGATATATGGTGGGGATTAACCATAAAAACACTAATTAAGGATGGGCTGAGGAATTAGGGGACAGGCAAAAAGGCTTTCTGCATTGCAGTCTGTATATAATGAAAAGGTAAGGGACTGAAAACAGTCCTTTCTATTTTATGAAGACTGGCCATTGGTATAAAGATACGGGGTGGGTGGGCAAAACAACATCACGTGTTTCTAAAAGGAACTCCTCACCTTCATGGTATTAAAAGAGACAGATGGACAGACGGGCAGAGAGCAAAAGAATAGAACGTGTAAGCACTTTCGTATTCCAAGTGTCTGTTTTTCAGCATTTGACTTTTAAAAAATGTTTGTGACTCACTGAATAAAATATAAAAAAGAATTGTGAAATTAAACAACTATTTCCAAAGTGTCCCTGAATTTGGACCTGGCCTTTCCAGCTCTTTCTTCAATATAGCAAAGTTCCTGGATTTATTTCTCTGCTTTGAGAATTGTGAAAAATTGGAGCCATTGAGAGCCATAAAAATCTATGCTTCACTTGTAGAAAAGAGTACCCTCAAGCAAATATAACTTATTTTCTACATCAGTGCCAGAATTTTCACACACATACACACACACACACACACACACAAATTCTTAGTTTGTAAAATTCACTTTATGCAAATAACTTTCAACAAAAGAAGAGAATGGAGAGATTGAGTGCTGGTTTTATCCTGGGATATTACAGTTACATGATAGATACAGTCTAAAAACACTATGAAGCAGGAATTATGTTTACTGTATAGAAAAGGAAGTTCAGCCTGAACCAAGTAAAACCTTCCAACTGGAAAGGAAAATGCTAAAATTCAAACCCAGTTCTGTCTTGATGCCCAAGCTATGCTTTTGTCATAAGTCTTTCCATTGCCCTTCTAGCTCAGGGTGATAATGCTGAAAACATATTCTCAAGGAGTTAAAACCTTTGGCGCAGAGAAGCCCTGCCTACACCATGCTATATTTGTAAAATTACAAATTTGCATAATTTGGAACATGCAGCTAGTGATAGGAAAGGATTATGTTTGTTTACTTTTTACATCAACCTGCCTTTTACTCACAAAAACAAAATTCTAGTAGCTAGTTTCCAAACCTCCCACTCTGTTCAACAGTCACAAATATCTTGCTTGCCATGAAATAGCATTGTGACAGAGAGAGCCCACTGATAGGAAATCAATCCATGTAAAAATAATCAGGCCTTGCTGTCTAAATAAAACCACCCTACGTTACATGTGGAGTTGAAGGAAAGAGTGGGAAATGGGGAAGGGGCAGGATAGGCATATGAGAAACATGCATGTTTTCTTAACAATTCACAATTCTCTTTATGAGTTTGTTTCTTTGGAATGAAAATTCTTTCTTTAGATTGCTACTAGGATTACTCAAGCAAGGAAAAACTAATTGTCAGTGAAAGTAGTGGTTGAAGGTAAGAAATTCACCTCCTAGAATGGGAAAGTCAACAGTATTCAGACAAAAGTCGCTGTGACTTGGGCCACTTCCAGTGCTGAGATCCCAGGACCCTACTTGCTCTACAGGCCAATTTCTGGAGTTCCGAAGGCTCAGCAGATCCAAGCAGAGAAGTGGTCACTTTTCATAAACTTCTACTTGCCGGCTGGAAGACGAGTCCTGAGAACAGAAGCTTCACCTCCACAAACTTGACTGGTTCTACAGTTGACAACCCAAGACTATAAAATGATAATGTATAGCTTAACTAACAAACCTACCAGAACTAAAACCTTCGAGTAACTATGCAGTTTTTCCAATGTTATGGCCTTTGCTTGATATATTTTTGGAAATTGTCTTTTGGAAATTCCTTTACAGTCCTACTGCAAACAAAACCAAACCCCCTCCCTCCAAAATAAAAAATCAGCATTCATACTTTATATCTAATGCAATAAAGAAAAATCATCCAAGTTGACCACCTGCTTGACTCCTGAAGCTTGGCTCTTTCCAAACACAGCCCCCGAAGACTAAGACTTGTTGCTATAAAAGATACTCAAAATAATATGCTACAAGTTGAGGGGCAAACATGGTTTAAAGGAGTGAAATAAACTAATGGCTCCACAAAAGAGCAATTATTCACTTGGATGTGTGAGTGGGGGTGTACTTCTTTAAAAAATAAATACATCATATGACTCCTTGTACTAATGCTATAGAGCAGCGGTTCTCAACCTGTGGGTTGCGACCCCTTTGGGGGTCAAATGACCCTTTCACAGAGATCACCTAAGACCATCGGAAAACACATATATAATTACATATTGTTTTGTGATTAATCACTATGCTTTAATTATGTTCAATTTGTAACAATGAAAATACATCCTGCATATCAGATACTTACATTACGATTCATAACAGTAGCTAAATTACAGTTATGAAGTAGCAATGAAAATAATTTTATGGTGGGGGGTCACCACAACATGTATTAAAGGGCCGCGGCATTAGGAAGGTTGAGGACCACTGCTATAGAGAATCACGTCTAAATGAGACTGACTGATCAGAAGTACTCTCCACAGCCCCTGGATCTGGAGGTAGCCATAAAACAATAAAAATGAGGCTCATGCGTCAGCTAGAATGGCCAGTTACCAACCACCTACAACTGAGCCAGAACCTGGTGCTTACACACCAACATAAGTAAAAAGAGCCACCTTGCCTGTTCTTGAGGGCTTGCTGTGGCCAATGGCAAGTGTCTGAGGTTGTGAAGGAATTTCAGCTACATGCTCCTCAAGTCCTTGCATTACTTATGGGCCATGTACAGAAGAATCAGCAAAATCCTTTGGCCACCAGAGTCATGCATTTCCCCAGTCTGCTAAGCAAACTCAGCCCACACAGAAGGCATCTATCTGACCTCTCTTTCCAGGGCAGAGGTCAAAGGGGACTGAAAGTGAATCACCTCTTTGGCATGGTGGTTTATAAGGAAGGACCTTCCCTTGACATCAGGTGCTAAGCTATACACTGACTCTGTTCTTCTTATATTTTAAACTCTGATTGATGTTAGAGAATTCTCCCACAAGGAAAGTGATTAAGTGGTTTCCAGAGAGGAAAGGGGGCTGCTGAGGTCTCCAAGCGAGCATGCCAGATGCCCAGGGAAATAATCTGGGATGTTTCAGTGCAGAATTCTACAACTATTGCTGGAGAATGTGTTATGATTTTTGTTTTTCCTGCACAGTGTATACATGATGTGACATGTTTTTATTTATTGGAGCTGATTTACCCACACTGCTTTATTGTTGACCAGCTTTTATTTCTTCCTTAACCTTATTAACCCTTGCTAGTATTTGACAGCTTAACACCCTCCATCACTCTGCAACGTTCGCCCTGAGAACCGACGTGGAACTAATAACAGGTTTTTTATTTCCATTCCTTGAGGTCACAAGCAACTGCCCTAGCCTGAACCCTGAAAGATTTTTCTATAGGTAGTTCTCTTTCAACGGGTCGTCTCCTTAATGTATCTCTACAGGTCTGCCTGGATGTTTGAAATGAGATGTGATTCCTGCTAACTTTAGTCACCACCAACATACACCTTGGAAGAGGAGGGATACGTTTTACCTTTGGAAAAATGCCCTGAGCAATTCAAGTGAAACAACTTGGTAATTCGCTTCTTGGGCGGTTTATCACTTTTTACATTACATCCAAGTAGTGCCCATTTGGGGACACCTTTGATTGTCTCGACAAAATCCACCAGTGAAACAAACTCACAAACTTCTATTACCTGGTGTAAGTGTGAATGAAACAGAGCATGGTGGGTGAGATTTCCTAGCTCCATTTTTCAGCCTGGATTGATTAACTCTAATAAATTCAGGGAGGTGATTTCAGATGATACCCATCAAGCTGGATCTTACAGCCCAGTTGTTTATTATTTCACACTGCCCGGGGCTCAGTCTTTGACATTCACCACCCAAAAAGGTCACAAAGTCAAATTCTGCAGCCAGATTTAGTATGTATTTTGATGAGAAGGCTCCTGTGTTAATGAAGACTAGTTTTCTTATCATTGAAACATAGGGAAGAAAAATTCCAACTTGAGTACCAATATCCCCAAATCAGGGAAATCACAGTTTTAAATATCCATGTCAGTATAAGGACATTTTAGACGATGGGAAAGAAAGAGGATATAGAGGGAAACCAGTCAGTGCTAACAAACCAAGCAAACATAAATGTTAACGACTGTGGGTGCAAAAATAACATTTCCTACCAACAAAGATGGGAAAGCCTGAGCCAATAGCCAGCAGAGTCCATGGCTCAAATGCTTCCTTAATGTGCACTCCTAGGCTGGCCACCATTGTTCTCACATCCCAGAGGTGCCCAGGCCTTTGTTCCCTGGCACAGGAAAGACCGGGAAGCTGGACTCTCGGTTCTCTCTGCTCTGTATAAGTCAGAACTACAGGACTTAGAAGCCATCCATCTGCTCAAACTTTTCTTCTCCTAAGCTTAATGCAACACAAGATACTTAAATCAAGGACATCAGATTAGGTTGGTTTTTTTTAACTTCTACCTAGGGAGAGCATAGCATGAAAGACAAGAACAGGGTCCATGCCACTTTATTTTCTAATCATCAAACTTTTCTTTTTCTGCCCCTCACACTCCTTGTGTCTCTAGTTAAAAGGGAAAAATTGGCATCTGTCTACAGTACATACAAATTCCCATTAGGGGGAAATCCAACAAAACAAAGAGTGGAGAGAAAGAAGGGATCAGGCCTATTTCATTTGGTTTGGGCCCTGCCCAATTTCCATTAGCCCCACCCAGTTGGCTTTTCTGGCCTCAGGCATCTATCTGGACCATTAGTGCGTATTCTCATCACCATGACGTCCAGGATCCATTTGTGCCCTCCATTAGAAAACAGGAAGAGGGTATGTCCAGCATTTCAGCAGGGGCAGTGCTACTGTCTACATAGCCTGACTTTGTCATGAGTAAGAAATCCTTGCCCTAACCGGTTTGGCTCAGTGGGTAGAGCGTTGGCCTGTGGACTGAAGGGTCCCAGGTTCGATTCTGGTCAAGGGCATGTACCTTGGTTGCGGGCACATCCCCGGTAGGGAGTGTGCAGGAGGCAGCTGATCGATGTTTCTCTCTCATTGATGTTTCTAACTCTCTATCCCTCTTCCCTCCTCTCTGTAAAAAATCAATAAAATATTTTTTTTAAAAAGAAATCCTTACCTTGTACAGTACTCCCAATCTTTACTATTGTTTAAACACATGGACATTATGCTCACTCACTCTGATGACCTGAATTCTTCTCAGAGAGGGACTAAATTCTTCCTCCTATTAGTCTATGGTTTATCCTAGACGAGGCCCAGACCCCATCGCCTTCCCATTATCTACTCCTCCAAGTCACCCCAGAAATAATGTTTCTTCAGGAAGCCTTCTCAGATCACTGCTCATTCCCAGATCAGCTTAGGCTACCCTGACATACCCTCTCCTTGTTTAACACTCAACTCTCAATAATTACCAGAACTGTGTTTTTTCAGGCCTTAGAATGCAAAAGAATCTACAGGGAGTTTGCCAAAAATGTAAATTCTCAGTCATCTGTTTCTAGAAACTCTGATTCTAACAGAGGCTTGGAAATCTTCATTTGACCAAAGTGATTCATACACAGGTGACTCTGAGATAGCACTGTCCCAAAATGTTAGCCCAATTAGGTAGAGTTCACATCTTAGTCATAGTCATTTCCCCACTACTCAGTGCTGGGCCTAACATGTCGCTGACATTTGATTAACACTGAATTGAAACGTCTAGTCCTCATTTTCTAGCCCTCACACAACAGCTGCTCAGCAGGGTAGACCGTCACTGAACCTTACATAGATCTTTGCAGCTCCTGAGTTGTACAAAGTAGTTTCAAGGTTGTCATGCCCAGGGTTCCCCAAATTCATATGGATCTTTCCCTTACTCTCTTTTGGAAGAATGAACTTCAGCCCAAGCCTTTTCCAAATAAAGCTTGCAAGGGAAAAACTGACATGAACTTGGCAAATAAGGGTTTCTATTATTAAAAGCAGGTTGAAGTTGGGGCTTTGTGTAACTGCTTCCTACTTTACGAAGTGTCTCTATTTTAAGTGTGTGGATAGTGCTTGAAAAATCCCAGCAGGCTCTAGATGAGACAGGATTATCCTCCTTAACACTAATGGGAGCTGGGCTCTTGCACTAAAGAGAGAGCACATCCTTTGGGCCAAACCTAATGGGTGGCTGGATGGGAACAGGAAGACCTGGGGTAGATGTGAGGGTAAATAAGAGAACAATCCTTAATTTCATTCTATCCAAGAATTTGGTGACAAGGCAGGAAAAGAGAAACCAATGAAGATGACCAGTTATTAAAAAAAATAGTCATGGGTATGTAAAGTACAGCATAGTGAATACAGTCAGCAATATCTATGGATGATGCCAGGTGGGTACTAGAATTATCGGGGTAATCACCTCATAAGGTACATAAACATCTAATCACTATGTTGTACACCTGAAACTAATATGACATTGTATGTCAACTATAATTAAAAAATAAATTTAAAAAAAAAACAGAAAAAAATACCCCAAAAAATTATGAACTGCTCAGCTAAGAAAGTCTAAGCTTCTGAAAAGATGCCATCGACATTCTAAGCAATTGAAATAGTATCAAATTGGGGTAGGAGATGAAACACTTATTCACTCATCAATTATTTATTTAGCATATATAGGGCTGGAATGCAATGATGAGCAAGAAGAATAAAGTATCTGCTCACATGGAATTATCATTCTATGGGTGGCAGTGAGAGAATTGTACAATTAACAAGGAAACAAAAAAATACTCCAGTGAGAGCAGGGACCTCATCTGTGTTGTTCACTACTGTACTACTGTATCCCCTGCACCAAGCACAGTAGTGTGGTCTCAATAAATATGTGTTAAATGATGAATGGAGGGTTGAATGGATAAATGACTGGATGGTTAAATGTAAAGATGGGAGGGAAGGTAGGAGAAAAAGTGAATAAGAAAGGCTTCTCTAAGAAGGTGACATTTGAGCTGAGAAGCAAGATAGAGACCATCATAAATGTTCTTTATGAGAAGTTCCAGAAAGAAGGAACAGCAAGTTCTCGAGACATTAACAGGTCTAGCATGTCAAAAAGAGGCCAGTGAGGCTAAAGTGTGTGGCAGCAAGGCTGGGCAGCGGGGACCATGGCAGGGTTAGAGATGGGTGCACCTGGAGAGGACTGAGGATGGAAAACAGAAAGGAGCTGTGATAGGAACTTTGTCCATCCAACTGGCATTTTCAGAACCTCTGATACATAAAAGACTCAATGGGAATTGCTATGGAGAATACAAAGGCTCCTTTACCCCAAGGAGGGTTAGCCAGAATTTTATAAGAATAAAATCTTAGCTATTTGTTTTGTAAACAAAATAGAAGAATCAATCATATGTGTTTCAAAACCATAAAATATGTTCAAAGCATTATTTTTGATAGCTATTATCTTTATTGTATAAATATTTAAACAAACTGATAATAAAAGTACTATGATTCCGATAAGGAAATCCTCAATGAGAAGAAAATAGAGAAGTTATAAAAAAAGGACATGAAAATAATAAATGCACACATGGAAAATGCCCAACCACACTGGTGATAAGAGGAGTGCACACGTAAGACTAATGTTCATCTATTAAATGAGGGGAAAAGTAAGTGTAATGATAATATACAATACTGGCAAAGATCCAGAGAAAGTGGTACTCTCACAAATAATATACTTGAGCACTGGGAACTCAAGCTGTTGGAAAACCATTTGATGTTATGCACGGAGCGCCATGAAAATGTTTATCATGTCTGAAGAAGTAATTCCTCTTCTGAGATTTATCACAAGGCTTTGACAGTATTTCCTACGAAGCCCTCGGGTTCTGCAGAGGTGCCTCAAGGCCTCTGGTGATTCTGAAAGGGAAGGAAGGGTTTAGGTATTCTACCCCATGACCCAGCACAGCTCTGTTTTATGTCTTCAGGGTCTTGAATATATAACAGAGTTTACTGAAAAAGGTAGTGCTGATACTTAACTTCAGAGAAACAAAACTATTCTCTTAAAGAAATAACCCAAATGACAAAAATCACTATAAATATGAATATGTTCATCAGTATTATTTATAATAGTGAAAAATGAAAAAACTTACTTTTCAATAGTAGGAAAATAAGTTATTATTCATTAAACATGGGCTACACATGAAAAATTGTATGTATAATATAACATCAGAATTACTTTAAATGTAATTACAAAATTATATATCATTGAAATTTAAAACAAAAGACACAGAATTGTAGTCATGTTATCATAACTTTGTAAAGATGCACATGAATTAAAAAATGCTATGTGTATGGTTGGATTGTGGGATTCTTTCCTTTTGTATTTCTACCCCAATTTTTCTGGAATCTAGTTAAATTAATTTTATAACTTACTAAAGAAAAATATGCCTAAATGTAACCTTGATGGCCAGGGGACCATGTATTATTATTCTCTGCATCTCAGCATCAAGCAAAAGAGCTGGCAGAAAAGAGAAACTCCACAAATACTGGCTGACTAAATAGATATATTTTTTAATTAGAATCTGATTATAAATGAAGCAGTAGGAGAGGCAAGAGAGGTTTCTCTGGAGGAGCCAGAGCAAGACTTCAATTCATGCAGAAGGGAAAGACAGCCAGCAGAACTTGGAGATTCAGCAAGCAATACAAGTGTCAGGAAAAAGGAAGAAGTCTGGGTTGCAGAAGCATGAGGCACCTTGAGGACATTTGAGGAATATGAGGCTGAAAAGGTGGTTTGAGCCCACAGGCTAGTTTAGGCTTCATTCGGGAGGCCTTCGGTGAGCAGAAATGACATAATCAGGGCTGGACTTGATGAAGACTAACGTGGCTGGAGTGTGCACAGTGGACTGGATGTGGTGCCATGGGCTGTGAAGATAACAGGGCCCCAGACACCAGTTGGAAGGCCCTGAGAGATCCCAGGCTGACCCAGTGTAAAAGCTGTAGGAATGGATAGATGAGAACCACCGCATGGGTAGGGGCTATATGTAGAACTCCCCAACAACATGCCTGGAATCCAGGAAGACATATAACCTGTCCTTAGGAAATCTATACATTTCTTGGAAACAGAAACTCCCTCCTTAACTCCCCATCTCAACCAGGCTTTCTTTAGTGCCCGAGCATGTGTGTGCACTTCCAAAAATTAAAGCCTCATCATTTCTAACATTTGTTTATTAGCAGTCCCAAATGTTTCCTGTGCTATATAAAGTTTACCTTCGACCTCCACTGGGGAAGTGAGGGGTGGAGCAGGGAGAAGGGGAGGAGAAATCTGTGGCAGACTCACTAGCATACCTTCTCCAGTTTTAACATAATGCATTAACTCTGAAGCCCAAATCAGAAGGTTGCAAATGCACATAAAGCACCGGTGATTTAGAGCTCCCTGCTATACACAGTTCAGCAATGCACGGAATGTAAAAATACATGGAAACCACAACACAGCAGGAATCTGGCTGAGCTGCTGGCAGCGCTCACTGTTTCCCACACAAGCCCTAAATCTGACCCAGCGATGAAACTTTTAAAATTTGTAAAAATAGAACAGTTGGGAAATCTTGGCCACTTTTAGTTAAAATAAAAAACAAAACCTCCATATTTGTGGGTGCAGTTGAAAAATCTTCCCTACTCCTCCCCTCTTTGAAGAAATGTTCATGGTTAAAAAAAAATTTTTTTTTTCAAAAATGTCAAACCATGCTTTCCTTTTAGGTTACCTGGGAAATATATTCCAGGATGCTCTAGAACAGCGGTTCTCAACCTGTGGGTCGCGAGCCCTTTGGGGGTCGAACGACCCTTTCACAGGGGTCGTCTAAGACCATCAGAAAACACATATATAATTACATATTGTTTTTGTGATTAATCACTATGCTTTAATTATGTTCAATTTGTAACAATGAAAATACATCCTGCATATCAGATATTTACATTACGATTCATTACAGTTAAGTAGCAACGAAAATAAACTTATGGTTGGGGGTCACCACAACATGAGGAACTGTCTTAAAGGGTCGAGGCATTAGGAAGGTTGAGAACCGCTGCTCTAGAAGATAGAGGTTGTTTACTGGAATCTCCACCAAGACCAGCCCCAAAATGTCCAGTCAATATCAATGGGTTGTAACAAATATCTAAAGAATAGCTCAACTGGCATGGCTCATTGGTTAAGCATGGACCTATGAACCAAGAGGTCAGGATTCGATTCCCAGTCAGGGTACATGCCCAGGTTTTGGGCTCGATCCCAAATAGGGGGCGTGCAAGAGGCAGCCGATCAATGCTTCTCTGTCATCATTGATGTTTCTATCTCTCTCCCTCTCCCTTTCTCTCTGAAATCAATAAAAAAAAATTTTAAGAAGATATATGAAGAAGAACAGTATGGCTACCACTTATTTATACATTATGTGCCGGAATCGTATCTATAATTCTATAATCCTCAACCCACAACTCTGTGCAGGTAGGTGCTATTACCTCTGCTGTACAAATTAAAGACACAAAATAAGTTAACTTGCCCAGGTATACATGGTAACCAGTATTCAAACCCAGGACCATTTTATTCAAAATCTAGCCTTTTTCCATTGCATTTCTTCCATAGGAATAAATTCCCCTGGTCTATCCAACACAGCTATATTTAGACATCAAGATGTACCACTAGTTCCTTGATCAGCTCTTATTTAGTTTCCTTGGACTAAATTTCTAGACCTTTGAACAAACCTCTTATCTGTATATTGTTATTCTTGAACATATGCAATGTCTGTGCCTAATGGCAGAGTCCTATGTTAATATAATAGAATTCTACAGGGGTGGGGAGGGGGGAACATATCTCTTACACCACGCCAGCCTTTTACAACATTTCACTAATATTTATTTTGGACTTGCCATGAACGGTATTATGACACCGGCTTCCTTAAAAATTTAGCATTCACAATTAGCACTTGAAAGGAGTAGATCCAGGGAATGCATTTTGTTCAGTGCTTAAAACCAAATTATCTCAAGAGGCTATCTGGAGCTCTTGAGTCATTTTGTTAACTACGTTCTCCATTTAACTGAGCCCCACACAGACAGAAGGGAGGGGAAGGAGAGTAAGGCTTAAAATTCCACTTAAAAAAATTTTTTTTAATATTCTCTTCCTTCTCTCTTTCCCTCCCCAAGGGTTCTCCACCCTCCCACATCCGCCCCACCCCCAAACTAAATATAGAGACCAAACACCAAAACCCGAACTTGAAAATTCCCAAAGTGCTAATCAGAAAATCATTTTACATGGAATACAAAAAATTTAAATGCAATGCTCCAATTCACATGAGCAGCCACATGGAAGAGGGGAAGTGGGGCGCACCTGAACTTGCTCGGGGGAGTTCTGCACACATTTAACCTGCTCTGCAGCCATCTCTTCCTTCCACTGCACAGCACAGGAAAGGCCCGTTCTGAGTCTAACACCAGAGCCCTGGCTTTTCCTACCATTAATCGCAAGGTTAGATCCTGGATACAGAAATGTTAAAGGATCAACAAACATACAGTTAGCACTGAACTCAAATGAATTTTTTTCCCCTTTCCCTTTTATTGAAGGGAGAGAGAAAAAACAAAGCTTCACATGCTTCCTTTTCTTGACCTACAACAAATTCCATTAAACTTCAGAAACAATGCTTTGAGATGCTGGAGGATGCGGACAGGAAACTGAAGAAAGGCTTTGCACAAAAGTTAAAAACGTCTTTTTTGGAGGGAGGGCGGTGGCAGGGAAGGGTTGGAACTTGACAGTGAGAGCTCATGGCAACTAAGAAAATAATTAGATTTGGATGCCATGTAGTTGTGACTGGGATGTATAGCACATCAAAAAGGATTTACCTTTTAGTCAGAGTAAAAGAAATACGCAAATACCTGTAAATAAGTAATGATTACCCACAAAGGGTAGACATTCATAAAATGCCCTACTGATTAAATTCCATCATATTTTCAAGTTACCTGAAATCATCTTCTTTGGAATGAATATCAGTCATCTGCCCATGACTGATTCAACTTTAAGACTGAAAGAGTCTTCTTCCCAACCACCCCTTTGTTTCCCAGGACACTTAATTTATGAGTGTTTAGCACAATAACATAAGCTTCCAAAAATGGTGTAATAAAATTGGGCTCAGATGTCACCATTAATAAGTCTGTTATTATGAAATATTGTGTTTGCAATGAAAGCCAGGTTTGTGTCTGCATTTCATCATTATCCATAAAGTTGGGGGCCATTTTGAAACTTGACTCAAATGACTCAAATTCAAGATAAGAAAATGACTTCAGAATGATACTCCAGCAATAATTATATTAGGATTGTTGGGGGGAGCACTCAAACTGTGCTTTTTGTATTCCAACTCATTGGCCCCCAAAATGCAACAAGGGTTAACCTTGATTGCAAAATCAAGAAACAAAGATACAGGCCTATTGTGCAATAATCAGCCCACATTTCAATGAATAAGTAATATTTCTCACAAACCCAAGTTAGATAGTGGATTTATTTAACCTCTGGGGGTCAGGTAATAAATACTAAGTGAATTATTCAGCCCAATGGCTAATCAATACAATTCCATGATATATTTTTTGTGTTTCATAAAAGGTTGTACACTAAAGGCAGTGAGCAATTATGGAAATTGGGCCAGAGCGCCTCTCAATTCCTCTCCGGCTTGAAACCCCAGCAGGCCACCTTGACAGCAAATCGATTAGTGCTCCAGTGAAGCGGCTCAGTGACCTCTGACCCGCTTCCAGCGTGGCCTGACAGAGGAGAGAGTATTTTATATTTATTTTATTGAATTAACTCCATCTTGCCTGTACCAACGCTTTACACATATTAGGCAGCAAGCTACAAGCTACTTCATTGTCGTTTTCCATCGCTCTTGCCTCTTGCTAAGCAAGCCCCGCCCCTTGCCCTGCAGATTTCTTTGTCCTCCTTTTCCTTTCACTTTTGGCCTCAATATAGGATTTCAATCCACCCTGAGAATCATGATGGATCTCCAGGTAATAAAAACCAAGAGTGAAGCACATAATCCTCCCACAGTATGGTTCCCACCAACCTGGTTCACTCAGAACGGTGCCCTATCCCCATTTTTTTCCTCTATAAAAACAAAAACCACTCTATAAGATCCGGTTTACTTAACATGGAGCTCTTTGGAAAACATATGCCATAAAACATTACGGATTGAAGATATTTCTTACTAGAAAATCAAAAACCAGGAGCCTTAGTTATTTCTCTATTTTTGTCGCTTAATTATATTATTGGTTTGTTGAAGCCATCAAAGAGAGAAAGAGAGAAACCAAGCCAAGTGAATTTAGGGCACTGTTTCATCAAGGGAGCAATAAATACAAAAACTCATCAAACATCAACTAAAAGCTTTCGAGAAAGGGAAAATTCCCAAATCACAAAAACATTTTTTACCTGTATTTTTACTATATGGAGCAAAAGGGGGGGGGGGACATACATACACACACCAAAATAAACCAAAAAAATGCCAAGAAGAAACTGAGAATTCCAAGTCAGAAAAATCTAGTTGGCAGCTCTTGGTATTAAACAATACCAAAGGTTAAGTTATCAGCAGAATTTGATGCTATAAACCACAGGAGTGAAGGATCTTCGGCCATATTTGAAGGAAGCCATAGAGACTGCAAAGTTAAACCACTTGGATTCAAATCTGTTTTTCTGCTAAATCTCAGTTTTTCTGCTAACTAGCTACAGATTTTGTATAAGCCCCTTAGCTTCTCTAAGCTTTAATCTTCCTCATCTATCCATAAGGATGACCACATAGTCTTGTGTGCAATAAGTAATGTTGGCTATCATTATTTAACCAGACCCTAAAATATTTTTATGAGTAGGGAAGAAGTAATTTTTCAGTCTCATTTTATAAATGGGAAAACTGAAGGGTGTGGAGAATCAGAATGTATCAAGTTATTGCCCTTCCCAATTTCATGTACACATGGAAGTATTGTGATAACTACCCCCTCCTCAAAATCTCTCTCTTGGATTTGGAGAACCTTGAATTTTACCATTAAAAATCAGTCCTTGGGTTGATCTCTCCAAAGATATAACATGAAAGTTCTCCTCCTCTTCCCACTCCTTGGTCAGGAGAGACTTGGGCCCTGGGGAGCACTGGCCTTATGTGTGCAGGATGAGGAATGAAACTGAAAAAGAAAACAGACTGAAGAAAGCAGGGGAAGAAGAGGATTCCAGAGTTGTGCTTCAACTGCTCCATCATCTTATCAGCCATTAGCCAGCACTTATGGATACCCTGTTTCTGATAGGAAGGGAGATAAGCTAATCACTTGAATCCCCCAGCTTCCTTAGCAATGAGGACCACTGTCACCTTCCCACCTGCCACATCAGGCACCTTTAGATCTTCTAGAAAAGAGCACTGGTCGGGGAGGGGGTAGATCCATTTGCAAGAACTGCTTCTGCACAAATTCCTTCAGCTAGGCTCATGGGCAGTGCCCAAGTGGCAGGCGGTGCCAGCTGCCAGGGCTATTTTTTAAGGACTTATCACAGTTCTGGGGAAACTGGGAAGAAGGAGTATCTTAATTTTGCCCCTTATCCTGCATTGCTCTTTGCTACCCTGGGATTCATGATCTTTTCTTATCTTAGTAGTTCTTTCTCCCTTGACCCATGCCCCACCATGTGGGGGCATGACCATCCCTTTTGGTAGATAGAAAGGTAGACTCACCTTCCTCTTCCTCTGCCTTGCAAACCTCATGGCAAAAAGTCAAAAAGCCATGGGAAGCAGTGGAGGGAAACACACCCACCCAGACCTTCTCTACTTAGCACTTATGTATCAGCCCAGATACTTCACACTTTTAGAGCCACTGAAAATAACATGTTTTTTGTATATAGTATCCAATCAAGATGTACCGAACTGATCACACCAAACAGAGATATGAAGACTCAGAGTCAAAACAACTTAAAATCGAATGCAGTGTTGGCTCGACTATCAATACAAGTCTAGGGTATGATTATGTTGGGGAGGTTGGGGAGAAGAAAGCTTGTAAACTTGTCTAGAAGCTAAACTCCACGTCAAGCAAGCACAGTTTAACTCAGAATGTATGTTTATTTGAGCGGGACTGGGAGGAGCTGATATGTCTAAGCCATACCTTGGTAAGTGTCAATGACCTAGTGATATTTGGTTTGTTGGGGGTTTCCTGACCCATTATATTAGCAAGACTATCAGCAACACTTTCAATGTCCCTCATCTAGTACCTGTGCACCTAATTGCCTGTGAAAGTCTGACACTCAACAGTAATGGAATTGGGCAGAAAGTGATCCTGGTTTGGATACTGACTAGCTAGCTGTATGACCTTGAGTGAGTCGCCTCCTCTCTGGATCCTCATCTATAAAATGGAGAGGCTATTTCCTCTCCATAAACATTATGTGATTCAAAGTGGTTTATCTGAATGTGTGAGAAGCCTGAGATGGAATGTTTACTTCCTTTGGAAAACTGAAATTTAACAGCCAAAGAAGTCTTTTTTTCCCTATGAAGAAATAACAAGAAATCCATTTACTCAATCTGCTAACCCCAAAACCAAAAACAAAGAGAGTCCATGGTATAAATGAGTTGGCCAAGACTTTGGCAAGTGCTCTCTCACAAGTCAGCTGTCTTTCCTGAGTCTTTTTGCAAAATGGCAAAGCATATTCTTTCTGGTTCCACAAAAAAAAAAAAAAGGAAATCTCTCACACCTTTGTAAAATTCTATGCATTAAACCATAAATTATTCTTTCCCTCTCTCCCCTTTCAGAATCTATGCAAAAGAGATTACTCTCGTCGTTTTTCAATATTACTTTCATACTTGGAAAATGCGTTTTCAAAAAGTTATTTATTTTTCACAGCATGTCGGGTTGTTATATTGTACTAGTTAAAATAAAACCACTATATAAACTACTGTGTACTTTTGCATGCATTACATTTTCCTACAAATGCTGTGAAGTAGGATTTTTCACAGGCCCCAGGTATATTTATTTTAAATATTACATTATACTTTATCTTAGCACTATTCCAGACTTTAAGAAAGAACTAGGAAAGCCAGTTGCTAAAGTAACTTAGCTATTAAATAACTGTCTTATTGAAGTTCCTCATTTCAAAAGAAAAATTATTTAAATATGAAAAGCAGTTTCACCATGAAACTTAAAACCAACTCATACTATTATTCCTTCTCAAGAGCTCTTAGAATAACTAATACCCACCTAAAAGCAAGAACTGGGCAGGGAGTAAAAACATGTAAAGCATAAAATATCAAATGAGTGCAACCCAGCATTTCCAATAATGAGGCCCACGGGTTCTTGATGTATATGGTTAGGTTTAATATATTTCCTGCAGTAGCTCTAAAAGATGACAAAACAAAACAAAAGCTTGCTTGAGGTAACCCTAAATTTTATGCCTAAAATTGTTTTCTGCTCAAACATAATATTAACCAATCTCTAAAGTACCATGAATTTCTTTAAACAGCCACCCCAATTAAAGACTACAGGGAACATGCATGCAGGGGTATTTGTATTTGGGGCCATGGGAGTCCTCAGTGATGGGTGAGAGGAGCTTACTGCAGAATCATCCCCCCCAAAAACAAAGCTGACCCTTGCCTGAAACCGAAGGAATGATGGCCGCCCACTGGTCCCTCGCTGGGTTTGGAAAATGCTGCTCTCCAGCTCTCTCTGTGGCTGAGTGAGAGGCAGAAAGAGGAAATGCTTAAATATTTAATAAACGGTTCTGCAAAGGCTTCTGAGCCCTAGCATGAAGAGTTTGAAAGCACTAGCTACGCTATGTCCACTGAGGACACCACCGGAATGGCTATCAATGATCCAGATTGCAGGCGACTCAAGAAACGTGTTTCTTTTCCTTTTTCTTCTTCTGAAACTGAGTTGGCAGTAGCCTATCATGAAATCTTTCAGAATTGCTTTAATCTTTCATTTTAGTTTCATCTAAAGCCACAAGGAATGTCCACCCTCGCTGCCCTAGAGGTCACAGGCAGCGAGTCCCCGAACAGGGAAAGCATACTCAGAGAGAGGCAGAGAGCAAGAGTGAAGGGAAAAAAAAAGCAAGGATACACCACATGTATTTTTAATACTGCCAAATTTAGCTAAAATGTGCTCCCTGGTAGTGCTTTTAACTAACAAGCAGGCAATATATTGCACTGTAAAATGTTTTATTTTAACACCTTACAGTTTCTAGCTCTGTGGCTGTTGCAGGTATATCCATTAAAAGCAACACAGACCATAAATCAGAATTCCATACCTTTTCACAGCATATGAATCTATTCTCCTGCTGGTAAGAACACAGCTTTCATTGATGCCGGTGGGGGTGACATATACTTATACAGGGGAGAATAGACCACTCGATACATGTGAATTTATGCTTTTAGACAGGTGGCTGTATGTAGACAAGAGACACCAATAAACAGATTTTATTGGAGCTGTTTAGAAACAGATTCTGTTCTATATATCTACAGAGGAACCGTCATCTTTTTCAAAGGGAAATACGGAGGCAAGCCCTTGCCAGAGTGATGACCTACAAATTCATTACACCACGATGTGGTACCCATCCTCACACGCATCCATGGTTATTTGAGCTGAACGTGACCAATCTTCAATGCTTTAATGAGCCAATAGTACTTCTGAAATTACACTTATGCTGAATCTAATTGAGTATCCCTTATCACTGCCATGAAAACATAAACACCACATGGCAGAAAACAAATGTTAACTTTTTAAAGCTCTGCTCCATGTATATACCTACACCAACACAAGGTAAAGATCCTACAAAGAACAGTTTTTTCATGAGGCATACTAACTCTTTTAGATCACCACCACAGCGAACAATACACTGGCTTTAAGGGAATATACTTCTCATGTTTAAAAAATAAATAAACACTAAAATAGTCTGTTTGCATATGGATTCTCTATGGTTATTTTAGATTCTTCTGTGTTTGTTGAAATATTTACTTTTATTTTCCTCCTTCATTTTAGTCACTTCCAAAAAGGGAACCCAGAAATAATGCAAGTTGCGAAAACAGATGTAGAAAATATTTTTTTAAAATATGCAGCCTACATTTCCATAATTTACAATAGATATTCACACCTGCACAAAGGGGTTGACATTCAGCATATGTATCGAGCTGTGTGTGATGAACGGAGGGCTTTTACCAGAATAAAATGTCTATTTCCAGAGAAATCCATAAACTAGAAACAAACCAGCTCCCATCTTCAGCTCCTTCCTGTAGTTCATTTTAAAGAGAGCTTCTTAGGAGATATTAGAAGGGTCAGTTCACTCATATTTACTGCACCAAATATTGCTTATGACTGACAATGTCATGTCCATCTGTTGCAGGGACTTAAAAGCCATGACAATTTACTCACATTTGCTTGCATGGCTATGGTAGAGGGAACCACAAAATACTGATCTCTCCAAAAGAGAAAAAAAATTAGAGAGTGAAATTTATGAATGAGAGTGCTTTGGCTGCAAAGCTTTCCCATTATAGCCCTCAGCCACCACAAAACTGCTGTGTAATTGGAAGGGAACTTTTTCCCACACAAAGAAGCTTGCTGTAGGCACCAACCCATCAGAGATGGCACACTGGCATGAAAGGACGCGCACCTGCAGCCAGCCTCGCTCCCTGACTGGGACCTGGACCATGCCTACGCCCTCTGGTCCCCGAGGAACCTGGATCTGTGAAGAGCATAGGTCGCAGAGGCACAGATGGAGGGACTCTTAAACTTCCGAGGTCATTTCATCAACTTGATTTAGAGATGAGGAAACGAAGCTTAGACAAGCAAACTACACAAATCTCAGGTGCATGGTCAAAGGCAAAGGCAACGCCAGGACCAGACGCAGCACCCTTGCCCAGAGTCCCTCCCCCTTCATACATCTAAAAGCTGACCTATTTCAGAGTTTATTTACCTAAAACCATGATCAACCAATTCAAATGTTATCCCAAATGTCATTCTGGTTGGGAAACAATCAACTTCCTCCAAACCAGCTTAGACATATTACTGTTTTCCCAAAGGAAAAAAATGTTTTTTTCTTTGTGTGTATGTATATCTGTGTGTATTTGTTTTTTGGTCTCCTAGCAACAAAAACTGTATTGAGGCTTAAAATAATTAGCATCATTTTGGCTTTTCTTTAAAAAACAATCTATCTTCTGAACAGAATTGTACCATAGGTCTCATATTTGTTAATATCTTAAAGTTTAAAAAGACTAAGTCTTTAAGTTCAATAAGGGGTTCTGGGTTTTTATTCATTGTGCTTCCTAGCATAAATGTTACATACACTGCTTTTATGTAGCAAGTATGAACAGTAGAAAAATTAAAAGTTTAACAGGATGTCATGATAGGGAGCTGGTTTAGGTTAGGTGGTCAGGAAAAGTCTGTTTTAAAAGATCTTTCTGGGAAGGATAGGGCCTGATTTACAAAATTCACATCTTGTCATAGATGAAAAAATAATAGTGAGCACCTACTATCTAACTGAACCAGGTATATAAAGAATGTGCTACTTTGCCCTAGCTGGTTTGGCTCAGTGGATAGAGCGCCAGCCTGTGGACTGAAGGGTCCCGGGTTCGATTCCCGTCAAGGGCACATGCCTGGTTGCAGGCTCCATCCCCAGTAGGGGGTGTGCAGGAGGCAGCCGATCAATGATTCTCTCTCATCATTGATGTTTCTATCTCTCTCCCTCTCCCTCCCTCTCTGAAATCAATAAAAAATATATTTAATAAAAAGAAGAATGTACTACTCCTACAACACAAAACAATCCAGCAGATGTATGTTGCTTTCCTTATTTTGCAGATTAAAAAATCCTAAATTTTAAAAGGATGAGATTACTCATCCAAGGTCACACAGCTAGTGAATGGACAGGAGATTTGGAACCCTGGTCCATCTGATTCCAGAGTCCATGCTATTTCTACTGTACCACTCTGACTAAAAGGAGCATGCAGGCATAGGGATTTGCTCTTGATTTGATCATCATTTCCTTGGTGGCAGGTTCCCTGACACACACACACACACACACACACACACACACACAACCATTAATCAGTTCTTTTTTTCCCTGATACAAGCACTCAAATCCTCCTCCTGCACTTGCCTTCATAATATCTATAATAATAAAAGCATAATGTGCAAATCGACCGAAAGGCTGAACAGCAGAATGACCATCCAGACAACCACGCTATGACACCCACTGGTACCAGGCCAGCCAAGAAGGGTGCGATGTGATTGGTCGAGGGCCCAGCCATTGCCCCATGATCGCCCTGCAGAGGGAGGCCCAGGCCACAGGCCAGAAGGGCAATCGATCAATCGGGGAGTTCCACTATCACCCCAAAGAAGTTGGCCCAGGCCACTGGCTGATGGGCTGTGGCGGGTGGGCGGGACCTCCCTCTGCAGGGGGCGATCCATCACAGGGCTCCCGGACTGTGAGAGGGCACAGCCGGGCTGAGGGGAACCCCCCCCCTCCAGTGCATGAATTTCGTGCACCAGGCCTCTAGTCTAATATAATTGTGATCTCGCCATTATTTATGTTATTCTTTGAATGACTATCTTTCCTACTCAACTATAAAGTCTATGCAAGGTCTAAACAGTCTTTGCTGGCACAAAGTAGGTACTCAGTGAATGAATGAATGAGCCACTACTTCAAACTTACCTTTGCTATAATTCAGCACAAAATACATAGCCAGGAGAACCCAAGTTGCTATCACTGTCTAATTGTTCTAGCCAGATCTGATAATAACCACAATTTAGATTCAAATTATGTCTTTCATTTAAGCATCTCAAAGCAAGATAAAAATAAACAGCTGGAAATAGCTAACAAAAAAAAAAAAAGGAGAGGGAGAGAGAGACCAAAATAAGTTTAAAACTCTGCCAAAGGTTTTGATGGTAGCAACAAAGCCATAAATGTCTCACGCACTTCATACGTCACCAGGGCTTGCAGATGGAAATGATATCAGTTCCATTCCCTGCTTCTGCTCTGGCTCACCAAGACACGGCTCCAGGAGAAGGTGATGTGATTTACCCGGCATTCTATCATTCCGAATCCTCTATTAACCAGCACTTGTGCAGTCACAGTACAATGATAAATGATGGTCATAATTATGACCCTAATTCACAACAAGTCACCAAGGTATCCTCTGGATCATAGAAAAATGACATTAGGTAAGAAGTTCTTTGAGAGTAGAGACCACATTATACAATTCTCCCAGGGGCTTTATACAACACATAATCATTGAATAAAACTATATTGATCATAACAACTATGTTATTGTATCTGAAAATGATGTTCTGTGTAGAGCATATGAAGAAATTATCTACTAACCAGAATATTTAACTACACAGAATACCTATTAGTGTTTGTTAAGAGGAAATTAAGTCATACTAAGTAGAAAGTGATGATGGTCTAAATATAGGATATTTGGTCCCACCCTCTTATTTACTAAGAAATTACAACATTGGGACTTTCAAAGAGATGTAAGTTAAGGAATTATAGTTGGTGTTGTTTTAATCCACCAGAAACTACTATCTGGATATTTAAATTTTGATATAATATAACAAATTAAAACTCTACAGAGAAGTTTGGTATGTTTTCACAAAAGAATCCTAGCTGGAGTGCAGGAGAGGGAGGACATTAGTAGAATTAGCCCTAATTAGACTCATGACAAATACACTGCATTTTTAAATTAATCATTCTCCTTCTTTCCCAAAATACATGTGAATACTAGTATGTACTAGTACATTGCTACAGAGTATTAAAGTTTAGCCCTAGTCAGTGTTTCTAAGTGGTTTGAGTGTCAGCCCAAAGTCTCCCGGGTTGGATTCCTAGTCAAGGGCACCTACCTGGGTTGCAGGTTCCATCCCTGGCCTCAGTTGGAGCATGCGTGGGAGGCAACCAATCAATGTGTCTCTCTCATATTGATGTTTCTCTCTCTCTTTTTTTCTCTCTCTCTCCCTCTCCCCTTCCCTCCCTTCCACTCTCTCTAAAAATCAATGGAAAAAATATACTCAGGTGAGGATTAACAAAACAAAAAAAAGTTTAAAGCAAATTATATTATTCTAGATTATAGGTCCCGAGATTTTTATCTATCAGTAGTCAATTATTCGTGGTTTTTTATTTATTCAATAACATTAGCTGTTAACTAAGCCCTGTAATATAAAGACCATACTGATTTAAATATTTCGTATCTCATCTGTACCATATCTCTCATTCATTTGTATTTGCATATATCTAATGTAACTTTTGCCAGGATTATAAGGAAATTAGTTAACTTTCTATAAACCAAACCACAGGGAAAAGAAATATCCTCAATGGACCAGAGCTAAAAACAAAGACTCAAAAAAAGAGGAAAATATCAAATAACCTTAGACCTTACAAAATACACTTAATCCTTTGAATAACTGTATAAATATTTGAGTGTCTTTTGTTTATGTTTTCTTTCTTTTTATTATAGAGATAGACTTTATAAGGCAGTCCTCTTTAAAAATGAGAAAAAAGAAACTGTGGTTTATTATTTAACTTCCGAAAAGCCAACATCAAAGGTTACACTTTTGGCCTTCAAGACCAGATCATTTGTAATTTTTTATTATTATTCTTTAAAATTTTTATGTGGAGAAGAGTCAGAGATCTCAAGAATTCTTATCTAGAGGCTTCTCTTAGCCAAGCTAAGTTGATGGGAATTACTCTTTTTTGCCAAAATCCAAAAGAGAAGCTGTATACATTCCCTCCCTTCCTCTTCATCTCTCTCCTCTGCATACCCCCCATCCCCCAACTTCTGACTCAAAATGAAAATATTTTTATTATTTTTTTTCTCCTTGTATTTAAAGGGAGAGGGAAAAAAGAGTCCTAGCTGTATTGGAAGTATGTGTCTACAATTTCATTACATAAAAGAAATGATCTGAAACTCCTAAGCTTATTTAACAAACCCACAGTGTTTATTTAGAACTAGGGTGAGGGGTGCTTCTTATTTGCATATGTTATCCTGTGAATTTACTAATGCATAATTTTAAGGTGCTTAATGAGTGATTCAAATAGAAATAGAATTAAGTTGCAGACAATGACAGTAATGAAACTCAGGGACAATGAAATAGGATGCAAGTCCAAAGCTGTTTGGCTTAATCAAATTGTGCATCCTACAATCCAATTTCTATTGAAACAGCAGCAGCTTGAGATAAAGCTGTCATAAAGTCTTATCAAGATTAGTCAAGATAATATGAACATTAAGAAACCATATTTAGATCATTTCAATTCTCCCATCTCCCCACCCTAAAAAGGGGTGGCTGAGAAAATGATCGGGCCAGTTTGCCTTCATTCTCTTCTCCCTCACCTCCCCACAGCTAATCTGATGCTTTGTTCACTTCCCTCCATTCCTGCCACCAGTACTCACTGAGACTTCATCCTCTCTGGGACTTACTCTCACAGTAACTTCCTAACTTGGTCTCCTTGTCTCTGGGCAACACCCTCTACAGCTTTCTCTTTTCATCCCTTCAAGTCCAACTCAAATATCACTTCTTCCTAGTCCTTGACATGGGTGTTCCTTGGTATTCTAGCACACCACCTAACATCTTTATTGGTTAGAGGTGCGTATGTCTGCACCTCTCAATGGTACAGACATTTGAGGGCAGAAAAAGCCTCTGTTTCACTAGCATATGAGCAACAGGGTATCCACAAAAGAGACCCTCATTATTCTCATTGAATTGAACCCATTAGCTTTATTGTGGAATTGAACTATTCACTTAATTGTGCTGAGTTGTCCACAATGACAAGAATACTGCTTATTAAAACATGCTTCTATAACACAAGTAGAATGTGTAAGAGTCATTGGCCTAAGTAGAGTAGAGGATGAAAAGAGGCTCAAAGTGGGCTGAAATATCATTTCAAAATTCCTTTCTCAAGGAGCATGTTAGATCAGACAGGGACAGACAGCACTGCTTGACTGGAGATTCAAGCTACTGTTTACTTTGCTTTCTTTTTCTAAACAAATGCTTATTGAATTGTATGCTTTGCTATGTGTTGATGACTCAAAGCTTGATAAGATGTGGTCTCTGCCTTCCACAGAGCTGATGGCAAAGACTAAATATGGAAAAAAAGTTGGAAAAACAGCCCTAACCGGTTTGGCTCAGTGGATAGAGCATCGGCCTGCGGACTGAAGGACCCCAGGTTCGATTCTGGTCAAGGGCATGTACCTTGGTTGCGGGCACATCCCCAGTAGGGGGTGTGCAGGAGGCAGCTGATTGATGTTTCTCTCTCATCAATGTTTCTAACTCTCTATCCCTCTCCCTTCCTGTCTGTAAAAAAATCAATAAAATATATTTTTTTTAAAGTTGGAAAAACAAAAGATTTTATAGGAATCATGACTGACAGAATCACCAATGTTCTGCTAAAGTAGATGGAGAGAATCCTACTTCACAGTGTTTGCCAATTCCCATAGTGTAAATATTCCCACCATGAGTGATTTCAAGCTACCAATGTAAGACCACTGAACAGAGTTGGGAAGAGATTCACTCAGTTGGTTCTCATGAGCCCATGCAGGCCAGTTACAACACACCACGGGACAAGATCTATCTCCCCACAGCCACAAGCTAAGTTTCCCATTACCCAATAATTCATCCAATAGATATTTATTGATCACCATTAAGTGTCAGGCACTATGCTGGGTAGAAATAAAATAGTAAACAAACAGGCAGAGACCCTGGCCTCAGG
This sequence comes from Myotis brandtii, assembly GCF_000412655.1. Classification (NCBI taxonomy): domain Eukaryota; kingdom Metazoa; phylum Chordata; class Mammalia; order Chiroptera; family Vespertilionidae; genus Myotis; species Myotis brandtii. The sequence goes on from NW_005362269.1 coordinate 7,699,941, forward strand.
GAGGTTACAACATACCATGGTGGGAACTGACCCAGCTGTGGATGTTAGAAAAGGTGTCCTAGCACATGAGTTAAGAATTTGGACATTATCCTACAAGTTATAAGAAACCAGTGGTGGGTTTTACACTAGGGAGGGGCACTATGAAATTTGAATTCTGAAAGGCTTACTCTGCCTTCTGTGTGGAATGAATGGATTCTAGAGAGGTCAAATGGGTGCAGAGACATCAGCCTGGAGTTATAGCAGGAGTTGAGGTGGACATAGACATGGTAAGCATGTGGATGGTGTGAAGAAGACAGAGTTGAGAGATACTGGCTGCCAGGTATGAGGAATAAAGAAGCAATAAGGATAATTCCCAAGTTTCTACAACTGGAGGGAGAGAGAAATCTGTAAGTAATATGAAGAATATGACCTGGTTTGGGAACCACAGTTGAGAGTTCATGTTTGGACACCAAGTTCTTCAATATAGATTGTATGTCCCCACCTCCTAACCTCTCATCCCTACATATAAAATTGGCGCCCACAAAAGAAAATCCATATCTCTTATCATGGTCTTCAGGGCCCTTACACACCGGTCCCTACTTTCCTTCCACCCTTTTTTCACACCAGTTGCCATAAAATCCATTTTACTGCCACTTTCCTCCATCAGCAGAATCCCCTTCCCAAACTTGCTTTCTGATCCTTGCTTCTTGATGGGCGGCAAGCATTCAACATCTAACAAAGCCACACACTCCAGAACTGTCTGTATTTACGTTGAGGACACAGAGCTCAGATCATGTCTCATTCATCTTTGTATTGCCTGGACCTATCAAAAGATAGATACCATATTTTCATATTTTGGTACCATATTTTCCAAAGCAAAATCACAACAGCTGGTCCACAATTAGAAGAAGAAGACAGACATCTCCAGACACACAATAAGCACTCACCAAACATATATTGTGTATGAATTTTGTGCACTTATTGATTCAACTGGGAATCACTGAATGCCTACTATGCCACGCAGCAGGTACTCAATAAAGAAAAAATTAACTTTCAAGTTACCAAAGCTTCCCTCCCCATAGGCACTTTATACTCAGGTTCTGTAAAAGATGCCTCTGGTGCTTGTCTCCCATCTCTGTAATCCACTCTGATTTCAACCACCTAGCTCACCCTGACCGCAAGTCACCACAAGAAGGCTTCCTTCCATGGCATACCAACTCCATAGGAGTTGCCTGGCCAACACACAAGCACAGCTTCTGAGGTGCATCCATGGACAACCCTCAATCCAAGGGAGAGAAGAGCCAGGAAATAAATGCTCTAGCCTCTTGTCCTTCAGGGGCATAATTCTGCTGAG
>NW_005362269.1:7701362-7708297 GCF_000412655.1 Myotis brandtii
TTTAGTCTGCCTCTTAGGAGATCCCAATAGGATTTAGCACCTATTGCCTAAGCAGTGACTTTGAAAATGCGTCATTATCTCAATGTTTCTTCCTTATCTGTTCTCACTCTCCTCAGTTCCTGCTTCCTAGGATCATGCCCACGGAAACTACCTGTATCCAAATCCCTCTGGAAGGTCTACTTTCAGGAGAATTTCAAACTTAGATAGCTTCTAATGGAAAGGGGGAGAGGGGAGGTGGAAGAGGGCATAGAGGGGACAAATGGTGATGGAAAAATTAAATTTAAATAAAAGACAGCCATTTCAATCTCCACGAGATACTCTAGCTTTCCCTCTGGCTAATGAATTCCACACGGAAACCAGGGTGAGGGCTATTTAGAAACTTGCAGTTCTGTGGTTCTATGAGGATATCTGTGAGTGTTGCCATGAAACATCACATAGTAAGTGCTAAATGCATATCTTGTCAATTAAATCCTGGTAAAAATCCAGTTTCTTCACTATAAAAAGGAGGTAATGTATGTGGCTTCCCAGTTACTGGTTTTGTCACACCTTTCTCTCACATTCTTCAGAGATTGATTGGGTGTTAGAACGTATTTATCAATATATTAAATGCTATGTAAACTTCCTAAAATGATCCCAGAACAGTAAAGAAGGAAGAAAAGCTTCTGATTTAAACATACTCAGCCATCCATTAGCATGACAAAGTCTGCATTTTATTTAGACATTGCCATTAATAATGAAATGATGTATGATTTCCACTCCTGCCGCTCTCCCTTCCTTGCACAATCAATTATACATTTAAGAAAATACTTAGTGGGTATAAGGCTTCTCTAATTAAGCATCACTTGAGGGAGCCCGTAAGATTCTTAAAACCTGAAAAGATCACTCAAACATACAAGATGGGGATTGGGGAGGGGGAATTCACTCAAATTATTTGAGTCTTGATTAGAAAAACATAAACGTTCATGCATTCTGAATTGCTGCATAAGGAAAAACTCACACATACATTTTTTTAACCCAATAAAGACTCTGAGGTCAACTATGTATTCTGCAAAGTATAAATTCTTTCTCTCTTTGTTCCAGCTAAGATGCTAGGACTAAGTTGAAATTAGATCTTTTGGTTAAGACTCAGCCCTAGAATTGCTGTCCCTTAGACAAAACAGTCTTCTCTGTCAAAATCATTGAAAATTTAAGATAGTTGGTTCTTGAGAGTTCTGGAAAATTTCCAACATGAGAATCAAACAGAAACAGCAAGCATAAGATTTCCCAGGAGGCAAAACGTGGATGGTTTGTCTCACTAAAATTATTACATATCACATCCTGTTGTCAGGAGGGATGCTTATCTTGGGATAAAATCCAGTATGCATTTGCATCCTGGTTGTCCTAGAAAACTAACTCTCTCCAGCACACCACAGCAGATTCACTCAATTTGGCAAGTCCCAACGCTTTCTCTTTCTCTCCCTCTAGAGGCAGAAAATGAAGCACTAAATAAGGCTTGATTTCAAGGCATTAAGAAATAAAACTTGGGATAAGCCACTGCAGCAGGCACAGAAAGCGGGCCTTGAAAGAAGGCAAGCCCTGTGTCAAGAAAGTTGCACAGGGGAGACACAGGGCACGGTGGCAGAAAGGGGTGAGAGACAAAGGTGATTTCAGAGCACTGGCTCTCTCCCTCCTTCATCTCCTCCTGCACTCTCCTCCCGCACTCTCCTCCATACCCTGTCTTGCCCTCTCCCATATAACCATATAATCCTTTTCTCTCTCTCTCTCTCTCTCTCTTTCTCTCTCTCTCTCTCTCTCCTGCCTTTCACCCCCCATCCCCCTCCCCACGTGCCCCTAGGACAGTGATGGGGAACCTTTTGAGCTCGGCGTGTCAGCATTTTGAAAAACCCTAACTTAACTCTGGTGCCGTGTCACATATAGAAATTTTTTGATATTTGCAACCATAGTAAAACAAAGACTTATATTTTTGATATTTATTTTATAGATTTAAATGCCATTTAACAAAGAAAAATCAACCAAAAAAATGAGGTGTCATAGGTTCACCATCACTGCCCTAGGACCATGGATCCTCCTGCTCCTGGAACCGATCCCCCTCCTCCCCTGGGGGGCTCCTCCTACAACAGGAGGGACCAGTGAGCTTCCAGAAAGGGCTCCACACATGGTGCCATGTCCCCAGAGACAGCAGATGTCCCAGGACAGTGGAGACTTGGCCTTCAGCACCCCTCTTTCCCCAGCACCCCTTTCCCCAGTGCCCCTCGGCCCCAGGAGACTCAGTCACAGCTCTCAGACCTTGGGCCAACAGCACTGGGGCAAGAGTGACTTTCTCCCCGTGTGTGTCCCAAGCAGATTTTTAAAATACTTACGCGTGAACTCACTGCTATTGATTGTCTCCTTTTCTCCTACCCCTGTTCCTCCTCCCAGCCTGTCCCTGCCGGGCTGGGAGCCCTCCTTCCCCACCAGGACTCAGAAGCCTGGGAAGGAAAGTCTCAAACTCCGGGCAAGAAGGAAGTCCCTCCTCGGAGGGGGAGAGGGGACAGGCTGGGCCCCTGGGCCCTTTTTAATTCCACATTCTGGCAAAAAGAAAACCTCAGGTTGACTTTAGAGCCTTTGACACATAATTGGTAGCCAATTTTCCTAAGTGGTGAGTCAATTTTCTGCTTGTGAAATGTAACTTTACCCTGGTGCACACCAGGCCCCAGGGTTTTCAATGTGGCTTAACAGCAATTATATGAATGTTAGGAAGGGGGGGAAGTGTTAAAGTCCCGACATTTACATTCTTTTCATGTGTTTACCTCTGAAAGGGATAGAAGAAGACCATCTCCTATCCTACAAAACCCATAAAACCCCACCCAAAGACAGGATTTCCTGAGAAAGAAAGCCATTTGAAAGCCACGCCACAGAAGGTACTTTTTTTTTTTTTAATCTCTCAAGTATTCGGACAAGCAGTGAGATGTAATGGGAAGGCCCATACCGGTTAGGGGTCAGGGTATCCTTTGCCTAGTTCCCCTCGGGCTATTTTCTTTGCTTCCCGCCCACCCCCTCCTCGTTCCCCTCCAAACAAATGCCCGGGGTGGGTGGTGGCGGTGCCGGCCCCTCCGCACGCAGCTCCCCCTGCACCCCAGGCCGCCGGCGGCTCCCCTCCCGTCCACATGTGCGACTCATGTTTCGGCTTTCACTGGCGACAAACTGGAGCCGGGGCCTTCCGTTTCGGAGGAACTCGCTGCGTATCACTAACAACAACACAAACACCGGCGGCCCCTGTTCTGTGCTCCGCTGCCCGCAGTGCGCTCGGCACCAGGCTGGATTTATAGCAGGGAGCCCCGACTGTAAGGGGTCATTCATGAGCCCCCACAATGCCACCACTGAGAGGCACTGCGCGGGGAAGACCGTCCGTGCTCCCGCTCGCTGGCCGCCCTCCGAGCCCATCACCACCGGCACCGCACGTGCCGTTTGTCCTCATTCATTTCCTTGTAATTTTTTTTTTCAACTATTAGAGGGGAAAAGTAATCTCCACCACCTTCCTTTTACCATAATTTGTTAAAACCCAACAGACTTTAAAAAAAATGTTCTATAGTCATTAATAATGGCAATAGAGAAGTCATACTACATTCATGTTTACACAAACCTCTGTGGCACACACACACACACACACACACATACACATTGGGGCTCACAATACACTGATATGCAAAAAAAAATATTGTATCACTGTTAGGGAAGAGTTCGTGTGTTTGCTTCAAAAAGACATCATAATTTTAATAAAACCAAATCTGATTTGGAAAGCATCTACTATAAATGACGTTTTGGGGAAATGGTAAAGAGAAAAAAAGTAATGGATGTTAAAAATCATTGAACTGGGGGGAAACAATGCCATGTAAAAATTCCATCTAAAAAAAAAGGACATCCTATGTCATGTAGACATAGGTGTATTGCTTTTCAGCCCCAGAAAAGCTCCTAATTATCTCAAGTCAAAGAAGAAAATATTGCATGTGAAATCTCTCCTTTGGACGCTCAGTCGCAATTCCAAAAGATACTGGGAGGCGGGGGGGTGAGACCCACAGCAAAAAATACACACATGAAACTCTGTACCAGACTCTGTAGTAAAAGTAGGCCTGTCAGGTCTCATGAATGCCTCTCTGGTCTGTGGTTACAAGGTTCCACGTTCAGCCTTCAGCAAATCAGTTTGGGGTTTCTCTAAATCTGAGCCACAGCCTGTCAAGAGGATGCTTTGCAACACCAGCCTCTTAAATCCCACATCTTTCTTTTTCTCCCTAACTCTCAGACAGATTGTCTTCGAGTTCCTGCCTCGGTCAGCCATTCCACACGGCAGTTAAGAAACGGGCAGGATCTCTACCCTGAGCATTTGGAGCTGCAACCCTTCAGAACAGGCCCAGGGAAGGATAATTGTTTTAGTGAAGCTCACTGCCCCCTCAGTGGTCCATGAGACCCTGCTGAGCGTAGCTGCTTACCTTTGGCAGTAACCCAGGGCAGGTTCAAGAAACCATTTCGTGTTCCTGCCCTTAGCCTGTGTCAATGAAGCCTGGCACATCTTTTTTTGTGGTTGTAATTTAAATGAGACAACCAACTGCACAGCTGTCTCGGTCAAATTATGCAGAGCCATGTGGCCTTTCTTCCATCTTTAAAAAGTCCGGGGCACCTCTGACCATGTTTGAGGGAAGCCCAGGGGAGCAATGACCAACAAAAGGAATAGTGATTATGCCAGCAAAGGATGGAAATTTGCCTAAATGAATATGTTAAAGGCTGCGCTCAGAAAATGGAAATGTTAGTTTTTTAAATAGAGGCAGAATGGTGTCATGATTAAGACCCTGATCTTTGGGGTCCGAAACAGCAGGGCTGATGTCCCAACTCCACCACTTAGTAGCTCTGGTGACCTTGGGCAAGTTATTTAATCTCTCAGAGCCCCCTCATCCTCATCTTATTTCCCCCCATTTTATAGATGAGGAGCATACTTAGCAAATATGTAGCATAGTAAATGTTAGCTATCATTACAATCATCATCACCAGTAATTACAACAATAACATAGAACATGAAAAAGCCAATGCCAATCACCATGACACTGGTCATTTCTACCCCAGGAAAAGACTAATTTTACTTTGCCTCTAGCCTCTTATTTTATGTATTATAGAACTACAGGCTTGCCAAACTTCAAGGAAAACTGATGTAACTGAGTTTCTATCATCCCAATTTTGTTTTATTCTGTTTATACTGCATGCAGTGTTTCAACATCTCTCTCTCTCTCTCTCTCTCTCTCTCTCGCTCGCTCTCGCTCTCTCTCTCTCTCGCTCTCTCTCACACACACACACACACACATACACACACACCAGACACAAGAGTATGAATATAAGCATATACATGGATACATACTACACCAATACTAGCCAGCAGATATTCAGACAGAAAATGAGTGCTCGCACCCCAGAATGAAAGGAACATAATTATTAACTTTATTTTGACAACTCTATTTGATGACACTCAATTAGGAATTGCATGGCAAAAATAAACTCTTTAAAATACTATAAGCATGACCCATTGTATCTTTGTTCCTAGGGGCCCTTTAAAAGCTGAGGTTAAATTATAATCAGATGGCAAAAGGATAAGGACCTCACCTCCAGGGCACTTTCTTGGGATAAATGACCAACTCTTGACCATTTTGGAAGGAATTGTTGGCCCAAAGCACCATGGGGCCAGTGACCCCTTGCTGGTCATTAATTGTTACTGAATTCCCTGGAACCAAGGTCATTATCGCTAATATAAACTTAAATAAAAATTCCAGAGACATATGGATTTCTTTTAATAGTTGGTCTTATTTCTTTTGGTTTTTTATAGAGCATTACTATAGAATTAATGTTCTATACATTAGCTCTGTAGTTGGTTTGTCTTAACACTTGAATCTGCTTAAAGTAAAGGTTTATTAGACATAAAATAAGAAATAAAGGAAAGCAAACGAAAAACAGGAAATCCTGAGAGGGCCTATTCTGTACCTGGAATTCTCAGAAAGTCATTATCCAGAGGACTCACAAATGTGTTTCCTTGGGGACCTATGGAATATTACAATGTTTCTATGTAAAGATTTAAGAATTTCAAATTTTAAAAAAATATGTAGGTAAAGAATCTGACTCCTGTCCTAGACAAAGTTTTGTTTCTCAGTTTCTCATCTCTGCACAGGGCAAAATTAAACACACACACACACATTTCTGAGACTTCATGAGATTCTAATGTCTTTAAGTTTAAGGGATATACACTGTATTTTCTCACATACAGACAGGGTACTTACTAGCAGAACACACTATCTCCTAACTTCATCCTAAAGAGACTCAGAGTTATTTGGCCGTAAAGGGAATTATCCACCTCCAAAAGTACAGATACAAAATAGATATACTGACACTTAATCATTCAATGAGTATGTACAACTGAGTATGTGTCTTCATATATGAACATTTAGGCTGCTTCATCTGGAAGACAAGTCTAAACTGGAGGAATCTGGTTAGATGGCTCTGGATGCCACATAGGTAGCCTCTGCTAATGGCCTTTTGGGGTTACTGTCTCACGTAGACGAATATGTTTGTCCGTGTGCCTCACACTTTACAAGCCTGCAATTTTCTTTTTACTAGATCCCTTCCCCATCTTTCCCAAGTTATGCTACCAATAAATTTAAATATACTGACTCAATTAACCTTGTAAGATATATCACCTAATGACTTCATCCAATAGCCTCTGCCTTAAGGTAATGCCAGCAATAGATGTGTGCTGTGCTTGCTGCCTTACCCTCTTATTACCTATCAGTGGTCGGCAAACCGTGGCTCACGAGCCACATGCGGCTCTTTGGCCCCTTGAGTGTGGCTCTTCTACAAAATACCACGTGCGGGCGTGCACGTACAGTGCGATTGAAACTTCGTGGCCCATGTGCAGAAGTCGG
>NW_005362269.1:7708356-7750693 GCF_000412655.1 Myotis brandtii
GTTTGCCAACCACTGACCTAGCTGATACCTGGGACGGGTATGACGGAGGAGTGAAAGTTGGTGGAGAATATTGCTGGTTGTTCAATTCTGACTGTGAGGTTGCTATTTCCCGTATAGTACCTGCTGCCCAAGCAAATCTATAATAATAAAAGCACAATATGCTAATTAGACCGGATGTCCTTCCGGACTAAGCCAGGGCTGCAGCTGTGGGATCAAGGCAGCTGTCCCGGCTGAGAGGGAGGGATCGAGGCAGCCGCAGTGGCTGCGAAGGCACAAATTTTGTGCACTGGGCCTCTAGTGTTTAATAATAGGCTATTGTGCAATGTTAGATATAAGAGGTGACCAGATTTATAGGAGTATAGAGGATTAAAATCATTGAGCAAGAGGGAACCTTAAAGATCCTAGGCGTCCAATTCTCTCATTTTATAAATGGGGAAATTGAAACCCAGAGAAGGTAGGAGACTTGCCGAGGCTCACATATCTAACTAACGGCAGAGCCTGCATTGAAAACCAGGTCTCCTGTGTCCCAGTTCAGCATTCTACACCAGGTTGCTTCTCATTTTCATTATAAATGAAAACTCCAACTTCAGCATGAGGGGTTTAACTTATCAGGCCTGTAAGAGAACCAAAGCATGCTCTCTCCGCAGAAGGATACACTCGATTTGGGGTTCATCATAGAGGTAACAGTAAACTTGAAGATTGAAAATTAGCATAGTAGGGCATTAACCTACACTGAATCTGATGTATAATGAATTACTTCAGATCTTAGGTTGGGAGTGAGGCAGGGGGCCAGGGGGATGGCAGGAGAAAGATGAATGACTCAATCGAATTGGTGGTGATTTGGAAAAAATAGATCCTAACCGATTGCAATTTCCTTCATAAGTGAGTGCCCCAGAAGTGCCTCACTCAGGGGTAGGGGCTACCACCTACTTCATACAGTAGATGCTTTCTGAACATTTAGTGAATAAATTAACACGCTGGTGTCTTTGTTTCTCCTATTTGAGGTCAATGGAATCATGGGTGCCTGTCCTCATGGCCTCTGTGAAATGAAAACAATGGTTCCAAACAAGAGCCTACCCTATCATGAAACAACCTGTTGTAGGGTTAGCAGAATTATTCTCTCTGCACTCCAACATCAAAATACTCGGGAGCACAACAAAATTCAGCTTGTTGAGTGTTTTGTGATAATTTGGGAAGAGGAAAAGAAAGGAAGAGAAAATACATATATTTGAAATGTCATCGTTTTTAAAGTAGGGCATGGGCTTTAAATGGCCAGACTGTGGATAAAGGAGAAGAAAGACAGCTCTTGGCTATATTCAGTCACATCACTGCACCAAGAGGGAAATTTTTCCCATATCAGCTCAATCATTTCAGGCAGGCCAGAAAGTCATTTCATTCAGAAACTGAGACATTTGTTGCTCCCCCTGTCTCCCCACATCCCGAAAAAGTACAAAATATGGTAATCATTCACCCCTCCTTCCAGCCTACCAGCTGAAAGCTCCCCTACAGTTCAGCTTGAGACTACACCAGGGGTTACTCATTTCTCTCAGCACCATGGCCATGGCTGCCCCTCCTTGGCAGTTCAAAAGGTGTGACAAACCTGCTCAGACAGCACTGTACACAAAGGTAGTTTTGAGGAGGGATAAGTTCAATGTTCTTTTTCCCCCTTTCACTATGATTTCTTCAGAATTATATTCTACAGCAACGCCTCATTTCCTTTATTATTATTTCTGGAAGGGACAGTTTATTACATTTGTTTAGGTTTAAATATAAGATAATTGTTTTAAATTAGGACTTACTTTGAAACTTGCCAAGTTCAATATTTATACATGTCAGTGCCTTCCAGAGAAAGATAATAGTCAGAGACAACTGCTCATGATGAGATGTCTAGGATAGAAAGGACTTTCATAAAACACCTACTGGAAGATGACTATTGATGAAGTAGCTCTGACCAATATAAACAAAAATTACTATTTTTTTTTTGCACAGTAGTATGACATAGCATGAACAAGCACAGTTGCAAATGACAGAAATATGTGAGCTTCTAAAACTAAATTAACTCTTTACGATGGGGTATTCTGTAGCTTCCTCCTCCCCATGTTATAATTCCTGAGAAACAATTAACATGTATGTGCAGTGTGTCATCCTGGGCCTTGTTGGAAATATAGAGCGCACAGGTTTCCTTGGAACCAAACTCCAGAAAATACAAGTTATACATTTCCCTGAGCCTGATCTCACAGGTGACATGGAGAGCAGAGGGGGACCCAGGTGGCCCAGAGGAGTAGCAAAAAAGCCACTGGAATCAAAGCCACTTGGCTTATGGTCCTGGCTCTGAGGCTAATTAGATCTCTGGGAACGTGACCGAGCTTCTCTTGACCTCAGCTTTCTCATCTGTAAAATGAAGGGATTGGACCAAAATTTCTGAGAGTCCATGTGGCTCAAATGGAAACCAGGTCTCTTTCTACAAGAACCTAAATTCCTCAGAAAACCTGCCCTTGAGACCTAGACAGGTTATTTACTTGCTTCCTAGAGCTAAATTATTCATTCTCCATAACCACGAAATGGGTACAAAAACCCCTACCTATGTTGCCATGGGAACTAAAACAATGTAGGTCACAGAGCTCTGTAAACTGAAAAGAGCTGAACTCATGTACAATCTTTATTTCATTCCCTCAAAGAGGTAGATGAGTGATCGAATGACAGTGTTCACCATCCCAAAGTCAGGTATGTCTTAGTAGAGAGCAATGACTCTTAGCTAAAGAGATGGGACTCTCACAGTAGAATTCTAAGCATCAGCCAGAGTTGGGTGGGAAAGCCTTTCCTACATCTTAAGAGCTCCCCAAATATTTCTTATTGTACTTAAACCTGGTTGTTTAATCAAACCTCATTAAAACTTTTCTGGTGGAGCTCACAGACTTGTCTAAATGGGGGGAAGAGAGAGTCTGTAAGTAAATGTTTTGTTAATGAATAAAGATCCCACGTTTCATTCCTATAAAATCGCCCGTTGTTTTAGACCCATCAGCAGAAGCACAAAGCTAGCTTAATGCTCCATAAGAATAAGAAAATTCTCTGTGATGGGACATACCTGAGAAGTCCCCAGCTGAAGGGGGCCCTGGGGAGCATGCAGTCCACCCATGGCCCTGTCTGGAAACCAGACAGATGAAGCCGTCTGCTAGAAAACCAAGCTTCCCTTTCACTTTCCACAATTACAAAGTTGTTTGTGGGAGGCCCCAGGAATCATGTATAACTGAGAGAACAAGAGAAGCCGCCTTCAAACTCCAATTTCAATAGGCCTGAGAGCCTTCTGGGAACCCAAAGCTACGGCACCATTTGCTCTCCCCAGAGAATGTGAACAACAGATAAAACTAACCCAACCTGTGGAAAGAAGGGTCACCTTAGAGCTTGGGCCAATTTTTGGGTAACATTCAGCTACTGCCACAGCTTTTCCTTCTCTGTAATTCCTGTGTAGCTTGGAACTTCAAATTGTAATTCATGCCCTTGTTTTAAATTCCCACCAGAGTAGCCTATGAGGAATATTTGCATGTTTGTGTCAACAACCTTCTACGCAGTTATAGGGAAAGGACTGAAGTAGAGTTCTTTCTTCAACCCTGGGGGGGGGTGGGGGGGTGCTGCATAACTGGCTTATAGGTGTTGCTAGTTCTCATGCCCTCCAAATCCCCAATGGTGGAAGCTCCAGGGACACGGCTGCTCCTACCAAGGTAGCCACCGTTTCAGTAAGGCCTCCTTAAGCAACCTTTCTCCTAATTTCTACAATATCAGGTGGCAATTGAAGCCCAATGGGTGCTCAAAGAAGCAAACAAAGGTTTGCTAAAACTACCATGTCTGGGAAACAGAAATTCCCAGGAAATCTCCTCTGAGCAAAAGAGAGAAAGAAAAAGACTTGGGGAGAAGAGAAACAGACATATAATGTAACACAGTATCCTGAAATTCATTATTCCAAATTTCCATGACATATCAAGGAATCAAACCTAATTCTGCCCTGATTATTTTGGGTATGTCGTTTGTAATGTTGCAGAAACATTTTTAAGCCACTGTCTATCAGTAATTTAATGAAAGAAAAAGCTAACAATTTAAAAAGTAATGTTGAGAATGCCATGATTTGAAAGAAACTACTATTAGTAAACTAAACAGCAGTCTAAATGAAGAAAATTACCACTGTTCTGAGAATTATCAGGAAGAGTACTGAAACACGAACACTGCCATCCATATATAAGAAATTATTCAAGTATGCATTTGAGTAATTCTGCATTTTAATTTAACCCTTTGAAACATTAATCAAACCATGGCTAATTATAGGAATTAAGGAATTAAACGATGGAATCTTCTAAAAGATATTATTTAAAAGGCAGTTTATACAATTACTTGTATAGATGTTTGCTTTAAAAAGGAAAACAGTTCTACTGTAATGAAAAGGGTCTTAGAAAATTAAATTAACAAGGGGGGACCAGGCTGATATGAAACTAAATTAGCATCAAATGCAAATTACAGGGTACTTAATGGTAGAAACAGGTGCAGAGAAGAACCCTAAATGAGATAAATGAATAAAACATCCCTCTCCACAAATGTGGAAGCTGACACAAAGTCAATGATATGAATAATTCAGCAGCCTCCACACTGCTGTTGAGGTCAGTCTGCCTTGACCTTTGAAACAGGAAGTAAAATTCAGTTCAAATTTGAGTGACTGGAAATATAACAGTTATTTGTTTTTTATATTAAAAAACCCACAATTTTTTTTAAATACAGATACAGGAAATATGCAATAGAATTACACTAAGAACTAAAGAGACAATATATAATCAAAGTAATTGATCAACAAACAAAAAATTCATTAAATAAAATTTTACTCAAGCTATATTTTAACAAGAAAATCCTTAAAATAAAGACAAGTAAAAGCAGGTAAACCAGTGCTTATTGATCAAACTACCTGTGAAAATAAATTTCTAAATTTTTACTCTTTCCTCAAATTATTTTATTGTGTTGATGTTAACAAAAAAAGCATGTTATAATAAAAAAATTAACCATACATTTTTATTAATCATGCAAAGTAATGTCTCACATTTGTAAAACAAAATTTGGTTAAATTAGATTTTTAAAAATCTCCATGAAGCTGTTCTTTTTATTAGTTTACCTTATAAAAATGCAACCCAGGGTCTAAAAACAAACTAAATATCTACCATGGTTTTATGTGTCTTTTATGCTTCTTTTCCTTCTTTGCATGCCTCAGAAGTATTTTGTACAGTCAACTAGTGAAAGAAAGTACTTCCCTTATTTCAAATTGAATTTGGTGCTGCTAGTGATTAACATGGTGTGACAACAAACCAGTTTCTATAAGCTTGAAAGACAGCAAAATACATATGGTGGATCACCCTCCTCCCTATTTTACAGAATGGCATCAAAGATGTTTGATAATAGTAGTTATTTCAGTCCTCCAATTGGTTCTATTAATGGGACCCACAACTTGGATATCTACTTTTCATCTATCTACTGTGCTTGTCAGATAAAAGATCATGTTGAAAGATGAGCTTAATTTTATTTTGTGGACTTGGAGAGGGTTAAAGCTACACACACACACACAGCATCTAGGAGAGAGCAGTGGTAAACTAGGTCTATGATATAATTACCATAGGAACAGGTTTGAGAAATGCTCCTTATAAACTCAAGTACTTGGCAGAGGCAAAACTGAAGATGCGGGGTATGTGGTTTTTTTTAAATTATTAGTATTATTATCATATCGGCTAAATCACTCCTCACTCGACATTTAATAAAGGGTGCTAGACCAAACACTGCTGATTTGGGGCTTGGTGTAATGACTGACCTGAGCCAAGGTTTGTGTACAAAGTGGCTCCCCATTAAAGAGGGCTCTGTGGAACCAGCTGGTTCTCATTTTGAAACAACCGGTTTCTCTATCCCCAAGTGCTAAAGAAAATAATCCCTGCGATCTATGACTACACACTTTCACAGAGGCAGCAATGAGAATTTGATTGTGGAGATAATTAAAGTCATTCCTGGAACTTCCAAGAAAAAAAGGGGGGGGAGAGGTGGGGTCGAAGGAAAGAATAGTCAATGATAGCATTTAAAATTAGACTATGACAAATCATTCTGAGTGCAGAAGAGGGAGGAGGAACCCCCACCCTTCATGGGATGCAGTTGAACCAGCTCTGTTTTCTTCTTCACTGTGGGGGGAGGGGGGTCTCCAGGGGAGGCCAGAGGTGCCATTAGTCAGGGCCACGGCACCCTGGTGTCTGGCCTGGACCCCCATGTCCAGTTTGGATGCTGAGAAACCGAAAAACAGCCTGAGAAATTCCTTGTTACTGATGACACATCACAGTGAGATTTCTTAAGTTTCAATCTTAAATAAAATAGCCAAGGAAGAATCTATCTGGATCCTTTGACAGACAGTCATTCCAGGCTGACCTGAAATACTGAGGCTATTGTAACACTAAGCAAAAGCAAAGAAGATATTGGACGCTCAAAGGCACTGTGTTTTGTTGTTGTTTTAATGCTATCCTGGTTCTTCTATAAGAACCCATGCTCAAATAGCCTGAATGACACTTGGCTAAACCTATATGCCCTGCACCCCTGCAGATTTCATGGGCTTTGGGGGAGAAAACTACAATATGTATCATCTGTCTGTCTACACTATCTGCCTTTAACAGGAAGAAGAGCTGGCCTCAATGAGGATGATTTGAGGCCTCTCAATTAACCTGATTAGTTCAGCACACTGCCCTCATGAGCGACACCTTATCTGGAAAATGAGGGAGAACTTCCTTCCTCCAGTAGAGGCAGGAGCCCCCTTAAGCCGCAGAGATGAAGCCTATCAAATGTGAGCGGTCTCTGCTTCTCCTCCTCTTTCCCAGCTGGAAGGTCAGAGAGACTAGCAGCCTCAGAGCCTGATTGGATTTTGTGTCCTAAGGACAGGAGGCAAGCTCCCATCTGCCCAGGTGGCCTTGGAGGAGGCTGGGAAAAGGGATGCCCTGTGGGCAACTCCAAGCCTCTTTTTTCAGAGTCAACCAGGCACATGATGGGATTGGAGTGGGGTGGGGGGAGAAGAGGGTGGGGGGAGCGAGGGAGGGAGGGTAGGAGAAAGAAAGAGAGAGAGAGAGAGATAATTCATTGACCCTTTACTCATGAGAGGCATGTCAAAATATACCTATATATTTTTTCTTTTAAAAGAAAAAAAATGGTGACTTAAGTCTTCTAACATTATGTCAAATAAAGGCACTGCTGAAACATCTGTTACCCTCACGCTGATTTCACGTTTGATATCATAATGGGAGATGACCAAGTTGCCATAAAAATAAAGCTTTCCCCCAAACTATCTGAAATCTGCTTGCTTGCAGAGGATGCTGTGTGTGTGTGTGTGTGTACACGTGTGTTTTAATTCACGTTGTCCTGTGTAATAGACATACTAGTTACCAGAATATATTCTTGGAAATATGCTTTGTGAGAATGTCAACAGCAGGGTTTTTCTCTTACTTGTCTCTTATGTGATTTACTTGATCAATTAAACAGTTAGGCAACGAGGGGATTTGCATGGTAATCGTGTGAAGATTAACATTTTTAAGTGTAACAAATTTAATATCTTATCTCACATTTTCTGTTTCTCATCATTCTTTAATGGCAGTGCCTTCTCACTTTATTGTGTAGCTATAACAAGCCTGTCTTTACCCAGAGAGATGAGACCACCAGATTCAACAAATTTCATTTCTATCTTCTTTCATTCTTTCTTCCATTTCACAAAAACATACTGTAAGGCACATCTTGCACAGGAGCGAGGCACTGTGCTGTGTGCTGGGATACAACAGAACCAGCACACACGAATCACTGCCCTCTGGGGCTCACAGTCTACCTCCTAACGAGTTTATCTGCCTCAGGAATACCACAGGGAACTAAAATTGGAATTTCATAGCTGGAAAGAGCCTCAGAGATCTCTTCATTCCAGCCCTTATTTTAAAAAAATCATAGCCACCTTCTACTGAATATGATTTATGTGCCAGGCACTGTGCTAAGTACTCTCCATGCATTATCTACTTATTCTTCACCACAACCCTATAAAGGAGGAACTTCTACTCTTATCCTGGCCTTAAAAAATGAAAAACTGGGCTTAAGGAAGTTAAATGATCTGCTTGCAGCCCCACAGTTAACACTGGAAGAGCTGGATTTGACCCAAAGTGGTCTGACTCCACAGCCTGTGGGTCTTAACCACTGTGTAGACTGCCTTGGAGGAGTACAATAAAGCCATGAGCTTGCCCAAGTTCAATACCCCTGAGTAAGAGCTAACAGCCCAGGAATATTTCTCCTCTGCATCATGATCCCTACTTAAAATAGCATTCCTCCATTTCTTTCTTTTTTTTAATCAAGATATTCTTTGTTTACATTCACTATTCCAATTTTTTTTCAACTCTGAGGCACTGAAAGCTCCCTGAGGGCAGGAACCATGTTATATCTCCAACCCTGAGAGTAGAAGATCAGTAAATATTTATGGAAAAAGTAAAGTGAGTGCCTCTTCATCCAAGGGGTTTAGCTACCATGATAAACTTTGGTGAGTGAGTTTTGCTTGTAAGAAAGATCCATGGCAATCATCACATTAAGAATAACAATCCACATGAAATATATCATATTCAAATTGCAAGAGCTATCTGATTTCAAGTACCCAAAAGGTACCACGCCCAGTGCTAGGTATTTTAACCCTTGCAACTCTTCAAAGTAGAAAGATGTTTCCCATTTTAAAGATGGGAAAACTGAGATGCCCCCTAAGGCAGAGGTGCTGGTAAGTAGCAGTGGAGGGATTTGATCCCTTAAATGATGGACTCCAACATCTATGTCTTTTCCATAATATTCTGCCTTCTCCTAGATTTCTCATTGGAAAAAGTGGGAGAGTGCCTGCTTTTTCCACACGAAAAACGGTAGTTCACTCGTCAAATTAAATGAGGACACCAGAGCTGAAACAGTGCTCCAGCAATGGGTTCAACAATTTATATGTCACATTATTATTTTTTTAATTCCAAAAGTTAAGTGCAAGATTTACTAAGAAAACTGCTTAGGTAAAGAAATTTAGAGTTATACATGGAATGGATGAATTGTGGACACCAAGAAAAAAATGAGACTGTTATGAAATACTGAAAACAGTAATTTTTTTTTTTTACTGGGCAATTGAGGAAGGAAAAAGATCAGGCTGAGAACTAGGCGATGAAGTTCCTAACCACCTGCTTTGTCACTTTGCAAGTATCATTCAGACATAAGTTACTATTAATCCCACAAAGGTTAGGGGTTTTGGTTTTGCTTTCAGGTGCTCATAGGGCCAGGATTCTGATGTTGGTCAGAGAACTTATGCCGGGGGCCAAAACTGGACACTCCAACTCCCATAGCTACAGAACGAAGGACTCGGTTTTTTAAATATATTCTGAGATTAGAATCTACCTTTAAGATAACACCAAAATCGTGTAGAGAAACATGGGTTTTCTACATTGTAATAGCTTCAAAGATAACCAGGTTAACTCTTAGACAACCTGCTTTTCTAAAATACTTTCTAATTAATAAAAAAGAGACTTCTCATTTTTCATCTTTGTTTTTGTTTTTGTTTTTGTGTTGTGTGTGTGTGTGTGTGTGTGTGTGTGTTTACGTGTGAGAGTAACCAAACCTAATGTAGGTCCAATGTTCTTCAAACTACCTTTCCATTTTGTGAGGGACTTCAATCAATAATAGTGCATTCAAGACTATTTTTAAAATGCTATTTTTAGATATTACTAACAAATCAAAATACTAATGAATGGGAAGCATATTAAAAAATTGGGGGAAATCCAAGTAGTTTATCTGTGGAATAACAAATAAATTGCAAGTAGCATGATCCTCTGATCTAAGTCAGAGTAAAAAAAAAACAAAAAAAACAAAGCTTTAGTCAAATCGTGGTTTCTTTGGAAAGGTAGATAAGGGAAACTCTGAGCATGAGAAAAGTTATCACCACAACCTTTACATGAACTGAAATTTGAAAAATCTTTCCCAAACCCCATACAATATGTATAGTAACCATGTCCAGCTTAAAAATGCCCAGGCACTATGTGATTATCATTTTCTCTTTATTTTTCCCAGTCTGACCTGGACCCGAAAGTGTTAAAGAAAACAATAGAAGAACAAGTAAGTGTACAGGGTAGGATTTACTGGCATTTACTTTTAATCTATGGCCCTTCACTCTGTAGCTTATCGGGTCTCTGTCAGTCCTTTTTCCTCCTTTATATTTCACGAGGAGCCCCCCATGCTGCTACTGAGAGACAGAGCCCAAGTGTCTATAAGCTTTTTGTCAGGTAAAAAGACAAGAAAAAGGGAAGGAACAAGAGGAAAAGCAAAGCTAAGAGGCATCTATTAGATGTCACTAGGCTTTTGTATTCATGTCAATGATTCAGGATTAGAGCATTTGAAATAATCTTATTGAGAGGAATCAAAAGGCCCACCGAGTGAGAGGCTGCTCTGTAGCATATGGCAAAGGCACGGACAATATCTTATTAAAGATGTGTTGGCCAACACTATTACTTTATATTATATTACCAAACTATTGTGCCTCAAACAGTTAGCGGGATGGTATAGTTACCGAGGGCCATTTTGGAGGTTATTGTGTGGGATCCAGCTTTATAACTTGCTAGCTTGTCTAGTTAAGTCTTTACGAGTAGGGTTTGGAAGACCAAGCACTTCACCTTCAATAACAAAAATCCCTAAAGCACACTGAAGACCACTCTACCCCTTCTGAAAGTGGAGTTCAGATTCCGTGGATCAAACGCCAAAGGCCTTCCCTGCCTCACAATCCATTTCACTAAGTTTGCATCGTTTACCATATATGGCCCCCACCTCCCACGGACATATGCAGTTTTGTTGTTTAGTGTGAGTGGGGGAGGGTTGGCTTGACTCTCCTCCCCATGAAGAACACAAACACACATGCACTCAGCCTCACACTTCAGCAGGATTAAGGCAATTAAAATTCTATTACAATAAGTACTGTAACGTTAAAACCTTCATTTGCTTCTGGACAAAGGCTTGTAACTGGAGAAAGAGTTTGGGAGGGAGATTTATCTTCATCTACCCACACCTTTAAAGGCAGCGAGCAACCAAAGACAAACCTGCACTGTTCACCATATTTCATTGACTGCAATTGGAGTATTTAGGTCACTTTTATATTGTCCAGGGCTGTATATAGTTACACAGTTTGTATGGAGAGGGATGGGCTGTGGGCAGGGGAGGGGAGGAAGAATTAGTTATCTATTTCAAATACTGCCTCAATTTAAAATGACCAAAATACTATCTCTTTATATGCAGGAACCTCTAACTAGAGTTTTAAAAACCTGGTCAATTTTTATTAAAGAGTTTGGTCAGGTGCTGGAAGTAGGGAGAAATGAGGGAAATTCATCAATGAAGAGTTGAACTTGAGAGGAGTGTGGTTTTATTTTCATTCTAAGCAACTTCTATTAGAAAAGTAAAAGCATATTTAATACAGTGATATATTCTCATCACAAACTGATGGTGCAAAGTTGCCAGGTGACACACAGGGGACTTTGTACTGCTTTTCTGTATTTTTCTACAACCATTTTGAAAGCAAAGTTATGATGACATGGGGTAAGAAAAACCCACACCATGAGCTGACGCCCAGGCCAGTTACACATATCCACAGCGGATTCTCTGAATCTCCGTTAAATACATTTCTTGGAAGTTGCTGCCATTATTTCCTTTACAGGAAAACCACTGTTGTTCATTATACAGTGTCTGCAGTAGCATTATACCATGTAAAAGTGCTTTGCATTATGATATATTGTCAGCATATTTGAAATGCATTTTAATGTATCCTGGTTGTGTATTTGGGAATAGCTGATAGCAAATGGGATATAGGCTGCTATTAGCTTATTGTATTCGTTATTTTCTTAACACGGCAGCAAACTGCAGTGAAGTGTACAGGGCTCATCTCATATTCAGAATGGTATTATCTGATATGTGATAAAATTTAGAATGATACTCTCTCACATAAGTCTCATTCCTAATAATCGCATATGAATTCCCACTGAGAAAACAAATGTTTAAATATGCTAGACTTAATAAACATCCGTAAATTCATGCTTGGTATAGACGCTGGCTTGTCACTTTTAGAAAAATGCAACCTCCCAAACCAGCCAAGAGGACAGCAATTATCCTGCCTGGGGCAACTTTAAAAGATGAATTCCTCCTCCTTTTACTTGAACCCAGCATTCCAGGTTAGGAAATCGGGTGGTATAAAGGCGTATCAGAACTCCAAGAAATGCAGGCACACCTCTGGTTTTTCACACCCCAAACAGTCATTTGTGTATCTTACGGAGGGATTATGTTTAGTGATTGGTCCTTCTAAAAACTGAATGAAGACTAAAATA
Organism: Myotis brandtii; assembly: GCF_000412655.1. Taxonomy (NCBI): domain Eukaryota; kingdom Metazoa; phylum Chordata; class Mammalia; order Chiroptera; family Vespertilionidae; genus Myotis; species Myotis brandtii. The sequence continues at coordinate 7,720,761 of NW_005362269.1, forward strand.
TTAAGAGTTGAAAGGTCAATGAAATGAAACCAAGAAATTCTGTCTGAAAGCCTCATTTGCAACTTGAATAAAAGTATATGTTTATATTCATGTCAGTTGAAGACTTTATTTTTACAGAAGATAAAAAAAAAATTTAATGGCTTTGAGGTTTACCTCTGTTAATAAAAGACAGAAGGAAGTCATTCATTGTTGAGGGGACCAGATGCCTTCACAACCTCATGATTGTGGATTTAGAAATTAGGATATACCCCACCCTGCTCCATGGTTTTAATTATATGCTAATTCTAAAGTTTTAATATTATTTTCCTATTATACAAATGAACATACGTGTTATATAAATATATCGGGATCAATTTAATCAAGAAATTAGCTTGGTGGTAACACTGTACTTTATGAAATGTACTATCACAGTATTTATATCTCTTAGATGTAGATGGTAAATAAAATCGGTTCGGTTCTTTGATCAACCCTGACATGGTTACCCTTTTCTATTCAGATGATTTACATCCTATAAAATCAACAGGTAAAATAAGCATCCTAATATTTTTACTCCTGAACATTTTCAACCAATAAACATAAAACAAACCCAATTACTGTTACCTAAATGAAAGTAATCTAATCTAGATATGGAAGATCAAGAAGAGTAATTCCAAACAGACTAGGTTTCTCACTCTATGAAATCGATATGTATTTTTTATGTTACATGTCAAAGCTTTCATCTCAAACATAGATACAAGAATTTGTATAAATGAAAAATAAAGACAAATCTGTTAAGGTTACAATGTGCAAACCCAAAATCTTTAGAGGGATCTTAATTGACAAGCTTTAAAAATCCATGCTTTAAATATTGGCTCTGAGGAACTCAAAACTTGCAGGTTGCTTGAGCTACATATCCCAAAAGGACTACATCTAAATTCACACGAGACAGAAGATAATTTGAGGAAGAATTTCATCTTGTATTATTTCTGTTTTCAAAAAATCACTATTAACTGCTCAAGATCCACAGTACAAGGAAATAAAGAATTGAGCTCTTATTTTTTCCTTTTATTTAGTGGCCTAACTAGACTATCAAGCACATTGATAGAATAAAATTGAAAAAAACAAACACACAAATATTGAGTCATCCCCTATCCTGCTTTACTGACAATAAGTGACACAAATCTGGCGAGAAATTTTAGGGCTCCATGTGGAAGGAATCCTGCAGTATAATTTGGAGAAAGAAACATTTTTGTAAGACCATCTGTATTCATCCATGTCATTGCGTAAAGATAGTTCAGTGAGTCAAGGGTAGAAAACTAAAGAGTTTTGTGAAGCAAACTAAGAATGGATGGTAATCCTAACAACTAGATACGGAATGACATTCTGCACATTTAATATATTCAGTTCAAGCATTTATAAAGAACTTTGCAACCAGAAAGTAGAAGCTTTTTTTACAGATTCAAAAAACTGGGTTCCCAATTCAGACTACCCTATGTGACTTTTGTCATTATCATCTTTTCTGATTCTTACAAAGTAAACCTAATTAAGAACCTCCCTCATTAGTCTTCCAGAAAAATTAGCACAGCTTATGCTAATTACTCCTGCAAAATTTAATAAACTCGTTGAAATGGGAATAGTCTAATGAGGTTTTATTTATTGAACTTAGATAACTCCAAGGAAAAAGGTTAGGACACAAGGATATCCAATGTGGTAATAAAACTACAATTTATTCAATTTCTAAACATGAATTTAATGCAAACCTTTTAAATTCAAATATGAGTTACTGTGTGAATATGTTAAGTCAATCTCCACTGTAATTCAATAACTGCAAATCATTGTTTTGCTTTTTACTTAACAATAATTACTATACATAGCCCTTTACCTCAACAATAATGAAATTTGCTATTATTAGTTCCTGGTCATCAGCTATTAAACCTAACACATTTGACTTTTCCCATGTCTACACAGCCCAAATATCTGGATCATTGGGCACAGCCTGGGTTTTATCACTCTTCATCCAGCCATTTGGTATCAGGCAGAAATATAAAATATAACCTGGCAGTCAACTGCAGATGCACACTTTCTACGTTTGCAGGAATTTTCCAACAAGCTTTTCGAAGTGACTCGACAAATTGTCACAATTGTAAAAGGAGTCATTTTCTACATCATAGTGTGCTACTGCTGATTTTGTTAATTCCACTTTTTGGATAGACTGTGCCAAGCTGATGTCCCCAAATCACTGGCAGCAAATAATATAGCCAAAATTCAACACAGAAATAGCTTACCCTGCACCATTGCCGTATGACCGGAGAGCCTCTTCTATCTCCCCTATAAATAGTTTTCCTGCATAACCACTGCTTAAAGTCTTTTTTTTCAGCAGTGTTCTTCCAAAATCCGAAGGACAAGCAAAGGGAGCTAAAAAGTATTGGTGCCCAAAAGGTAACTGTGGGTTAAAACTATGCTAAATCCTAACACAACGATTGCCTATACCCTCAGCTCTATAATTACATACTGTGTGCATCTTGTAAAAACAGTTACTACTGCTACTGAATACAGGCCCCATAACCTACTTTTCCTAAATATGCAGGGATTCACATCCATAAATCTGAAAACAAATCAAACCCTAAGCGTGTAACACAGATATTATGCAATCAGTAATATAGAATCAAATTGGAAACTATGAAATTCAAACACAGTTGTCTTCATTTTTTTTTCCTTTGCAATTGTATGGAATTGAAAAATCTTTTCTATTTTGCCCTTCCTTGTGTGAGTTCTTTTCTTACTGTTATTCTCTTCTCTCGTCGTTAAAAATGGAAGTTTCACATGTCAGCATAGACAAGACTGGAGCTTTAAAAGCCTTTGGCCAACTGAAGAGCAAATTCTGAAAACTCAGATGCAAATAAAGAATAGTTAAATGGGTTTTTGCATATCAGCTGGCATCACTGCTTAAAAAGAGTTCACAGGAGACAGTGGCAACAGCCAGCAAATAAACATATGCTGGACGTGTGCAGACGCACTGGGTTTCAGCTGTTTGTAAAATTCTCCTCTCTTAAGAGACCAACACTGGCTACACGCAGTTTTCTACTTTGTCAGACCAAAAAGGAAAAAAAAGGAAAAGGATAAATGTCATGAGTAATATCTCGAAAGCCACCAACAGTATAAAGTGCATACTTATTTTGCCTAAATTGTTTGAACTACCCCAGCCAAGAAAAGGTTTTAAGTACCCTACTGGGACAGATGCAAAGCGGCAACAATAGAAGCCACACTAATGCAATCCAGGTAACACAATCCTGTTTCAAAAACACGGGCCGGGCTAATTACAGCGCTGCTGAGTCAAGTTTCTTATGCCATCGCAACCCACAGGAACAGGTCAAAATCAAATGTTATTCAAACCACAGTCCTATCAACCTTCTATATCAGAGTCACGGCTTAAAACCAAACGAAGAACTTAAAAGCTTAACCCATTCACAAGCAAAAAAAGTGTTTTCATTGAGTGTAGCAAGGTAAGTTCTTGTCATCATCTAAACCAAAAGGAACTGGGTAGCAGAACAAAATGCGTAGAGTTTCAAATTTGGGGGGACGATCTGGGCTGGTCCTTTGATCAGAACACTTTCTTTTTAATGGATGAGTAAGAAAAACTTACTTAAAATAAGAAGTGGTATTTTGAAGAGGTGTATTTAAATGAAACAAACAGCACAAAGGTGATAATTATTGTTTTATATTATTTGAAGATTTATCTTCTGTTGCAGAAAAAAATATTATATCAATTGCAGGCCTGCGGTCTCAGATAAATATGCCATTCTAATTCTATAGACAGCACACTACCTCATGACACCGCAAACATTACCTGTGTTGCCTTTGAATCAAGTATATTCATACTTATTTATCGGGCAAAAGTGTATGTTGTTAGTGAACATTAGTGAGAAATATTTAAGTAAAATATCCGATTGAAATGTGAGCTTTAGGAAGCTACTGGGCAATCAAAATTGGGCTTAAAATATAAAATAAAATAAACAAAATTGGGCTTAAGCCTGAAGAACCACATACGTCAAAATCAACAACCAATTTTTTGTCATAAATTATGATGAAGCAAACACTTTCCAGCTCACTGAAAAATGATAAAGCAAGTCCCTAAACGGTAAAAAGAATTGTGAAGACAGATAAGTGGGGAGGAGGGGGGAGGGGAGCATTGTCAAAAAACAATATTATCAAACTCCAAAAGAGACTTTTGCTCAGCTGTAGGTTCCTTCAATGAGGGATCAGTCTTGCTTACAAGACTCTTTTCCTGCTAGTGGAGGGTGCTAGCTCTTTTCCTAGCTGACAACCGACAGCATCTATAAACCTTCCAGGCCATTTAACTCTCAATGAGTAGTGCTATGTAACAAATGGTTTATCATACATGTTTCCATACAATGAATTTCAATAATTAAAATGTAAAATGAATATTTGGAATGCGGCTTTGCATAATATGTGCACATACTGGCTTCAAATTGCACCGAACAACTAAAACAGATTTATCGTTCCACAGTGATTTACTCGGTCATGTCAGATTAGTAATATGGATCTGTTTAAAAACACGATAATTAAGACAAGCAGGATAAATTAATCAACTTACGATACAGTATGAGCTACAATCAAACCCAGGAAATAACAGTAGGAAAATCTTGGTTCGCAGATCTCTTTAAAACTGCTTTTATGCATAAATAAAACCTTAAAATGTAGATGGATTACATCCAACAGAACTACTGTAGCTAAAAGTGATAATGATTCAAACATTTTTCAAATAAAAGTTAAATATTTATAAGCACCCAACCACATTTCATAAATCACAAACTATTATTATTTTATTTCTGAAGCTTCCTGGCACAGCGTGAGGACTGAGCCACTGAAAGTCAGGAAAAAAAAATATTCCTTTAGGAGCATGAATCAGACAAAAACCGGAGCAATCCAAGAGAACAGGCCTCCAAAGAACATTCCATATGGCTTTCCCAGGAATCGCAATAGCTCGGCGCGGATTAAGTCACGACCAACAGGCAAATTTCGGCCACATGCATTCCTAACCCTCGCCCATGAGCGACACAAGGCAGGTGTTTCATTATAATGAGGAATAAGAATCCAGTGAAAGTAGAGTGGTCCCTACCTGTCAATTATCACTGGATCTGAGGGAGTCTCATTTCGGTTGCCACAGCTTTTCTTGTCACAACAGCGGCTATGGAGCAAAAGCGAAAGGATTTAGTACAACCATTACAATGTAAAATCATCATTTAGACAGACAGAAGGTTCAAATTGCTGGGTTGCAAATGCTAGAATTACCACAAAGCCATACCTGGCAATCAATGGATCCCTGGGACAGAAAATTCTATTTGGGTCACCTATGGGTTAATGGCCAGGCTTAACCTCTCCCTGCACAAAGGAGGAGAGAAAGGGACTGACTCTCTGGGAGCCAGGACCGACAGCCCTAAGATGGGGTCTCCCCATCACTGCCCGCAGTATTGGGAGGGTTCACTGTGAAATGCATTATTATTACATCTACCCAATGAGAATATTCAGGGTTGTGGGTGGCTCAAACGTTCTTCCCTCAAGATCACACTAATTGTGTGGAACGCGTCAATAATGAGGTATGAGTGATTTCTCCCCCTCCAGTCATTTTGTATTAAATGGATTCCTTTCCTCCTCCTTCCTCTTTTATGGGAGACATTTTCTTCAACCACATGCTTTCTAAAATCCTAAAGCTGCCAGTGCTTGCTTTTGAACCATCTTCATGAGAATAAAAGTATGACACAATAATTAAGACAAACCAAGAAACGGGATAAAAGAAAGTGGAGACAAGCATGCCCTCTTGTGCTTTTGTGTCCTGCACTGGTCACCACTTAAGTTTTCTGGAAGCACTAGGGACAGTTGATCTAAAGGCTAGCACAGCCCAGACAGTGGGCGCTCTTTATTAGATCAGAAAAAGCAGCCATGGGCAAAAAACGCACCCATACCCAAGTCCCACCCCAGCTGTGACCTTAAGATGCTTCTAAAGGGTAAAAAATTATGGTTTTTGAAAATTACCCATGATCAATGGAAACCTATGCACCTGAGACTTGTTTGCAAATAAAACATTGTCTGTCCACAAGGGCACACTATAAAAGCAAATATTTGATCAGTCAAAGAGGTGAAGAAGTTAACCAAGGGTTATACATTACCATGCACAAATAATATGCACTTTGCTCCCACTTTCTTACACAGGCACACATGCATGATATCTCTCTCTCTCTCTCTCTCTCTCTCTCTCTCTCACACACACACACACACACACACACACACACACACACACACACTCGACTTAGTGAATCACACAGCCTAAATTTAGAGCTGCCAGAGAGAATCAAACATTGAACTTCACTTTCAGAACCAAGAGATATACTTTTGCATAGGGAGTCTTTCACCAAAGTTGGGACGTCTCTTTCCTTGCTGTAACTATATCCCCGAGAAGAGAGTCAGCTTCCAAATTTGGTGCTAATTCTGTGTCTCCCATATGTTCGGAAAGCAATACTAAGAATTGTATTTCCTTTGTCAAAGCCCCAGCTAAAAACCGCTCCACCCCCTATAGTTTTTGCCTGTCTGATTCTGAGGGAACTATTCCCTCCAGGCCATGAGCTCTGCAGTACTAGTGCTCCGGGGATAGAAGGCCCAAAGTGTCCCAATGTATAAGACACATGAGGAACAGGAATGAGAAGTATAGTCGTTGGGATGAATGCAAAAAAAAATAAGTTAAAAACTCAACTCCATCCTCCCTAAACTCTGATCCTCTATGCCAGCGGTTCTCAACCTGTGGGTCGTGACCCCTTTGGCGGTCGAATGACCCTTTCACAGGGGTCTCCTAAGACCATCCTGCATATCAGATATTTATATTACGATTCATAACAGTAGCAACATTACAGTTATGAAGCAGCAATGAAAATAATTTTATGGTTGGGTTACAACATGAGGAACTGTATTTAAAGGGCCAGAAGGTTGAGAACCACTACTCTATGCCTACATTTCAAGGGCAGAAGAGCAACAGTGGTTAAAAACACTGGCTCTGGAATCAGACAGAACTACATGTGTCGCCTTGAGCAAGGTACTACCCCTCATAGCTCATAGTTCCCTCATTTGTAAAACGGAACAATGGTTGTACCCACCCCTAAGTGAGGAGGCGCAGATTTAATGCAGTAAGGGTGTAAAGCCAGGCTCTGTGACTGGACATAGTAAGCGCTCAGCATCATTGTCACTCCCAGCTCCTGCCTCCTCCTCAGAGGCAGCAACTCTCCAAAAGCAGCCCATCTACAGAGCCCCACAGCCCCCTTTATCCATGGAGAAAACCAATGAATGAGATGGTCTATTTCTCCTTTTTTTTTCTTTGTTTTTCAAAACAGTGAGTGGGCAATCCAAGTCCCCAATGGCCACGCCCTCACCAAGACTAAATGTCCTCTTCCTCCCCCCTGCCCCCCAGACTCCTCCAACTTGCATGATGATAATTGTGGAGTAGAATCTACATCTCAAGCTTACCTGATTCTCTCCCTCCCCGCTGCCACCACCCTGGCCCAATCACTTTCATTTGTCCTTGGATTCCTCCAGTGGCCTACTCTTGCTGCCTACTCTTCACTCCCTGCAACAGCCTGAGTGATCTTTTCAAAATGTCAATGGGACTGTGTCACTTCACTGCCCAGGACCTTTTCATGCCTTCCCACAACACTTAGAATATATCTATGGCATGACAGGATGCCAGACCACCTCCCAATCTCCTGTCACTCTTCTCCAACTTGCCAAGCTGCAGTCTCACTGGCCAATTTCAATCTCTCTGATAGGCACACTCAGTCTGATCCCAGGCCCAGGCCAGGCCTCCCACCTGTTCTGCTCCTCCTTCTACCCCTCCCTAGTTAGGCAGCCCCTCGTCCCCCTTCAGACTTCAGCCTCTAGGCTCTTTCCTCTGAGAGGTTGGCCCTGACATCTGCCCTTAATCAAAGTTAGGTTTGTCCTGTTTTTCCTTTCAGGGCACTTAACACAATGAAAACTTGCATATATATATATTTGTGTGTGTGTTTTTTGTTGCTATCTTTCTCCTTCCACACCCCTCCCTCATTAACCCATATTCTTCATAAAGGAAAAAACTGTCAATTTTAGTTACCTAAGGAGCAGCATGAAACCTAGAATAGAACAGAGAAGCTCAAATATTGGATTGATTGATTAACTTCATGAATGAGTATAATGTATTGGGGTGAGGGAATATAATCCACGAAAGCAGAAAGGTGACAGATAAAGAGAGCCAAGCTGACCCTCTGGGCAGGCACTCCGGATGGAAGGAGGGGTCACTATCACTGCACCCCATACACCAAAACCACCTCCCCCAAGCAAGGGCCACACTAGGCCAGAGATATGTCCTTTGACTTAATCTGTCCCAAATAAAAATGACTTAGAGAGAAGCCAGAGGAATTGAAGAATAGCATAAATAAGAACCATCCCCTCTATGCTGTGCCCCAAGGGACCCAGAGTAGCAGGCAGATTCGAAGAACAGGAATGCAGAAGGAGGGACAGAATAAGACTAAAATGGGGGAATGAAAGAAGAGAAAACAGAATCAAGGGGCTGCTGGAAGTCACTTATCACTTATAAAAAACTTTAGGCAAAGGATGAAAAATATTCCAACAGGTTCCTGTCTCCCAGGCCATGTCACTGCATCATATAATTTTCCCAAAATGAGACACTTGGGCTCTACTCTGCACCTGGAGGGATGACAAAATAATGTCTATGGTATGAGCCCCCTTTAAATATAAATATATATATATGGTGTACATATATAGTATATATATGTACATGTATATATGGAGTTCTGTGCAGCATTAAAAATGAATGAAGGTGGGTTTTATGAATTATCATGAAAAGAAGTCAACATTATATTGTGAACTGAGAAAAACAAGTTGCAAAATAGTATGTATGGTATGGTCCAATTTCTGAGAGAAAAATGTGAGGGGGTGGGAGGGGGGGGGAATGTCACAAGCATGCTCCACACCCTCATGTGACTCAAATCTCTGCACAAAGTCACTGCCTTAGAAAGGCTTCCCTGACCACCCAGAGCTCTCTAGTCCCTTATTTTGCACTTTTCTTCCTAGCACTCCCCACATTATATTTTATATTGATTTATCTCCTTCATTATTGTCTGACACTCACCCTTGAATATAAACCCCATGAGGACAGGACCTTAGATTTTTTATTCACCTTTATATCCCCAGCAACCAGAACAGAGCCTAGTACACTCTGGCCCTCAGAAAATATTTAATAAATGAATAGATACCTCAAAGCTGTAACCTATAACAAGGGAAATAGGAATGGGGAATAATGGAGGGCGTATATTTTATTTAAATACATTTTCAGTCTTCTGCTTTGTATTGCATTATTACTTTCCCACTGAAAAATGAAAAATCAACTGTCAGTGGGAGAAGGAAGGTCTTCCCTTAGACTGAGCTGACATCGACCCCCTGTAGCTCCCTAATTCTAACCGGAGCACCAAGCAAAGACCTGTCCTTCTTCCCATGACTGTTCTCTGCCCTCAAGAGTCCTCTGTGCTCTGAGCTGAACCTCCCCTAGTTTCTTCCATGGAACTCAGAAGAACCCAGAAAGGTGGGCACCAGCCTCCACCATACACAAGACAGGCATCAACCAAGGGCGGCTGAAAAGAGCACAGATTCCCTTATGTGTAAGGCAGAAGAGGACTCAGAATGAAACAATATAGTACGTTGGGGCAACAAACTCAAAAGCATTTCAAAGGAAAAGTTACCGTGGTAGTGAAAGAACTCACAGTAATAATTATACCCTCATTACTGTGTGATGGATGGGTCTTCATCTAGTCAAAAAGGTGTTTCTCCAGCTCCTACTTGTGTGGCAGGCACTGTGCCAGACTCAGACCTGGTATTGGCTCCCTAACGCAGACATCTATCGTGTGGGAGGGCTTGGAGTTGCCTAATTTGTTTTGTCACAGGGCAGGACTCCCACTATTTCACATCCCTTCTCAACCTGCGACACAACTGGCAGGAGAGCAATGTGGCCTGTCACAGGAGTGGGTACCCGGCACCTGATGCCATAAGTACACTGTGGGCTCAAAACAGCAGCCCTTTCCCCAGCAGGCTCGTGCATCTCCTGGACAATTCTGCACACCCAGGGAAGGCAAACTTATGAGTCTCTTCCATAGCAGCCTGACACAGGTGGTGTATCTCCAGTGAGCTGACACGCAGCTCCATAAATCACGGCAAGAAATGGCTAGATGTCTCCTAGTCGTGGGACCTGCAGATCCTCATCTTAGGAACATGCAGTTTTTCCGATAAGTAGAGGCTCTCTCAACTAGAGAAAAACACCATATCAATCTCTAAGCTTTGCAATAAAAAGTAAAATATCTTGCCCATTTAGCCAAAGTGGCTGGAGAAGGAGATATAAGAATTACCCGAAGAGTCTGAGTAATGGTTGTGAGGATAAGTTCATTCTTTCCCTCAGTTTACATACATTGTCAAGTTTTCCCATTCTCTTAACAAAAACAAAAAAACAAAAAAAAGACTTGCTCCATCTTGTTTCTTGAGTTAGTTTCTTTGCTGTCCAACTCTCTCCTTGCCAGAGTCTCCATAAGTTCTTTCCACCTTAACCCCATAAAAACTGGCTTGGTTCACCAGTGACCTTTTTGCTGTTTTTCTCCGTCTTCATATCCATGTGGAGCCTCCCTAGCACTTACATGGATGGCCCACGTCTTTGAAACACCCTCCTTTTATTTTTAAGCGCTGCATGCTCAAGGTTCTTTTCCCTAATTCTTGAACACACCCTCCCTCCTGCTAATGTGTGATTATTCCCCAAGAATGTATCCAAGGACCCTTCTCTCTCTTTTCTCCCACCCTTGTCAACCCCTTATAAGCCCATAGCTTCAACTCTCACCTTTGGGAAGAGACCTCTGAAGTGGGTTGTCTTTCACCCTGACTCTCTTCCCAGCTCCAGGCCACAGGACCACCCACCTTTAGACCTCTCCAAAGAGAAATCCTACCTGGACCCCAACCAACGGGCCCAAACACTTCTTCATGCATCCTCTAACATCCTTGTCCTATCTCACCCTCCTCCCCATTTCTGAGGCTACTATCTGCCTACAAGTATGTCCTGTCTTCTCTGAATAGCCACAATCCTTTGCCTCAGCTCGGATCACAGTCAACTCTTTCTACAGGGCAGTGTGGTTCTCTGCCCACAAGTCTCATCTAATCTGTCAGCTTTCCTACTACAGGACTCAGTCCTTTGGGGCTCAGCATTCCACAGTGCTTTGCACACAGTAGGGGCTAAAAGAATGAATGAAAACATCCTTAACCACCACACCGAGAATGAACAAAGTACATTATGAAATAAGAGTGGGGAAGAATGGAGGATATATATGTGTGTGTGTGTGTGTGTGTGTGTGTGTGTGTGTGTGTGTATGTATACACACACACACACACACAGTCATCCAGTTGTCCGTTCAACCAATCAAAGTGTAATATGCTAATGATATACTAAGACCACTCAACCACTCGCTATGACATGCACTGACCACCAGGGGCAGACAGTCAACCAGTAGCTATGACATGCACTGACCACCAGGGGGAAGACGCTCCAAACAGTAGGTGAGCTTGTTGCCGGGGTCCGGCCAATCGGGCCTGAGCAAGATGGACCAGGCATGCCCTGGAGCCCTCCCGTGGTCCCTCCACAGCTACCCAACCTCCTGCCTTCCTCCCCGGCCCCAATTGTACACAGGTGGGGTCCATCGGCCTGGCCTGAGCCCTCTCGCAATCAGGGACCCCTCGGGGGATGTCAGAGAGCCGTTTTGGGCCCGATCCACAGGCCATGCCGAGGACCCCACTGGTGCCTTTTGTGGACACTTCACTTCCTTTCAAAGTTCTCATCAATCTTTCACTCTGAACAACTATGTGCCAGATACCTAGCTAGACACTGGATATTGCTGCTATGGCTTCGACTACTACTTCTGCTTCTATTAATATTAATACTAAGACTACTGCCACTGCTATAAATACTAACAATAGACATTCAGTACTTTCAATATGGCAGGCACCAGGATAAGCATTTATAGGTGATAGCATTTAACCTTAACAACTACCTATGAGATAATATTTTTCACCCATTTCACACATGGAACAACTGAGGCACAGAGGAAAACTGAGTAATTTCCCTGCCTTTAAGTCCTTAGTCCAGCAAGGAAGACAGGCCATGGATCCACAGTTATAATGCTCTGAGTGCTTTGAGGGAAAAGCACAGGATAGGATAGGAATGCCTACCAAGGGGATACAATTCAGGACAAGGGCTAGGGAGGCTTTCCTGAAGAAGTCACGCTGACGTGGGGATCTGAAGGAAAAATCAGAATAAACCAGCAAAAGAGAAAGGAAGAAGAGGCCTGATCAAGGGAGAGGCTGACCCTGAGAACTAAGCCATGGCCCCACAAGAAGCCAGGCACTGATCATGGAAAAAGATCGCTCGCCTCAACAGAGCGCCCAGCCTGGGAAACCTGGAAGGAGAGAAAACCTGCTTCAGCCTTCCTGGGAGGCTGGGAGCTAGTTCAACTCCCAAGTATAGTTCCTGTTTTCCATTCACATTTAAATACAGGATGTTGAGATGCACTTAAAATCAAATCTCTTATGGATTCCAACTTCTTTTTTTTTTTTTTTAATCCTTCATGGGGCCACATTATTTTAAGGCCTTAACCACCAGGTATTAGCAAAATGTAACGATAGATTCTAATTTACCAAAACTGTAGAAACTCTCCCAGAATTCCACAGAAAGAGCTCTATGCCACTACTCTATGCCACCAAGTCAAAAAGGTTTTGTCCCAAAGAGTAGCAATAATTGTAATCCAATGGTGGCAAGTCCTTTAGTCAGCTCGTGCCACGGAGTTATCCTCACAACAGAACAAAATGGATTTCTTAAATTTGCAGCCACCTGAGACACAACTTCCTTCTTTTCTCTTATCTCATTTCTTTTCTTTCTTTCTTTCCTTTTTTTTTCTTTTCCCCCTTTTCCGCAACAAAACAGAACCATCCCAAACCCTTTCCTGTCGATGTAAATTCTCTGTCTCCTTTACTATCGCTCCAAGGTACTATAAATATACAGTTTTTGTGACATCAACGCAAAGTTTTATTGTGCCGTTAGCCTTGATAGAAAGCGCAGCAGAAAGTTGTTTAGAAATTAAATATCTAAAACATGCTATTTTAGAATCCAGGGCCCTCACTATTTCATGTCTGCAATGGAGAAATTTCATCTTGGGGAGAGCAAGCTGTCTTTCACACCATATGGCTAATGGTGGTGCATAGCAATTAGCCAGGCTGATTAATGGTGAACAGACTCTAATTTTATGCTTATAATTGAGCCTGCATTTGCACCCCTGGTGCAAATTCAGCACATCCCAACTTCCACTTACAACAGGCAAGAAATCAAGAGAAATAGGATGGTGTGGAAAGTGAGATTTTTTTTTTCCTAAAGCCCCCTAAAGAGCATCTGATTTGCAATTTAAAAGACGGTTAGCCACACAATAGATGACAGGTTTGTGTAATAGGGTCATGGCGGCCTCGTAAACAAACAGTACCCCTTACACATCTATAGGCAGCCAGAAAAACCGTAATCTGTAACATTAACAGGATGGCATTTTGAATATGGCTTTTCCCTCTCAGCCATGCAGTACAAACATCATCATTTGCCTTCAGTGGCTTGAGAATTTTACTTTTGCTATTTTTATGTTTCTGAAAAATAGGAAGAACACCAGCAGTAAAGCACAGCAACCAGCATAATAAAATACTTTGGACCAATGAATTTTAAGAACAAGAAAAATATAAACTGCATTAATAGAGGGTAGGCTTGTGTGTGAAAGGCATAATATATCTCTAAGTATTTCAAGAACAGAATTATTTCTAGCAGAGTCCAAACATGTGCAGATCTGAGATGCAAATCTATGATATATAGATATTAGGTGGCCTATTGGTTGAGATCCATCTTCCTGTCTGTCTCCTATTTTGCTAGAATCACAGGTAATAGAACATTGAAAATTCATTCTAATAACATGCTAATTGTGGGAAGCTAAAATACAGTCTGAAAAATAGTAATACAAAGGAGGTCATTTTTTAAGGCTTTTCAAAATGATTTTACTCATTTAATTCTGTAAAGTGCAACTCAGCTTTAATCACACAATTATTGTATGCAGTATAATGCTGATTTTTGCCTAATACTATCTTCTGAGAAATCTACGATCATATTTTTGGATTTTGCTACTGCTTTAAAGTTAGAGAAAAGCAACCTGTTTTTGGAATAATTAACAAGTTTTACAAATCACTGAAGCAAAAATTTGTGAAACTCCTATATATTTTACAATACTATATTAGAAGTATGTTTTTTAAAGGAAAAGAAAACAGGAAATTTTCAGACACATACATAATTCTAGATAAAGAAGTTAATATTTGAGATTTCAGTAAGTAAACATGCTTATACATTAAGCCCTTTCTAATTTATTTCCAATAGAGCTTTAAGACTGAGTTCACTACAAGTCCATGAGCAGCAAATAAAGCCCACCCATGCTGAAGCCCTAACAGGATTGGTCAGTAATAGTCAGGGGCCAAGCCTGCTTGAGCCCTGCCTGATGGCTAACAAAGCAATTAGTAGCCTTTCTCTGATGCATAGTGGCATCTTCATGCTTCATCCAATTACTCAGAATATACTGGGAGCCAAGTACCACTGTTACTTTATGAAGAATAAGAATCCTAAACTGCAAGTTAAAAAGTGTTCATTCTCTGGTCTGCTTTCCCACATGTGGAGGACTGGCTGAGACCAGGGAACTGAATGTGGTCTGGGGGCCTGTTTTCAAATGTAGCGTCAGTCAGATATCAGACAAAAATAAAGACACTCATTTGCATGTGACAGGGACTCCGCTTTGCTATCCTTCCAAAAGCTCACCAGCCCTCAGAAATATTAGCTACACTGTCATAGTTACACATTGGGTAACTAAGATTAAGAGATCAGAGTCAAGGGGGGCGGGGCGGGGAGAATGAAAGAAAATCCACGCTCAGTTTAAGGAGGAATGCTGCCTATGTATGGACGTTCTATTTTTAAGTGGAAGAATTAAAAGGGAGAACTATACCTTAAATCTTATCAAACGGAGGCTTCCGCTGACATCAATAGAACTCTTACTCATTTTACTAGCAGTGTGGTTGAGTGCATATATTAACACTAAAAGGGTTACATTGTATTTTATTTGATTGAAAGGAAGAAGGGGAGGGTACTGCTTTGTGCCCATTAACAGTGCAGATATCAATATGGAAATGTATGTCTTACAGGATGGACTCTGATAAATAATTGAGAACCATTCTGATGCCTGACAATTTAGTGCCAAATACTCAGGTTCGTGGGTTCTTTTTAGATTGTCTAATACAAGCAAGATTAAACGCGTACCCCAAAATAAACCTGAGTTCACCTAGATTGGAGATACAAATTCATCTTCTCTTTGCTAATTAAAGGGAGAGAACAAGGTATTTCTTACCTGCACATGATCTCGTGTGTGAGCAAGACTCGGCACATTTCTGGGTTCTTGTCTTGGCCTTCATACACTATGGCCTGTAAAAAAAGGGGGGCAGGATTTGAGCTAAGAATGGAACCAAAGAGCAGAGAACAAACTATCACAGTTGAGTTCTTAACCACTTCCCCACTGCTGTGGGCCCCGAAGTTTTCAGGAGCTAAAGCCTCGCTGGGCTGATTGTTCCAAGATACTTTGTTAAGGATCAATCCAAACTGAATGGAAGAGGCTATGTTTCTCTCTGGCCTGTCAACCACCTCATTATGACACACATCTTTGCATCCGTGTGTGAGATGGGTGTCTGTCATCAAGACAACCACAATGCATCCTCAATTCAGAATAAAAGAAATCTAATCAATGATGAGGGGGAACCCAGCAGTTTTAGCAGACTGAGATACTATTGATTTAAAATATAGAAAAGTACACAGATTTGTATGTATTTCCCTCCTCATTTTACTACTTCCAGCCCCAGGATGCAGTGTTCCAGAAATGAGCAGTAGAAAACAAGTAGAGGTATGATCAATGAATCCATTCACTCACTGTCTCCTCTGAGATGATTCATCAATCAGGGAAAACCCTTCTTCCCACCAGCAGGCTGAAAACATGTGCTCTCCAGGGTGTACACCCACCCATACAGTAAAGCTCACCAGCATATGTGTGGGCTTAAGCCACAGAGCCATCTCCCTAAACTAAGAAGAATTACATCTGACTCTCAAAAATCTGGAGTCCCAAACCACCTCACCAGCCAAGATGTTTCTGTCTGTTTTTAGTAATGTGCGTACAAACATTTTGCTTATGATCACTAGAAAGTTTCCCTGAGAACTCAGCTTCCTGGAAGATCTACATATTAATACCTGAGCCAAAGAAAAACTCACAGCTATTGGTAGAGCAGTGCTCTGCATTTGGGATACATTTTATTTATTTGTTTGTTTGTTTATTTTAGTGTGGGGGGGTTAATCTTTATTGTTGAGATTATTGCAGATGTCCCTCTTTTTCCCCCTCATTGACCCCCCTCTATCCAGTTCCCATCCCACCCCAGGCCCTCTTGTCGTGTCCATAGGTAATGCATATCCTATATAATAAAAGGCTAATATGCAAATCGACTGCACAGGGGAACGACCGGTCGCTATGACACACACTGACCACCAGGTGGCAGACACTCAATGCAGGAGCTGCCCCTTGGTGATCAGTGCACTCCCACAGAGGGAGTGCCGCTCAGCCAGAAGCTGAGCTCACGGCTGGTGAGCACAGTGGTGGTGGTGGGAGCTTGTCCTGCCTCTGCGGCAGCACTAAGGATGTCTGACTGCCAGTTCCTGGGGAGTGGGCATAAGCCATCAGTTAGACATCCCCCCAAGGGCTCCCGGACTGCAAGAGGGTGCAGGCTGGGCTGGGGGACCCCCCCCCAGTGCACAATTTTGGGGCACTAGGCCTCTAGTATACATATGATATCTTTGTTTAATCTTTTACCACCCCCCATCCACCTCCCCTCTGAGAATCATCAGTCTGTTCCATTTCCATGCCTCTGATTCTATTTTATTCTCCAGTTTATTTTGTTCATTAGATTTCTTATTCATTTATTTTGATTTTTAGATTCAATTGTTGATAGGTATATATTTGTTGCCATTTTGTTGTTCATATTTTTTATCTCATTTTCTTCTTCCTCTTCTTAAATACCTTTCAGTATTCCATATAATACTGGTTTGGTGGTTATGAAATCTTTAGCTTTTTCTTGTCTGTGAAGCTCTTTATCTGACCTTCATGATAGCTTTGCTGGGTAATCTTGGTTATAGGTCCTTGCTATTCATTACTTTGAATATTTCTTGTCATTCCCTTCTGGCCTGCACAGTTTCTGTTGAGAAATCAGCTGACAGTAGTATGGACATTCCCTATAGGTAACTGCTTTTCTCTTGCTGCTTTTAAGATTCTCTGTCTTTAGCCCTTGGCATTTTAATTATGATATGTCTTGCTGCGGTCCTCTTTGGGTTCCTCATCTTTGGGACTCTGTGTGCTTCCTGGACTTGTAAATCTATTTCTTTCACCAGGTAGATGAAGTTTTCTGTCATTATTTCTTTTAATAGGTTTTCAATATCTTGCTCTCTCTCTTCTTCTGGCACCCCCATAATACAAATGTTGGTACACTTGAAGTTTTCCCTGAGGCTCCTTATACTATCTTCATATTTTTATATTCTTTTTTCTTTCTGCTCTTCTGGTTGGGTGTTCTTTGCTTCCTCATATTTAAAATCATTGATTTGATTCTCAGAATCCTCTACTGTTGAATCCCTGTATATTATTCCTTATTTCAGTCAATGCATGCTTAATTTCTGGCTGGTCCTTTTCCATTTTTTTGGAGGTTTCTAGAAAATTCTTGAGTAACCTTATACTTGTGATTTTGAACTCTATAACCAAGGGCTTTCTTTCATTTCTTTCATTTGTGACATGTTTCTTTGTCTCTGCATTTTGGCTGCTTCCCTGTATTTCTATGTATTGGGTAGAGCTGCTATGTCTCCTTGAGTTGGTAGAGTGGCCTTGTGTAGTAGGTGTTCTATCAGTCCCAGTGGCCCAACCTCCCAAGTCACCTGAGCAGGGCACTCTTGGTGCACCCCTTTGTGGGCTGTGAGCACAGTCTTGTTTTACTTGAGACTTGATTGCTATTGGTGTCACTGGGAGGAATTGACCTCCAGGCCAATTGGCTGTGAGGACCAGCTGCCACTACAGTGGGAGAGCTGCTGTGCAGGAGACACCCCTATGGAGCAGGACTTGCTTTAGTGGGGCTTTGGTGCTCACTGAGTCTGCCCCTTGAGTGTGTCACTTATGGATGTGAAGAGTTGTAATCTGGTATGGTCTCGCACTGACCACTGGGTACACTGGCTCTTGGATCTCCAAGGAGGTGCAAAGTCAGCCACTGCCTGGGGCCACCCAGCAGGAGCTACAGAGAGATCTGCAGATTCCTTCTCTTTGTATAGGGTTTGGAAGTGCCCAGATGAGGCCCAGCTATGAAGCAAGGCCTGGGAAAGGACAGGCTATTCATATGCAAAAGCCACTGCACACAGCTTGGGTGGGGTTGTAAATTGGATGAGACGGCGTCTTAGGGAATCACCAGGGCAGAGCAAACAGAAATGGCTGCCAGTCAGCCCTGCCATGGGGAGGTCCCAGCATAGGAACAATGATCCCTGCAAGCACCTCTGTCTGGGAGAAAGCCGCCCCCGAGTTCCTGCCCTGATGCCAGACAATCCAGTTCCTCCAAAGCCTCACCCTGGTGCTGGAGCTCAGAGGAAGCAGGACCTTGTAAGTTCAGTTCATGGTGCCGGCCTTTTAAGAGGAACAGCTGGGTCTCCAGCAGCCTCTGTGTCACTGAGCCCCAATCCGCACTGGTTTTTACAGCCCTAGTTCTTACTGCCCATAGGGACTTCTTTTCCAAGCTCTGGGACTCTGGGCTGGGGGTTTGGTCGGGGGCTGGGACCCCTTGCTCCTTTGGGCGGCCTCCACAGAGACGATCTCCCTCCTGATTAAAAAGCACCACATGGGGTGCCAGGCCAGCCCATTCCACGCTTCTGCACTTCCTACCAATCTCAGTATGCTTTCTTCTTTACTTCTCTAGTTGTAGGACTTCCGTTCAGCCAGCTTTCCAGCTGTTCTGGATGATGGTTGCTCTGTATTTTAGTTATAATTTTGACATGGTTGTGGGAGGCAGTGAGTACAGATGTTTGCCAACACCACCGTCTTCCTTTTCTCCACATTGGGATACATTTTAATTTTACACTGTATCACTACATAATACTAAGATAACACAGCTTCAAATTGTTAATAAAATTACTTTCACACATTCACATAACCCTCAATTGCTTGGTGATAAAACTACTTAAATTAACCAGAGACTATCCTTATTTGGTACATACAGATGCTACAATAACTAACTTGTAGTTAGTTGGCTCTAATGTGCTTTGTTGATGAACCCGGGACTTTTAGAGCCTGTAAATGAGGAGGGAAACTTAAGACACTGTGGGTGGGGACCCTAGAGCATGCTCTGGTTAAGATATCTAACTCCAATACAAAACAAAAATAGCAACAAATTTAAAAATTACAAAAGCATGTGCATAGAAAGAAAATGTTTCCCTACCACTGGCCCATCGAAATGATTTTTTTATGGTTAGCCTATCATTTTTTAAGGTTTTATTTTGACATAATTTTAGACTTACAGAAAAGTTGCAAAGATATATAAGTTCAACATACTCTTTACCCAGACTCCTCAAATATTTAAATTTTACTAAATCTGCTTTATTCTTTTCTCTCTATTCTTCCCTGAACCATTTATTAGTAAATTGCAGACACACCCTAAATACTTCAGCATATATTTCCTTAAAACAAGGAATTATCTTACAGAACCACAGTACAATGATCTGAATCGGAAAATCAACATTGATACAATCATCTAATCTACAGACCTTAATTGAGATTCATCAACTACCCAATAATGTCCTAACAAAATATATATATATATATTCCAATACCAATTATTGCATTCAGTTGTTATGTCTCCAATATGGGAATATTTCTGAGTCTTTGCATTTCATGGCATTGACATTGTTGAAGAATACAGGCCAGTTTTGTAGAACATCCTCAATTTGGGTTTGTCTGATGTTTCCTCAGACTTAGACTAAAGTTATATAATTCAGGGCCAGAATAACACAGACATGGTGTTGAATTCTCAGTGTATCAAATCTCACTGTCAACTAGTTCCACTACTGTCAGTAAACTCTGACAATTTGGTTAAGGTGGTGCCTGCTGTCCACCAGAGATCATCAGCCAGACTCCCACACCTTATGTAATTCACAACTATCTTCTGGGGAAAATATCTAGATTATGCTAATATTCCATTATCCCTCAAATTTTCATCCTCTAGTTATGACATGCATTGATGATTTCCTGTATTCTTAAAGGAACTTTTCAAATACCCAAGAAGTTGCTTTACTCAAAAAAAATGCATTATGTGAACTGAAAATGTTTTGTAAACCAAAAAATTATATCTGCCTGCTTTATTTTCTGTAGTCACAGCTGGAAAACCAAAGAAACACTTTAAATAACTGATTAGATCTCATACGATGCTAAAAAATTCTAATCACTCATTTCTGTAAAATCCTATTATCACTACATTCTGTATGTGCTCTTAATATCCCTGATAACCTCTATGTCAATTTCAGTTTTTTGTCATGCTAAACTAGTAACTTGGTAAATAAATTCACAGATATTGGTGGTGTTTTCCCTATTGCAAAAAAAAATTTTTTTTGTTCTTTTGGGGAAGAGGGGATATCCCTTACATCAGGCCTTCTTGTTTTGATTATTTCTGGATGACATGTATTATTTTTACTGCGGCTGCCAGTTTCATTAAAACCAGTGGGCCCATGACGATATTCAGTTAAAGATATACTGCAAAAATGTACATGACACCCCAAACAGTCAATAACCCATGGACTCCCAGGAACCCCATGTTTTCATCTGTGATGGGGGAGCATCATTTGCTGAAGTTCCAGGGTCTCTGTAATACATCTCTACCAAATGCCAAACTGCCACTTGGCCTCTGGCAACAGAGTCCAAATGGAGAATCTTTCTCCAAATCAAGCATAGAAAAATGAAAGCATGAATTTGGATTTGCTCAGAAGTTGTTAGGAACTCTGGGGAGAAATGAAGCATGAAGTTTCTGCTGTTCCCTTCCTGGGGGCCTCAACAGAACAATATTTTTCAGCACCTACATGCAGAGAAAGAAGCGCTTGCTGCTTCTGTGACTTCTGAAATAAAAGCAAGTGAAACAAGGAGCCTTTTCACTGTCCCGTGAGTAGAGCTAAAAATCCTTTGACTGGAGTAAACTGGAACCTCCGTGTAACAGCTAGGGAGTGGAACTCAGTCAAAGACGGATTCACCTCCAACCTCACCTAAAGCGGTGTTTGTTACTAACAAAACACACACACACACACACACACACACACAAGTTTTTGTTACTAACAAAACACACGCACACACACACACACACACACACACACACTATTATGTAAAAGGTATGGGCCAGGAAATCAACAGTCTAATGAGATCCAACATAGGGAAACATGATAAATTCATGTTGGCGAATATCCCTAAGGCAGATTGTCAACAATAAGAAAGACTTTTTAAAATGCCACCAACTTCACCCTCCAGCTTGTACACACAACTGGCAGCCACACATTAACTCTACCATCTACAGTCAGTATACACGCCAAGACTGGTTCACAGTTTAGCAAACCCAGACTTCAAGCCTAAAAGGAAAGGGATCCTTTAACACCAACTTTGGAAGAAGTTCCTGCTTTTCTTCCTAATTTAAATGTGTGTCTCTGTGGGGTGTGAGTAAAGCTCATTGAGGCTGGATCAGCTGGGAGATCACAGAAGCATATAAACAGCATTGACTATTTTAAGTGAAACCATTTTAATAGACAGCTGGTTTAGGGCCCAAACAATAGAACACCAAGAAGAAGGCTTATTTTCATCCTCCATAGTAAATCATGCGTCTGCTCCCTGTGAGGAAGGTAGTCTGCTGTGAGAGCGACAAAGACAACAGTGGTTTAAATAAATCAATGTGTTTACCAGGAGTAAGGATGGGAGGCCTGTCACAGTGATGGGCGGGCAGGGAAGAGAAGACATAGAAAAATATATTATTTAAATAAGTGAACGGATGGTAAAGCAAGTTGAAGTTTTAAGCAAGGAAACAAAAAATACAGTATCAAGTAGGACACAATGTTTACATTAATCCTACCATGGCAAGTAAATGCCTTAAGGTGGCAGGAATGCTTGTTCAGGAAGAAAAGCAGAAGAATAAACAGAGTTAACTTCATCGCAACTTTAAAAACCTGGAGAAACTGACAATCAAAACGACATATTTAGAGTAGATTTATTTTTCTGATAGACTAGCTTCCCTTTTTTTAATGCCCTCCTCTATTAAGCAGAAAGAAAATATGCAATTATTTTTAATACTTTATTAACTTTCATATTGAGAGGTTTGTTTTTCCCCAGAATAATGTTTTATAATTAACAAAAATGAAGAAAAAAATAGGAATTGTTAAACTTTCACATCCTTATGCAACAAGGCAGAAGGTTTACCATGAGAGGATAAAATGCCATCAATTTCATGTGCCCAATTATAAATTAACCTACAGCATCTTTGCAAAGAAATAATCAATCAATAGTGAAAATCTGCATTGGTTGCCACTGTTTTTAGAAGGCATCTTGTGAAGTGTGATTCATCCTGCTTTTCTAAAATATCACTGGGTTTTAAAAGTTAATTGAAACTTACTGTGGATAAAGACCACACAGTAAAACAAAAAATATATGGTGAACATACACTCCAGGATCACACTTCAATAGGATGCCAAAGGAAATACAGAGAATTAAGCATGGCCTTCTTTGTTTATTTTTCTAATAGTTTTAACTCTTCGTGTTCCTTGCCAAAAGAAAGAGGGTGAGGAGAATATTTTGACTTTGGTTCCTCAAAATCCAAAAGGGTTTTAGAAACAAAATGTTTGTATTAGTCGTTTTGGTTTACAACCAAATAATAGGAGATTTGTCGTCATTAGTTAAGAGAGAGAGAGAGAGAGAGAGAGAGGTAGATAGGTTATCTATAACTAACAAAAATGCCTAATTTTCCATTTAAACCAAAGAGTAACCTTGAATATATGTTACTCTTTTTTTCCCCACACAAAATAAAAGGCCAAACCTAATGTGTCACCTTAAATAATCAGTTCATTAAAAAAAAAAAAAAGAGTTCATGAATGTACAAAGTACTTCCTTCAACCAGAAGTGAAGCGTCCTCTAAATAGATTGTCAATAAGGCTTTGGTAGCAAATTATCAAGAATTGAAACTAATCAAAAAATAATACTAACACCTACAATATCAGCATACTGTGATATGAATCATTACATTTGACCACCAAGTTCCACTGCTTGTCATTAAAAAAAAAAAAAGTGCTAGCTAATGTGATCCTAGAAATTTCCAGAAGGTTGGTTAGAAATTAACCTGAGCCAAAGAAAACACTACACATCTGACATTTCATAAACAATTGTGTCAAACAGCCTTCCAACATTAATAGTGGGATAAAATAAAAAATTATTTTGCTTCAATTAGCAGCTTGGCTACTGGTGAACAAATTACAAAGATGTAATTTCAGCTCAGCAGCTAAGCGGGCCGTTTTCAGGACTGAATTAGGAAAGTTGCAAAGGAATGATATCATATTCAGTATGCTGTTCAGTTACATCACAGCCCTGAATAAAAAGAGAATGTGTACCAAAACAGTCAGCTTTAGAATACATCTTTTATGTCTCAAAAAAAAAATAAAATCCCTTATATTATTCAAACGCCAAGATAAAAACTGAATCATTCTAACAACCCCATATTATAAAAGATATTTCACTCATATGATAACTACATTTACATCTATATTAGTGGATTCAACTGGCTTTGTCAACCCCATAGGATGAGGATGAGGATAATAATAATAAAAACAGCAGCTAATTTATTAAGCACTTAATGTGTGCCCATCACTATTCTAAGCACTTTACATGTATGAGTTCATATAATTCTCACAACAGAGCTCCGAGGTAGGTGCTCCCCTAATTTCCATTAATTTAATTCCAAATGCTTACATATTCTAATTACTCACTAAGACCAAATTATTCTTGTTCAACAACTATATAAACAATTCGCCAATATCCAAACCCTCCTTCCTGCCTCTCAGCAATGTAAGTAAAGGCATAAGAACAGTCTATCGGTGTACTCATACAAGTTCGAGAAATGCATCACTACTAATATGTTCGTTTTTTAATGCTGTTCAAACATTCACATGGAAACAGCTCTAGCGTAAATATCCCCGAACAAATGGCTGTATATTATCCAGGAGGGAGCAGTTGGACCGCCAGACTGGGGAAGTACTAGGCCATCTGGCTCCGGCAATCTCTCCAAAACCATCAGCTTTGTTTTCACCCCCAGACTCCAAACAACACATTTTCCACTGTGATGAGTTTACATTTTCCCAAACACAGGTCCTGATCATGCATAAAAATTCCAAACTTCTTCATTCCTCCATGTGCAAGGAAATTTAAATCACCTGCATTTTTTATGTTTTACCAAAGAAGAAAGAAAGCTGCTGAAATATGGCTCCTGACTATAATCTTGCCCTGTGCTCTTTTTTGTTTGTATGTTTTTCCAAAAGTATGAAAGACCCTCTCTCCTGACCTAGTGAATTCCTTTGGAACTTATTGATATACTAAAAATGTGTTTATCTACCAATGAAGAACCACGAACTGAAAGGGTTGTTAATCAAATCTACGTAGCTGTGGCAGGATATAATGAAACAATCAATAGGGAAAAATGCACTTGCATCAATAACTTAAAGTACCAGGAACATCAAAACAAATATATAAAGATTAGTTGGGAAAAGAAATATGACAGCATTTCTGATTATTGTTCCTTGCACCTCCCACTGTGCTGGGACCTTTTAGAGTTCCCTCGCCACATCACCTACCTTCAAACCTATACATTCAAGGATTATGTGGCCATTATTTTCCCCTTTCCAAAAAAAAAAAAAAAAGCTTTTGTTTGGGGGCAGGGAGAGTTTTGTTTTTGATAACTTTATGGACTTTGATACTCTTTCTTTGAATTATAAAGCTGTCACTTTTTTTAAAGCAAGATACTAGGAGGGAAGATAAGTTAAATGCTTTTTTTTAACTATTGAAAGATAAATAACTCAGTGAAGCAATCACAGAACATAATCCAATTTCAAATACTACATGAAAATCTGAAATGAAGCAGATTAAACCTCAGACCTCCCCACCGGGTTCACTTGAGCTTCTGCAGTAGATACTGTTTCTGGATGCAACAGCCATAAAGTTCTGAATTCTACAGGCCTTTTTGCATGCTCACTAATGGAATACCAAAAACAGCAATGACACAAAAACAACCTATTTTTAGTCCAGCTAAACTTGGTTTTGAACAACCCTTCCCAAAAAGCAAGCCTCTTATTTTCTAGTTGGTGGATGAATTTTTAAAATATCATTATATCCTCTGTGTTTTATACGAGAGGCAGAGGGATAGGGGGCTCAGGTCCTTACACATTCACTTCTAATGAAGCTTCATCTTTCTGGGAGAGTCCAAAATTAAGAGTCATTATCCAAAAGAGTGTCATGAGACACTTTGCAAAGGTGTGAAATAGTGTGTGTCATACCAGCATATCTTGGTTGAGTACATTTCTGTTTGATCTCAATGATTCTAACTCCACCCAAGATCAGGGACATTCTATGAAAATGTGGAGTGCACAGCTAGTTTTGGATTCTGCTTGCCAAAGATTCCCGTTGATTTTTAACCCCATCTTGTGAGGCAAAGATATGACATCACACACATAATGCTGTATCTCAGATCTGAAAAGTGTTACAATAAACCAGCAGCTAAGGGAAGACTTTGACTGTGGCTACGTATTCTCTCTGAAACTTATGATGCTATTAGAACGCATCACATCACTGAAAATATTCCAGTCTGCATTCTAAATATCAAAATCCTGAGTCTATCTAGAACAGCGGTTCTCAACCTGTGGGTAGCCACCCCTTTGGCGGTCCAACGACCCTTTCACAGGGGTCGCCTAAGACCATCCTGCATATCAGATATTTCCATTACGATTCATAACAGTAGCAACATTACAGTTATGAAGTAGCAACGAAAATAATTTTATGGTTGGGTCACAACATGAGGAACTGTATTTAAAGGGCCAGAAGGTTGAGAACCACTGATCTAGAAGAATTTGAGTGGGGGCGGGGGGGTACCATTTATTCAGTCTGCTTTAGCCTTACTTCTGATTGAATGGGTTACTGCATATTTAACTAAAATCAAAAATTGAAGAATTTTTTTATCAGACTTGGTAGTTAATTATCATAGAATAATTCAAGCTAAATGAACACCCCTTGTTTTACTCATCAAGGCTAAAATATAATAATTATGTCACAGCTAAGGAAAGTTATGCTTCTTCAAACTGATCTGCTTTTTAAAGACTATTGTGTTAATTGTGTACACAAGAAGCTAACCTACTTCCCAAACTCTAACAGCACATAATCAACGAACGTGCAGCCGGAGAATAGGCAAGGATTGTCTTTCAAAGTGAAAGCTACACAGAAGGCATTAGGAAATTATTATGAAAGCAAACAGGTATGACTCAAAAAAAAATCTCTTGTTCTTGATATTTTTAGACTAAATTCAGAGAATTATTTAAACCTTTTCTCAGGTCACTCCTCACCAAAATATAGAATTGTATACATTTATAATTTTAACTTCCAGGGAGATGTCATATTATGGCAAATGACTTTCTCATACCTGCTATTATTAAAAATAAACTGTATCTTGTTCTACTCCACACACACACACACACACACCTGGTAGAATTTATTATAACCAAGAGGTCAAAGGATGCCTTAAGCTATAATTTTTCTTAAGCTCTGTAACCTAGTTAGTAAAATGATATTTGATGTGTTGCTTTATAAAAATCATAAAATTGCTTTATAAAAATATAAAAGATTATTCGCCCACCATATGAAAGTGTGTAAAGTCAGTTCATTTCATAATGGGAAAATTGATTTTTGGTAGCACCTTTTGTGTAAGGGGTCTAATATAAAGTTTTGAGAGAAGTTAATCACTTCAAACATGTCCTAATTTTGTGCACCATACAACTGTTGCTTTCATAGTGCTGCCTATAATTTAATATTTAAGTTGTCAATGTTGCACAAGCAGACAGGCCTTATATACTGGTATGTGGAGATTTTTTATCTTTCAAAAAGTAAATTTTAACAAATACATATGGAATACATATTAGAGTTCATACTTTCCCCACCCCCTCCCATCTTTTCTTTCCTGGGATGAGAATGGCAGGAAAAGATAATCAAGGTACCAAAGACAATTTTTTTAAAAACAAAACATCACTTAAGACATTTTTGTTTTGATATCGTGAAAAAAACAACTGTTATTGAAATCAGGCTTTTGTTTTCTGCTTGGCAGGGGGAAAAAATTAACAAAATATAATCTACCCAATTAAAAGGGACTTCTCCTATATAATTATAAAAACCAGTAAATAAAAAAAAAGACTAAAACTATCAATGTGGATTTACTCTGAACAATCAACCAAGAAATAACTAGATCTTTAAGAAAGTCCAATTTTTTTTGCAAATACTTGAAATAGATTTCAATAGATATTTATTATCTTAAAAATATGTCTCATACCCTCATTTTCTACTTGGTTCGCAATGAAATATGAGGTAATAATCAAAATTAGCTGTTATTAAATTTATTCTTGCTGATAGATTTTAAACCTTACAACAGCTTAATGATGTGCATTTTGTAC
The DNA here is from genome assembly GCF_000412655.1 of Myotis brandtii. Classification (NCBI taxonomy): domain Eukaryota; kingdom Metazoa; phylum Chordata; class Mammalia; order Chiroptera; family Vespertilionidae; genus Myotis; species Myotis brandtii. Next base: position 7,748,725 of record NW_005362269.1, read on the forward strand.
ATGTGTTTTTAGATAAGCTATGCTTATCTAAAAACAAATTTTAAATATGCATGTATATCTTCATTTGAAACCTTCCAAACCAATATCAATGAAAGAAGATCACTTCCCTTATTTTAAAGGGAATATTTTTAAATCACAATCAAGCAAGTAAGTTTTAACCCTCCTACTGATTGGTAGTTGGTACACAATGGGTAACTTTTCTCTTTGTTCTGATTTCTTTCCCTCACCCAATAAAGCTGTCTTCTTTTTTCTGTGACTAAGTTCTCCAACTACCTAACCAGCTATTACTTAATTCTGAAACTAAACTTTTTCTTAAAATTTAAAAGAAATGGGAGGGGGAAAACTCCTGTGCCTCATTAAAACGTCAGGCCTCTTTTCTGCCTGGGCTCATAATTGTATCTTTTAAACCATAACTCAACCTTAATGTATACTGCTTGACTCAATGCTTGTTGGGGAGCTTAAGAAACGCCGTCTATGTACCTTTAAGACCACAAGCTCACTCATGCTGCCTGGCTTCTGGCCAAACTTGGAGGCAAAGGCAGGAGGATTTTTGCAAAATATCCTCTAACAATTGTCGCTCCCTCTTCCAACACACCACCACCACCACCACCACTACCTCCTCCTTTTAAAAAAAAATCTGTGAAGTGGATCACCTGTGTCCTCAGCCCGCCTCGCCACTCCTGGAGAAGCTGCCTTTGCCCCCACCCGCTCCCTCTACCCCAGGCCTCCTGGGGGAGGCCCAAGCGGTTCGGGTTTTACACATCTGGCCCACTCCTCACCAGTTTCCCGGGACACCTTGTGCGCCCCCTGGGGCACCCGGCGGGGTCAGGCAAAGTTGAGCCCACATTCTCCCCACTCAGCAGCCCATCGTCCTAAGGTCTGCGTTTCCCTGAGGAGCCGTCGAGCCACGTTCCCCACGCGGCGGGCACAAATGCCTGAATGCATGCGCACCTGGAAGGCGGCGCTGAGAGCCGGGTCCGCGGCCGGCCCTGACGCTGAGAGTTCGAGTCCCAGCCCTCTCGCTGGGGAGTAGCCAGTTTCTTGACTCCCCTAAATGTTGCGGCCCTAGAGTACCCCTGCGGCGCGAAATGAAGAAACAACTTACTTGTTTTGTCATGGAGTCAATGAGGCGCACGTAGAAATCCTGTTCGGTCCTTATCCCTGGGGGCACGGGGGAGGGGAACAAGGAGAATGAAGTGAGAGAGGATCTGCGCGAAAACCAACAAACAAACAAGCACACAGAGAATGGGACTCCAAGGCCCCCAGAAGCACAGCCAGGACCCCCTTCCCCAGGGTGCGGAGAGGGGCCTCGGGCCTGGCCCTAGCCAGCCAGCCCCCAAGCCCGCCGCGGGGATCGGGGCCGGGCCCCACCTGGCCACTCCGCCTTCCCACGGCGGGGACCCCTCTGCGCGCTCTCCCGTGGCCAGGACTTTGGGCCTGGAGTCCGGGCTAAGCGGAGGGAACCGGCCTTAGAAAGGGGAGGAAGGGGAAAGCGGCCCAACGAGGGCCGAGGAGCCACACCTGGCCCCAGGTAAGCCCAGGCCCGACACGCCCGTTCACGGGCCACTCAAGGGCGTCTCAGGTGAAGGTAAGCCCAGGCCTGACACGCCCGCCCACTGGCCGCTCAAGGGCTTCCAGGTGAAGCCTCTGCAGGCGAAACTCGGATGAGCAAGGACTGAGCCTGCTGGCGCTCTCCTCCCGGCAGTTGCCCGCGCCCCCACCCTCGCCCCGAGCCCCAGGTGCCGGCGGCGCTGGGAGCCTCACCATTGCTGTAGAGGAGTTGCAGCCGGTAGTGAATCCCGTTGTTGGTCTTTTCGCTGTTGGCCTCCTGGGTCGCATCAGGACGCAGAGACACAAGGGACGCAGGAGAGAGGTCGGCGTGAGCGCGTGGCCTGACTTCGAGGCCACTTTCCCAGCCGGGCCCCTGGCCGGGGAGCTGGGACAGGCCCGGGCACAGCAGACACTGCGG